>NC_133461.1:87254882-87562823 GCF_048565385.1 Saimiri boliviensis
GCTAACGGCTGCATAAACAACTCAACAGTGAAAGTGTTTTTTTTTCTTTTCTTTTTTTTTTTTCCCCCCTCCCTGAGCTAGAGCCCATGTCCAGAGTTGTTTGGGGAGAAAGTTGGTATTTCATACCTAGCGTTTAAAGTGTGTGCCTTCATTGTTCTTTAGAGATGCTGTTTTAGTAAGAGTCGTAGTCACTGGGCTCTTTAATTGCAAGTAACAGAAACCAACTTGTGCTGGCCTTAGCCCGAAAGGGGAATTTGTTATAGAAATAAAGGAGTGTCTCACGGAAGCAAAGAGAGGAGTGTGGCCATGTGCAGTGTGGCCTCAGGAACTGGAGAGGCATCAGGGCCTCTCTGCCTCATCTCCTCTTGGCAGCCTCGCATATGTGCTCCTAATGTCTCTCTGCTAACTGGCTCTTACTGCCAGGCTGCAGGGAGAAATGTTACTGTCACTCAGAGGGCAGAGTCATCACTGCCACTCAAGAGATGTGCTCAGAAGGACTAGCAACTCTCAGAACCGATTCTCAGGAAAAAAAACTTCAATTGGTCAGACTCCAACAGCAAGGGCCAATGGCGATGGCTGATGGCCCAGAGGGCGTCCTCACCGCCAGTCTCCTGATCTGTCAGAGGATCAGAGTTACTTGTGGGAATTTGTTTTTTTTTTAATTTAATTTTTTTAATCAATTTTTTTTTTTAACACAGGCCCAGCTCTCCCCGCTAGAATCTCTGAGTGGGGTCTGGGACTCTGTATTAAAAATTCGTCTATAGATATGGCCATGTGCAGTGGCTCATGCCTGTAATCCCAGCACTTTGGGAGGCTGAGGCAGGTGGATCACTTGAGGTCAAGAATTCGAGACCAGCCTGACCAACATAGTGAAATCCCATCTCTACTAAAAATACAAAAATAATAGCCGGGCGCAGTGGTGCTTGCCTGTAATCCCAGCTACTCAGGAGTCTGAGGCAGGAGAATCACTTGAACCTGGAAGGCGGAGGTCACAGTGAGCTGAGATCACACCACTACACTCCAGCCAGGGTGAGAGAGCGAGACTCCATCTCAAAACAAAAACAAAAACAAAAACCCCAAAAAATTCATCTATAGGGTCTGATGATAAATTAGATTTATTTTTTAACACAAATAGGTGTCTCGCTATGTTACCCAGGCTGATCTCAAATTCCTGGGTTCAAGTGATCCTCCTGCCTTGGCCTCCCTAGTGGCTGAGACTTGAGAGCCACTGAAACAGAAGTCTTTGGTATCCATGAACTTTTCTACTGAAGTCTAATGAGAACCTGCCTGTTAAGCTATCTATTTGTGGAGGCTAGACCTATATGGCTGAAGTGAGCAATTCATTTCAGTGCAAGTACACGAGAGTGGGTTGGGGAAGTCCCTACCCTACAGAGCACTGGCTGTAGAACCAGTCTAGTGGAAATCTGAGAAGCCAGCTCAGCGCTGAATCTAATATTACTACTTGAAGAGCTTCATGATCAGAACTCTTAGACAAGATTTCAGAACAGTTCTCACCATGTGAAATCTGGCTCAGTGTTAGCCAAGATCATGCAGGTGTGGCAGGTCAGGGTGAGAGTCAAGGACAGGTTTAGAATCTCTATGTTCTCACTGAGGAAAAGCAGAACTCCAATGGGAAAAGACCACCTTGGAGAATCCAGTCGTATTTTATGTTCCTGTGTTCTTATGTCTTCAACATGCTGTTTCTGCTGCTTGGTAAACTCTTGCTTCTCTTTCTAACAGCATTGATTTGTCCTTCAAGGCTTAGCTTGTGTTTCCACTCAAAGGAGCCCTCTTTGAGTCACTGGTCCACTAAGCTTTGCTTCTGTTCCTATACTGTCCTCTGTGTACTTTGGCTATATCACGGATTGCAATTATTTCTCCATCATCTCCACTTGATGATGGGTAGTTGGCAGTTTGGTAACTAGATCTACTTGTATGGGGGCCAGTGTGAACTCTCCTACTGAACTGATGCAGTGATGTGTCTGCTGACCTGGCCCCTGGCTTCCCTTCTGTTCCTCCCATCCTCCTTATTCCCACACCAAAGCCACCTTCCTTCTTTTAACAATCTCAACACCATTCCAGGATCTGGGATCACTTATTCCCTAATCACAGAAAATTTAAGGAGCTCGAGACTTGTTGCCCTGCATCCAGCATGCCACGCTAACAAGGCCATCCTTCTGCACCACGATGGATTTTGAAGACGTTTTATCTTCCTCTAAGATACCCTCACCAAATCACCTATAATTCACTTGGCATGATTCAGACGATATCCCATTTAACTCCTACGACAATGCTATAAAGAGTTTTGCAAGGAAAATTGGGAGCTCATAAAGGTTAAGTAACTTGCTGAGGTCCCACCATCAGTAAGTCTCAGAACCAGGATTTAAACCCAGATCCAACTCCAATCTCTTATAGCCTTAAACATCATGCTACACTGTAGGCCTCTTTCGAAACTTGCTTTATATTGTTAACTATCTTTCCCAGCTTATGCCTTATTTTCTCAATTAGAATTATTCAGTAAATATTTCTTTGTTGAATATAAACAATACAATTATAGCCTGTAGTCCCAGCTACTCAGGAGGCTGAGATAGGAGGGTGGCTTGAGCCCAGGAGTTCAAGTTCTGCCTAGGCAAGATAGTGAGACCCCGTCTCCAACAAAAATAAAATAAAAATAAAATCTCCAGCCAGGTGCAGTGGCTTTACACCTGTAATCCCAGTACTTTGGGAGAATGAGGTGGGTAGATCACCTGAGGTCGGGAGTTCAAGATCAGCCTGACCAACATGGAGAAACCCTGTCTCTACTAAAAATACAAAATCAGCTGGGCATGGTGGCAAATGCCTGTAATCCCAGCTACACAGGAGGCTAGCAGGAGAACTGCTTGAACCCGGGAGGCAGAGACTGTTGTGAGCTGAGATAGTGCCACTGCACTCTAACCTGGGCAACAAGAGCAAAACTCTATCTCAAAAATAAAAATAAAAAATAACAAAATAATAAAATCTCCAATAAACAATACAATTATGGATAATGTGTCACTGGACTTAACTTTTAAAAAGCTTCCAAAATTGCCCAACCTCTCATGGAATACCAAATACAGAATAATTTTCTACAACGATCTATTTAAAAGTTACTACCAAAAGTGAATCTAGGCCTATTTGCATCTCATTTGCCTGTCATGAATGATGAAAAGATTTCTCCATGATTATCCCCATCTTCCATAAGAGACATTCCTGAACTCCAAAGAATCCCAGCTTCCTCTGGGCTCTTTGTTTTAGGCCTAGCCCCACAAGCTTGGGTCTGAGAATGTGCAAATTAAGACAGAATGATGGAGTCCAGTCACAGCTCTGATTATTCATAATTGAGTCACAAAAGCCAGGCTTGAAATTGAGTGGTTGGGGAAGGGTGTTCCATACACAGGTTTCTCCCTGATATATCACCTACATAACTGAGCCACACAAAAACACACTCATCGCTTGTCTTAAAGGTGGGAGTTTCAAGAAGTCCCAAGTGCTCTAAAGTATGTCAGGAATGGTTTGCATCAATTATACATGAATAAGTAGAAATAACACCTTAAAAATAAATCAGAGTGTGAACCCCTTCCACAGTCAAGCATGGTTCCAAGACTAGAAACCTAAAGGGATGCACTTAGACATAAGAGTAGAATCAAATACAATCTATTCCAATGGCAGAGATGAAGTGTCAACTGCCAGGGAACGGCCATACCTTTCTTCTCCAGAGCCTTGCAGACTGCAGAGCATGTGCCAGGGGACATACGGTCTTACTCATGGGAACACGCAGAGAAGCTGACTCAAGCAGGTGCAGATTGAACATCCCTTCTCTGAAATGCTAGGGACGAGAAATGTCTCAGATTTAGAATTTTTTCAGATCTTGGAATATTTGCATTATATTGATACTCAGTCGTTGAGCATCACTAATCCAAAATCATGACAACACTCAAAAACCTTCAGATTTTGGGTCGTTTCTGATTCTTGGACTAGGGATGCTCAATCGGTATTACCTCCTCAAAGCATAACACTTCCCTCCACCTTTGTTAGCTAACTTTCATTCTGGATACAAAGGTCGGTGGCATCCAGGCTTCCTTCGGGGCATAAAGCCCCAGAATGCTTACAATGTGACAAATGACACTACCTCCTTGTAATCACCCCCAAAGAATAGGGAACTGGCAGATTTAAGTATGATGGGAGGATGCTCCCTAACCTGAGTGACACAAGCATAGGCTGTGTGTTGGAGGTGGGAGAGACGGTAGCAGGTGAGGAAATAAGCATGTTTGTTTCTTAATGTATAAAACTTAAAACGCTGGTGACACCTATGAAATTACTCAGGAAACTGGAACTCAAAAGAGAGGTCAGGCCAATAGATTTTAGGAACCTTTTGCAGAGATGGGAATAGATGAAACCTTGTGTGCCACAGGGAGAAATTATTGCAAAGAGGACCAAGGACACAGCATACAAAACACACTGGGTGGGGCGTTCTGGCAATGCAGCCCCAAGTTCCTTTTCTTCTCTGTACAGAGATTTCCCTTGGCCTTGAGAAATTCCTAATGCTTATCTTATTCTACTACATCTAAACTATTTCCCCCGGTGAGTTTGTTCTTGCTTTTCTAGTTTTCTGAGGTACACTTTGGATGGTTTATTTAAAATCTCTTGGCTGGGTGCAGTGGTTCACGCCTGTAACCCTAGCAGTCGGGAGGCTGAGGTGAGAGGATCACCCAAGGTCAGGAGTTCTTGACTAGCCTGGCCAACATGGCAAAACCCCATCTCTACTAAAAATACAAAATTAGCCGGGCGTGGTGGTTCATGCCCATAGTCCCAGCTACTCGAGAGGCTGAGGCAAGAGAATTGCCTGAACCCGAAGGCGGAGGTTCCAGTGAGCCAAGATCATGCCACTACACTACAGCCTGAGCAACAAGAATGAAACTCAATCTGAAAAAAAAGGAAATCTCTCTAGTTTTTGGACGTCACCATGTACTGCTATAAACTTGCCTCTCAATACTGTTTTTGCTATGTCTCACAGATTTTGGTACATTGTGTTTCCGTTCCATTTGTTTCAAGGATGTTTTAAATCTCATTCTTAATTTCTTCTTTCCCCCGTTGATCATTCAGGAGCATGTTGTTTAATTTCCACGTATTTGTTCAGTTTCAAATGTTCCTTGTTATTGATGTCTAGTTTAATTCCATTGTGGTCAGATTAAGATGCTTGATATGATTTCGATCTTTAAAAAGTTATTTTGACTTGTTTTTTGTCCTAACATCTGGTCAACCCTGGAGAATGTTCCATGTGCTGATGAAAAGAACATGTATTCTGCAACATACCTAATTTTTAAGTTTCCCCTCCTACTCTCCTACCAAATCACTAAATAGGAGAATACCAGGAAGTTGCCTATCGTACAGAATGTAGGATTTAACATAAATTTTACAACTTAAGGTTTCTTTCTATTTTACCTGTCTTTCCTGAATCTCCTGAATCATCACTAAGTTGTTGCTTGGAATTCCCACATTTTTCTCACCAGACATACAGAATGAACGAAAGTCATACTCATTGCATCCTCACTGTACTCTTTATGAATTTTAGGCAAGCTAGCAGAAGTGCCATGTAATCACTAAAACACTCAGCAGAGCAAGTGATTGGGGGTTCAGCTATCTGTACTGAAAACTGTCTCATTATACTATACTTAGTATGCACGCAATTTCAGCATGGCCCAGGACTGAGTCACTAGACTGAGGTGAGAATAATGCCAACCCAGGTGTTACTGACATTATCAAAGGAAACTCAAACAGCTCAGTGCTGGTGGGCTGATGGAGAGTCTTCTTGACATTAATGAGGCAGGCGCAGGTTTGTGTTCTATTCTCCACTATAAGAGACTACGCTCATTTTCTCAGTGCTCACTAAGGAAGTCCTAAGTATAAGAAAGAACCTTATCAAATGTGTACACACATGCACACACACATTATAATATTACCAATGAAAATGTTTTATGAACATAGAAAAATAACAGAAATTTTCAACACTTTGGACTAAAGGTCTTTATATGGGATATGTCTAACCCTAGGGGTACCCCGAAACTTTCTAGAGGCTCCCTCAGCAAAGGTAATTTCACAGGATGACCTACTTAATTTGGAATTTAAGGTAATTCTGAGCTTTCATACAGTTTCCTCTAACAAAAGCAAAACCATGGCATCCACACTATTTCTTCCATTCTACAAAACAAAGACACCACTCACCTTTCCAGCTCACTTGGCAGTGCTGCCCCACGGCGATAGTGAAGACAGAGGACAAAGCAGAAGCTTCCTACCCAGAAAGTTTCCTCAAGTCAGCTTAAGGACTTAGGGCTTTGTGACTTTCCCTGTTCTAAACTTCTATAAAGGGGGATTTAGGAATGGGGATATATGGACTTGTTAGGATATTCAAAATGTGAATATGTGGTAAAGTGAAAGTAATGATTTTTATTGAACAAATTGGCCATTTCCTTCTCTAAGATTCCTGCCAAGAAATAATTCACTCTTGGTGGAGGTCCCATCAGCAAAAAGCAGCAAGCCATCGGTAAGAAATACTGAATGCTACAAACAGCTTTTCTTGTAAGTCACTTTTTCAACAATTTAAAAACTCATCCACAGAATAATCATTGACTGGAAAGAAAAATACTCTTGGATAGTCAAAACAAAAAAAGTTTAGTGATGCTGAATATTTTAATTGTACTTGGAATAATTTTCAGAACTATCAGAATTTTCATAATGCACTGAATAAATTCATCATGCCTATAGACAAAACTGATTACAAAAAATTAAAAAACTGACCACAATCATATCGTGAAATATTTACTCCAAATACAGTCAAATGTCAATTTACTGTATCATATGAAATGAGAAATATTTACTACCTATTAATAGAAAATAAATTAGGTTCTAGCCAGCTGCCAGTTAGTTTTTAGTAGGATAACATTCCATATGAAAAATGTGATACCATTAAGTTTTGATTCCCAAATCTACCAAAAGCCAAACACCTTAGTTCAATATACATACACACCTTTATTGAAAGAATATCTTGCCTTTTATCAACCTATTTGCTTCCTAAATAACTTGTTCTTCCCACAGATGACTGTCACTAGTTACAAATAAGGGAAATTTTAAATCTTGACTTATCACTAATCATTTACAAAAGGTGTTCTGTAATGGTTTTTAATGATTTTTGTAAGTTTAAAATACACTAACACAACTTGAATTTTCAAGTCAGGCTTTTGTCTGAAAAAGTCAGTCCAATCTGATTAATGAAATGGATATTTTGCTTAATTTCATTATATAATGGACATGTATCACGAATTGAACGATTAAATCTGTGTTCCAAGGCTCTGACGAAACATACAACAAAAATACATTTAAAAGCACTAACTGTACCAAGATTATTATATCCAAAAAGGTGTTTTAAAAGCAACAGGTTGGATTTTCCCAACCCTTTATGAATATACTGAATTAAATACAGGTTTTCTAAGTTAAAGAGTAACAGGTAAACAATTAATAATCATTTTATAGTCTTGGTAGAGCCCTTTAGGTTTACATCCCCAAATATGAAAATGAGTAATTCTAAGTAAAAAAACACTTCTAAAAGTTAGGCAGCTTTCAAAATTCTGTTTTCAGCAAAAATAAACAAGATACTAATCATGTTGTCAGCTGAAGAATGATTTATCATCACAGGTGACAGATCACAATGCGATTTTTTTGTCATGGAAATAAAAGAACTGAGTAAAAGGCTTTTAGGTAAAGCAACTTCCATTCCTCTCTATGTAGGGGCTTTCAGTATTTAAACAGAAATGAAAAAGAAAGAAACAAAGAATTGATGCTGGACTCTCTCTTTCATTCTAGCAGTGTCATATTAATCCAGATATATCAACTAATTGTAAAAACACTATCTCATTAAAGAATTTCCAAAAATTTTACATTTCATCTAATCTCAAAAAAGTGGACTATATCTTGATCCATTATGCAAGTGACTAAATATAGAAGAAATTTAACACTTCCTTAGGGTCACAATAAATAAATACATCACTGCTCAGTGTTGCCGCCACCTCCTGGGCTCAAGCAGTCCTCCTACCTCAGCCCCCCAAGTAGCTAGGACTACAGGCTTGTGCCACCATGCCTGGTCTGGTTTTTTCTATTTTTTATAGAGACAGGGTTTCACCATGTTGCCCAAGCTGGTCTCGAACTTCTGAGCTCAAGTGATCCACCCACCTCAGCCTCCCAAAGTGCTAGCATTACAGTTGTGTGCCACTATGCTCAGCCATTTATTATTTTAAATGTATATACATTTGTTGCAAAGATGTATGATAATATGATCAATGACTTTCAGGCATAAAAATATAGAGTAAAACCTGATGACAACAAGCTACAAGATGAAAACTGGGTGTAGTGAAATTGGTTCCTATACTCCAGCCCAGAGACTGTGCTCAAACACAGGAGCTGAAAGCTGTAAGCTACTCTGAGGATGGCAGGTGGTGATGGTGGCAGCCAGAGTGACTGCCATGTCACCATGAGGACTTTCTAAGTTTAGTGAATGGTCAGTTAGTGATGGTGAAACAATAAGTTTCACCATCTTTACTTCTGTATCTTTGTACAACAGTACAAACTAAAATATTTGTTTCACTTTCTTCCAATAATATGACCCCACATTTTCACAACTCAATTTTTTGGGGTCCTACCTAGGCACTGTGGTGGAGTTTTGCTGTACAGTAGTACTCCCTTATCCACAGGGAATACTTTCCAAGACCCCCAGGATGCCAGAAACCACGGATAATACCAAACCTGATGTTTTTTCCTGTGCTATCTATGATAAAGTTTATAAATCAGGAACAGTAAGAGATTAACAGCAAAAACTAATAAAAATAGAAGTTATAACAATACACTGCAATAAAAGTATGAATGTGATCTCTCTCAAAATACATTATTGTTACTGCACTTTGGATAACTGAAACCATGGATAACAGGGGACTACTGTATTAGAATAAAATTTTGTGGGAGAATGGCAACAAAAATACAAGTTGAAGGAGAAAAAGGAATTTTAAAAACCTTCATGTATTTTTTATGTAGATAATAGTACTAAATTTCTATGGTATGTAGACTACACCGATTATATAATGAAGCATGTTTTGTTTTAAAATACCAGTATTTATACTATGCTGGATATTGTATCTCTTGCCAATATTTAAATTTAGGAAGAGCTTTAAATGTGCAAATAGATTCAGTTTCCTTTTTTTTTTTTTTTAAGTATTAGGGAGTTTGTGCAAAAGAGTTTGAAAAAATCACTGCTCAACACAGAGGAAAGGCAAGCAATGACCTTTTTCAAGGCCAAAGATACTTACAGCAGATTTTTTTTTTAATCCACAGCATACAGACTGAACTACCAGGAAGGCCAGCTTAACATCTGTTTGCTTTTCCTGGCACCTAGAGGGAAAGTCAAGCATAGACAGGAATTAAACATTTCTACTCTTGAGGCAGAGCCTCTAAAGATTTATTTATGGTGCACAGTCACAGAAAAGGGAATGGCTCATATCTGTAACTCTGCCAAAGCAGTAACTCACTCATCACAGCAGTCAGAACTTAAGCTATCTTTTGCAATTTCAGAACAGGAACTAACCTTAGAGGATATATTTTACCATCACTAATTATTTTTAACTAAGCATCCATTGTGTCTTAAGTTCTTGGGATACAAGTAAGAACCTGTGCCTGAATAATTTACACTCTTCTTGCGGAAACAGAAAAACAACACAGTAAATGTGAATCTCTGCAGCACAAATGAAGGGCCCAGTGAGTATAACAATAGTGCAATGAACCAATAGAGGGAGTTGTTGCCAAAGGTCCGGGTCATCTGGGAAGGAGAAGGCTGAAATCACAGCAGGTCTTTAACAAAACAGAATCAAGGGAGTAAGACTGATGGGCTAACTTCCTGGGGACAGAAGTAAGACAGTGCGCATGTGACGCAATGCGAGTAATGACAGTGAGGAAAGTTACCTATTACCCCAGAGTAGATGGCTACTATAAAAATTGGAAGGTAGAAATCAGACTGTAATGGGTCTTACATGCCAACAGAGAGCTGAGTTTTAACCCATGAGAAATGTGAGTTTCTGAGATCAGTGTGCAAAACAACATTTTAGGAAGGTTTTTTAAGAGATAGCAAGAGAGAAGTTGGTTAAATTTTAGCAATAGTCTGCTATGATGGGAGCAGAGGCTGGGGTGAGGATAAAGTAACCAGAAAATAAAGGATATTGCTAAAAGGGGGAAGGAGGGACCATGAGTTTCACAGTTTCAGTCATGTGTGACTGTGATAATCATGGTCCCACTGAGAAAAATAAATCCAGTGGGAAACAGGTCTATTTTCAAAGGTGCAGAGTTGGCAAGCAAGAATGGACACTTGAAGGGGAAGGCTCAACCTCTGCCTTCCATCAATCTGCCATCACTAGTGATGGTGTGCCACACTGCACTAGCAAGCAGAAAATCATAAGCTTTCTCCTGTTTTGTCCTTTTACTCAATTAAATAGGATTAAAAAAGGACTTGCATTCTAAACTTGTTCGTGATCACACTACATACAGGCATATCTCAGAGATACTGCAGGTTCAGTTCCAGACCACTGCAATAAAGGGAGTATCACAATAAAGCAACTCACACAAACGTTTTGGCTCCCTGGTGCCTATAAAAATTATGTTTAAACAACAGTCTATGATAAAGTATGCAAAAGCATTATGTCTATATATATATATATATATATATATATACATATATACATATATATATACACACACACACACACACACACACACACTTTAATTTAAAAATTAAATTTCTTAAAAAAGCTAACAATCATATGAGTGCTCAGCAGTCATAATCTTTTTACTGGTATAGAATCTTGCCTCAATGTTGAGGGCTGCTGAGTGATCTGGGTGGTAGCTGAAGACTAGAGTTTCTCAAAATGAGACAACAATGAAGTTTGCTCCGTCAACTGACAGCTGCTTTCACAAAAGATTTCTCTTTATCATGCTGTTTGGCAGCATTCTATCCACAGCAGAACTTCTTTCAAAGTTAGTCTCAGTCCTCTCAACCCCTGCCACTGTTTTATCAATTAAGCTTACATAATATTCTAAATCCTTTGCTGTCATTTCAAGAATGTTCACAGCAGCCTCACCAGGAATAGATTCCCTCTCAAGAAATCACTTTCTTTGCTTTTATAAGAAGCAATTCCTCCTCCATTCAAGTTTTATCATGAGGTTGCAGCAATTCAGTCACATCTTCACTTCTAGTTCTCTTGCTCTTTCCACCACATCAGCAGTGACTTTCTCCACTTAAGTCTTGGACCCCTAAAAGTCATCCATGAGGACTGAAATCAACTTCTTGCAAATTTCTGTAAATGTTGATATTTTTACCTTCTCTCATGAATCACAAATGCTTGTAATGGCATTCGGAATGGTGAATCCTTTCCAGAAAGTTTTCAACTGACTTTCCCCAGATCCATCAGAGGAATCACTACCTATGAATCACTACAGCCTTATGAAATGTTATTTAACAAGATTTGAAAGGAAGAACTACTCCTTAATCATTGGTTGCAGAATGAGTATTGTGTTTGCAGGTACTAAAACCAACATTACTCTCCTTATATAACTTCATCAGAGTTCCTGGGTGACCAGATGCATTGTCAATGAGTAGTCATATTTTGAAAAGATTTTTTTTCTGAGCATTAAGTCTCAACAGCAGGCTTCAAATATTTAGTAAATTATGTTGTAAACAGATGTACTGTCATTCAGGCTTTGCTGTTCCCTTTTTAGAGCACAGGCAGAATAGATTCAGCAAAAGGGCCCTAGGATTTTTAGAATGGTTAATGAACACCAGCTTCATCTTGAAGTCACCAGCTGCATTAGCCCCTAACAATAATTGGCCTGCCTTGACGCTTTGAAGCCAAGCATTGACTTCTGTCTAAGAAAGTCCTAGATGTTATCTTCTTCTAATAGAAGGCTATTTCGTGTACATTGAAAACCTGTTGTCTGGTGTGGTCACCTTCATTAATTACCTTAGCTAGATCTCTCAGATAACTTACTACAACTTCTACATCAGCACTTGTTGCTTCACCTTGCACTTTTATTTTATGGAGACAGCTTCTTCCCTTAAATTTCATGAACCAATTTCTGCTGGCTTTCAACTTTTCTTCTGTAGCTTTCTCACCTCCCTCAACCTTCACAGAATATGAGACAGTTACAGTCTTGCTCTAGATTAGGCTTTGGCTTAAGAAAATGTGGCGGTTTGATTTTTTATCCAAGCCACTAAAACTTTCTCTGTTATCAGTAATAAGACTGTTTTGCTTTCTTATCACTTGTGTGCTCACCGGAGTAGCACTTTTAATTTCCTTCAGTAACTTTTCCTTTGGATTTACAACTTAGCTAACTAACTTGGATCAAAAGGCATAGCTTTCAGCCCATCTTAGCTTTTGGCATGCCTTCCTCACTATGCTTAATCATAATCATTTCTAGTTTTTTATTTAAAGTTAAAGACGTGACTGTTCCTGTCACTTGAACACGCAGAGGCCACTGTAGGCTTATTATTGGCCTAATTTCAATATTGTGCCTCAGGGAATAGGAAGGCCTTGAGAGGGGGAGATGGGGAAAACACAGACATTTATCAACTATGTTCACTGTCTTATATGGGTGTGCTTTGAGGTGCCCCAAAACAATCATGATAGTGACATCAAAGGTCACCAATTACAAGTCACCATAAGAGAGATCATAATAATCAAAAAGTTTGAAATATAGGGAGAATTACCAAAATGTGAGAGACACGAAGTGAGCACATGATGTTGGGAAAATGACTTTCTCCATGCAGGACTGACACAAACCTTCCATCTGTTAAAAAAAAAAAAAAAAAAAAGAAAGAAAACAAAATTAGTATCTGCAAAGTACAATACAGAGACGTGCAATAAAATGAGGCATGCCTTTTGGCTCCTCAATGATTGAGAAGCATTCACCCTAAAAAACTAATGAAATTTATCTTGTGAACACCCATTTGCAAGTAGAAAAGCAAATCTAGTTTAATGCTTCAAGAATCAGCCCTTTACCCCAGACTTGGTAAGAAATCCAGAAAGTTACTTTCACCTCTCAACCCGTCAAGGTTAAGCCCTTTAGCCTCTGTGTCATTATAAACTCTCAAAAACATGGGGGAAATTTTAAAGCAGAAATCCTTCTCCTTCTCCACTTATCCCCATCTCCAAAAAACCTTAGAGCTGGTTAAATTAGAAGTTAACAGTATTTTATATGCTCCATTCAAAGAATGAACATCAAATTATCTCCTGATTTGCAACATTTAGTACAATTGCATTGAAAATGTCTAATTTAAAGTGAAGGATGAAGATGTTTCTTCTACCCAGGACAACCTAATTGTTTCTGAAATATCAGGTTAAGCCAACGTCCACAAGGGGTGGCAGCATAGCACAAGGGTAAAGGGCAGTGGCTCAAGTCAGACAGCCAGGGTCTGCAGCTCCCACTACTTAAACTTGGGCAAGTTAACCACTCTGTATCTCAATTTTCCCATCTGTACATTGGAAATAATGCCTCTCTCCCTCACCGGATTCTTTATAAACAATGGAGTAAAGTACCTTAGCAGTGCTCAATAAATGTTTGGAGCAAGCATCATTACTGTACCTTAACATTCAGCTCTAGGTTCTCATGTTACCAAGTCAATTTCTTGTTTGTTGATGGAACTTATATATTGCATTAGATAAAGGAGGTAAGGGGTAGGCAAACTTTCTCCATAAAGGGCCAGACAGTAATAGTTTTGGCCTTGCTGGCCAGATGCTACCACTGATGCAGCTATTCAACTCTGCCATTGTAGCACAAAAGTGGTCAGAGATGACATGAAAACAAATTGGAGAATAGTAGCTCTTTCCAAAACTTTAGAGAAACTAAAATTTAATTTCACGTAATTTTTGTATTATACAAAATATTATTTAAAACCATTAAAAATATAAAAACCATACTTAGTAGGCCATACAAAAATAGGTAGCAGGCCAGATTTGGCGCATGGGTGGTAGTCTGCTGATCCCTGCTCTAGATTAACAAATTTATGGGCTTTGGAAGCTCTGTGGGACAGGGAGGCTTGAAATACACGTTGGTGGTGCAGAAGAAAGGGAAAGTTTTAATAGAAAAAAGATTTAATGCTGTCCTCCATTTATCAACACTGTATTCAACTATGTGCAAAACATTTTTGCTGCTGGAATCAAAGATTCAGAAGTGACAGTTTCTGCTCTCTTACACTTCTCCATGGTACCTCAGAAACGGCAAGTCTTCCTTCAAAGTACAGTACACCCATGCATGCTCATCTGTGAGGCAGGTAGTTTCTTTAGCACCTCTACCTAAAGCTGAGGACAAACAATCATTATTTATCCTGATCACATGTGCTTCTTCCCCTCTCCAGTAATCCTACTACCAGTTTTTCTCCAGGTCTCCAAATTATTCTGTTTTGCATTATCATTTTGCGATAATACTTGGGGTCATATACTAAAAGTCAACTTGTCCCATCTTTTAAAAAATTACCATTTTAATTAGTCTTCAGAGATACCCTCTCTTTTTTTTTTTTTTTTTTTTGAGACGGAGTTTCACTCTTGTTACCCAGGCTGGAGTGCAATGGCGCTATCTCGGCTCACCGCAACCTCCGCCTCCTGGGTTCAGGCAATTCTCCCGCCTCAGCCTCCTGAGTAGCTGGGATTACAGGCACGCGCCACCATGCCCAGCTAATTTTTTTGGATTTTTAGTAGAGACGGGGTTTCATCATGTTGACCAGAATGGTCTCGATCTCTTGACCTTGTGATCCACCCGCCTTGGCCTTCCAAAGTGCTGGGATTACAGGCTTCAGCCACCGCACCCGGTCCCTCTCTCTTTTAATAGGTAACATGCTTGTGACTTCTGTGGTTTTTCTGTTTCAATCCAGGCAGAAACTTGTCCCTAGAAGGCAGGATAAACAGACCTATCTCAAGGCAAAAAAGACAAATCACAAAAACATTTTTTCAGAGCAAATGTTAAATATTTGATCCAAAAGACCACATAAACAAATAAAAACAAAATATAGTGCTCTATTATATACTTCAGTTCGTTATAAAGATTGTGGATTTGAAAAAAAGCAGAAACCTACTATGTCTATGTCAGAGCAAGTGAAGCATAGAATAAAAATTAACATAGCTAATAATTAAGAAAACAAGGATTGTTTATAAATACTAAGTAACTATTAATAAGAAGTAACTAGAATAGAATACACTAATCTTATCTTGGTGTGAATACCAGAAAGACATCCATCCATGTGTTTCCTTGTAAAAAAAAAATTATACTATTTGTTTATTAAAGACAACACAATAAAAGTCAAGAGTAAAAAGTAGTACTCTTTTTTTTTTTGAGACGGAGTTTCGCCCTTGTTACCCAGGCTGGAGTGCAATGGCGCGATCTCGGCTCACCGCAACCTCCGCCTCCTGGGGTCAGGCAATTCTCCTGCCTCAGCCTCCTGAGTAGCTGGGATTACAGGCACGTGCCACCATGCCCAGCTAATTTTTTGCACTTTTAGTAGAGACGGGGTTTCACCATGTTGACCAGGATGGTCTCGATCTCTCGACCTCGTGATCCACATGCCTCAGCCTCCCAAAGTGCTGGGATTACAGGCTTGAGCCACCGCGCCCGGCAAAAGTAGTACTCTTGATGTTGAATATCATCTCATCAGCAAAATCCCTGATCAAATTGGAAGGCAGGACAGAGACTCAAAAGAGTAATTAAAATGGGTTAAGACAGTAAAATCTATGGTTGAGCCAAAAGGGTACCAAGGCCAGGCACAGTGGCTCATGTCTGTAATCCAAGCACTGTGGGAGGTAGAGACGGGCAAATCACTTGAGGTCAGGAGTTCGAGATCAGCCTGGCCAACATGGTGAAATCCCATCTATGTTAAAAATACAAAAATTTGATAGCTTGTGCCTACAATCCCAGGCACTCAGGGGGCTGAGGCAAGAAGACCGCCTGAGCCCAGGAGGCGGAGGTTGCAGTGAGCCAAGATTGCACTACTATACTCCAGCTTGGCAGATGAGCAAAAACTGTGTCAAACAACAACAATAGGGTACTGACAGCTTATAATGTTGAAGGTCTTAAAGAAGTACAACATGAACTTGTTGGTACTTGGCAAAAATAAAAACAGACAAAGAAATTAGCAGATAGACCTAAAAGAAAACCGCCAATGTAATAATTTCCTTGCCATCCTCAGATTTTCCAATCGCAGTTTCAGCTATTCATGTGCAACTCTGGAAGTACATGAGAGGCAATTATAGTTCTGTTAGAGCATGGATTTGAATCCCACAGTAGGGTGGTTATATGGAAAAAAAATCACCTAAAGAGTGTGTCTAGATCTCCTGCCATCTGTGATTTGCTATTTTCTACTCCTTTATCCTTTGCCCTTGGCACAGTAAGGAGTTGTAGGAAATTCTTTAAGACTTTTAGTAACACTTTACAGTTTATCATACAGTGCTATCTGGGATTCACAAACACCTCAGCATACATCCCTCTTATACTAAGAGTTAACTGTAAAAACTCAAAAGTGCTTAGATTTCCTTATTTTACTATAATCTGTAACAGTTTATCTAGGAACATCACATGCTCGTGCCTTCTGTTATTTACACATTATTCTTTATGGTGCTGATTATATGACTACTGCTCAAAAGCAGAAATTTATTGGCTTAAGAAATCTGCCCCATGCAGAGAATTCCCATGCTAAGAAAAATGTCTACTTTCCTGCTTTTCACCTATATATCAGGTTTGGAAAACTTTGAGAAAATTCATTTGGTTATAATACATACATCTTTAAAACAAAGTAGCATCACAATTTTTATTAAAAGGTAAAAGGCAAGAAGCAATTCAATGAAATTGTTCCCTTGAAGGCTACAGGGAGAAAAATTCAATTCTGAAAATACACGGGTTTAGCCTCTAGATAAAGAGTTTTACCTTATTAACTCAAAATGCACATTTTAGTTTCTAGAATTAGTTAAGAACTACTCAATATTTAGCAGCTATTACGTAAAATCAGAAAAACAAGTATTTTATTAACTCCATTGGTGGCCAGTGAAGTTTTGTAATAACAAAAACATAATATATGGTAGAAAGTATATTTTATTAACCTCACTTACGATACTGAATACAAATGCAAAATTAGGTGGTGACCCTTAATTTTCAGTCTATTTCAAAACATGGTCCCTCAGATTTAAGAAGTAAGGCATATATAAGTCAAAAAAGGAAGGAGAACCAAACAACCAAATTGAAAAAGACCCCAGTGATTTATTTATGTATTATGAAGTTTGAGCTACAGTCTTTATGATATTCCTTTTAGTATTTTCTTCTGAGTTCTCATTAATTTCTTTAGTAACTGAATTTTTAACCAGACCCTATAATCTATCATAATTCTTCCAATTATGAGTTGAAAAGAAACACAGGCAGATACGTATGCCAAGTATCTTAGGAAATTCACGGCATACATGGTGAACTTTTCATATAAACTTTGAAAATTAAAAGGACTATGATATTTTTGAAATCCAAAGGCTAGATAAGACCTACCTTCCATTTCTGCATTTTATGATTTCATCTAGTAATGGTAATAAAGATATATATTTCATATTTTAACACCAGTAAGATATGACATTCAAAAGAATAGCCAATAAGATTTTGCATTTTAAAACCAAAGAGAATACATCTTGAACACCTTAAATTATAAAATTCAGTTCTAAGCAGGAACTGTTACTGGGTAACAAATACTGCTCATATCAAAAGTGCTGGTGAAAAAGAATTCAGTATGCCCTCCCGCAAAAACATGTTCACAAACATATATCTCTATCGCCTGTAATAAGATTGTAAATGTTTTAAGGTGCTTAAAGTTTGCACTACAGGACTAATTCAATGAGTATTATCTGCTGCCTCTTCATAGCAACTTCAGTTGGAATGATCCACGGACAAATCTGTCATTACTTTCTAAAACGTGGCATTTGTGGAGGTGGAGTGCCCTCTATTGGTGAGGAGGAGGACACACTCATTAGTTGTCCTGCATGCATTTTCTCATTGATTCGGAGTTCACATCCATCCTGAAGCATTCGAACTGCTATTCGGGCGATGTTCTTAGAGTCATCAAGACCACAGTGAGGCCGCCCATCATAATCCATTCCTAATTTTTCAAGCATTATTGCCAATTTTGTTTGGCTTCTGGGAACCTGAAAAATAAACAGCTTAGTAAATATTTCTTTGGTGTTCTAAACTGTAATACATAAGCCACAGATAAGCTGAAAAATAAGCAGCTAAAAATTAGCACTAATAGCTAAATAAAGCTAGGCAAAGGGCAATACCCCTGGTCAAATAAGGCAAATAATAAAAAAACTCCGGCTGGGCAAGGAGGCCCTGTAAATCTCAGCACTTTGAGAGGCAGGCAGATCACTTGAGGTCAGGAGTCTGAGACCAGCCTGGCCAACGTGGTGAAACCGATCTCTACTTAAAATACAGAAAAATTAGCCAGGTGTGGTAGCGCATGTCTGTAATCCCGTCTACTTGGGAGACTGAGATAGGAGAACTGCCTGAACCTGGGAGGCAGAGGCTGCAGTGAGCTGAGATCACTCCACTGCACTCCAGCCTGGACAACAGATTAAAACTCTGTCTCAAAAAAAAAAAAAAAAAAAAGAAAAGTCTCAAATTTTCAGAGTTTTAAAATGTGATCCTAGAGTTTTAGCTAAAAATATAGACAGAATCCTCAGACATCTAAAACATCTGCAGTTTTAGGATTTGAAAATCATTTATTAAAGGGAATGTATTGTTCGGGACACGTAAGTTGAAGATCTACCTTTTTAATCCAAATTAGTTACTTTATATGGTAATTTTCTATAGTGTATTACTTTACTTGACTGACTTCTTGGATAAAAGATTATTTAGCCTTTTTGGATGGCTAAAGATAATGAAGATCAAAAATGAAAGATGATGTCGTGATATTTTTCAAATTATTTAAAAACCTGTTCCTTGGTAATTAAAAAAAAAAAAAAAAACTAACACTCTCCAAATTCCAACATGCACCCCTACCTTTGAGAATTATTGGCAGCTAGGTGCAGTAGCTCATGCCTGTAATCCCAGCACTTTGGGAGGCTGAGGCAGGTGGATGACAAAGTCAGGAGATTGAGACTCATCCTGGCTCACATGGCAAAACCCTGTCTCTACTAAAAAAAAAAAAAAAAAAAAAAAATTAGCTGGGCATGGTGGCACTTGCCTGTAGTTCCAGCTACTTGGGAGGCTAAAGCAAGAGAATTGCCTGAACCTGGGAGGCAGAGGTTTCAGTGAGCCAAGATCATGCCATTGCACTTCAGCCTGAGCGACAGAGCAAGACTCCATCTCAAAAAAAAAAAGAATTATTGGCTGGGCATGGTAGCTCATGTCTGTAATCCTAGCCCTTTGGGAGGCCGAGGCAGGTGGATCACCTGAGGTCAGAAGTTCGAGATCAGCCTGGCCAACATGGTGAAACCCCATCTCTACTCAAAATACAAAAATTAGCCGAGTATGGTGGCATGCGCCTGTAATCCCAGCTACTCCGGAGGCCGAGGCAGGAGAATCGCTTGAACCTGGGAGGCAGAGGTTGCAGTGAGCCAAGACCACACCACTGTACGCCAGCCTGAATGAGGAGACTCCAGCTCAAAAAAAACCAATTATTATTATTGTTACATTTTCTTCATGAAATTTCTATCAAGATTTGTTAAGTTTTAAATTCTGTAGTTTGTACAACTATTTTGCCTGTGCATCTTGGACCTCAGCTTTTTCATCTGTAAAATGGGACTAATGACTCTATGATTTACTCATAGGGTTACTGGGATAATCACAAGCAAATGATGTAAACATCCATAATTATCTTAAGCTGTAATACTGCAATATATCTTGTACCTTCCACTAATTATCACTTGGAAAATGCACTTCTAAAAATAACTTTTCCAACACACTGGATAAGTTAGGTGGAAGGGTCAAATTCCTGGAAATACACAATTTACCAGGAACTGAATTATAAAGAAACAGAAAATCTTAATAGACCTTCACCTAAGGAGACTGAATCAGTAACTGACAACCTCTAACAAACAAAAGATCTGAACCAGATAGCTTCACTGCTCAATTCTAGCAAATATTTAAAGAATTAGGACCAAGCCTCCTCAAAGTACTACAAATAACTGAAGAAATACTTTTCAACTCATTCCATAAAGTCAGCATCACTTTGCTACAAAAGCCTGACAAAGATCTCATGAGAAAAGAAAATTACAGATCAATATCCCCTATGAATATCATGCTGCAATAATCTGTGACAAAATGTAAGCAAACTTAAATCAGCAGCATATTAAAAGAATTATATGCCATGACCAAGTAGGATTTTACCCTGAAATGCAAGGATGGCTCAACATTTAAAAACCAATGTTAACAAACCCATTAAAAGAAGGAGAAAACCGACATGACCATCTCAATTGATACCAAAAAAGGCATTTAATAAAATTCAATGTCATTTCGTGATAAAAACATTCAACAAACTAATACAGGGAAAATACATCAACATAATAAAGGCCACATATGAAAAACCCACAACTAATATCATACTCAAGGGTAAAAGACTAAAAGCTTTTCATCTGAGATCAGGAATGAGACAAGGTGCCCACATTCACCACCTCTCTTCAACATAGTATTAGAATATCTAACCAAAACAATTTGGCAAGAAAAATAAAAAAGCATCCAAAAGAAAAGAAGTAACATTACCTTTGTTTGCAGGTGACATGATCTGACATGCAGAAAACCCTAAAGATTCCACCAAAAGGTTATTAAAACTAATAAACCAATACAGCAAAGTTGCAGGATACAAAACAACACACACACAAAATCGACTGTGTTTCTATACAAAATGAACAATCCAAAATGGAGAGAGCATCAATAAAATAAAACACTTAGGAATAAACTTAACAAAGGAGGTGAAAGACTTTTATGCTAACAACTTCAAAATGTTGCTGAAAAACTAAAGGAGGGACGAAAAAATGGAAAGACATCCAATGTTCATGGACTAGAAGACTTCGTATTAAGATATCAATACTATTCAAAGCAATCTACAGATTCAGTGCAACGTGTGCATAGCAAAAAAAGAAATAGCAAATTCCATTCAAAAATTCATAGAAAATCTTCAAGAGACCCCAAATAACAAAAGAACCTTGAAGAAAACAACAAAGTCAGAGATCTCACACATCTTGATTTCAAAATGTATTATTACAAAGCTATAGTAATTCAGAGAGTGGTATTACTATAAAGAGAGGCATATAAACTAATGAAATAGGATAGAGTCTAGAAATAAACCTTCACAAATATATTGAATTAATGGGGAAAACAGCCTTTTCAACAAATGGTGCTGTGAAAACTGAATATTCATGTGCAAAAGAATTAAGTTGGACCCTTATCTTATACCATATACCAAAATTAACTTAAAATTGATCGAAGACCTAAACGTAAGACATAAAATTATAAAACTCTTAGAAGCAAACATATGGAAAAAGCTTTACAACAATGGATTGGACAATAATTTCTTGGATGTCACCAAAACACAGGCAACAAAAGAAAAAATAGACTTTATCAGCATTAAAAACCTTATTACTAACATTATCAGCAGAGTGAAATGGCAACCTGTGGAACAGAAGATACATTGCAAGTATATATCTGATAAGGAATTAATATCCGGAATAAAGAACTCCTACAACTCAAAACATCAAGGTACCTGAATTAGTAAATGAGCAAAGAATCTGAATAAACATTTCTCCAAACATGATATGCCAATGGCTAATAATCACATGAAAAGACGTTCAACATCACTAATCATTAGGGAAAAACAAAACCACAATGAGATACCACTTCACAGCCATTAGAATGTTCATAAACACACACATGAACACACACACACACACACACCAGAAAATAACAAGCATTAACAGAAATGTGGAGAATGTGGAACCTTGTACATTGCTGGTGGGAATGTAAAATGGTATAGCCACTGTGGGAAACAATGTGGAGATTCCTCAAAAAAATTAGCACATGATCCAGCAATTCCTATTCTGGTTATATAGTCAAAAGTATAGTATTTGGACACCCAAGTTCATAATAGCACTATTCATAGTAATTGCCAAAATATGGAAGTAACAAGTGTCCATCAAAGGATCAATGGATTTAAAAAATAAAAAAATTTAAAAAAAATAAAAAATAAAAAAACATGGTACACTGAGAGGCCGAGGCAGGTAGAACACTAGGTCAAGAGATCAAGACCATCCTGGTCAACATGGTGAAACCCCATCTCTACTAAAAATACAAAGTGGCTGAGCATGGTGGCGCAGCCTGTAGTCCCAGCTACTTGGGAGGCTGAGGTAGGAGAATTGCTTGAACCCAGGAGGCAGAGGTTGTGGTGAGCCAAGATCGTGCCATTGCACTACAGCCTGGGTAACAAGACCGAAACTCCATCTCAAAACAAAACAAAACAAAACAAAACAAACAAACAAACAAAAACATGGTACAGGTTAAATATTCCTTGTCTGATTTGCTTGGGACAAGAAGTGCTTTGAATTTGAAATTTGTTTGAATTTTGAAATATTAAATATTTGTATTACAACAGTTTTGCATCCCTAATCTGAAAATCCAAAAATCCAAAACCTGAAATGCTCCAGTGAGCATTTCCTCTGAACACGATGTCAGTGTTCAAAAATTTTCAGATATGGGAGCATTTCAGATATTGAATTTTTGGTTTAGGTATACTCACCCCATAATACATACAATGAATTATTATTCTGCCTCAGAAAGATGGAATTCTGGCACATGATACAACATGGATGAACTCTGAAGATACTATGCTCAGTGAAACACGTCAGTCACAAAAGGTCAAATACCGTATGCTTCCACTTATAAGAGGTATAGATAAGTCAAGATAGAGACAGAAAGAAGAATGATAATTGCCAAGGGTTAGCAGGAGGGGAAGTTCAATAGGCACAGAGTTTAAGTTTTAGAATATAAGAGTTCTGGAGAAGAATGTGGTGATGGTTGTGCAACAATGTGAATGCACTTAATGCTACTGAACTGTTGTGCACTTAAAAATGATTTAGAGCATTTTTAAGTGAACAAGTGTTACACAGGGTGAGCATCCCTAATCCCCAAAAACCAAAATCTGAAATGTCCCAAAATCTGAAATTTTCTGAGCACCAACAAAATGTCACAAGTGGAAGATTCTACAGCTTATGTGATGGGTCACTGTCAAAACACAGGTGCATGATACATAGTTAATTTATGGATGATTAGGAAAGTGACTGCTTATTGGTAGCATCAGGAATGATGACGCCAAGAAACCAGATTGACCATATCAGTGGCTGAGACAGCCACTTATAGACAATTTTGCTTTCCAATGGTTCAGTGTACATAAACTGTTTCATCCACAAAAGTGTAGAAACTTACCTTCAGGCTATGTGTATGAGGTGTATATGAAATAAAAATGAATTTCGTATTTAGACTTGGGTCCCATCGCTAAGACATCTCATTATGTTTATGAAAATATTCCATAATCTAAAAAACCCCAAAATCTGAAACACTTCTGGTCCCAATCATTTCCAATTAGGGATACTCAACCTGTATTACGTATACTTTACCACACACAAAAAAGATAAAATGAAAAGCCCTAGATAGTGCCAAAAAAAGAATTATTAACTTTATTAAAGTCCTAGTCACTTCATCATGCTTTTAAAAGCAATGTGAAAACCTGGGGAAAAAAACAAACTCTTGCTTCCTCTAGCTTAGCAAGGAAAAGTTCTCAAGAAGGTATCTGAGTTAAAAGGTAAACAGTAGGAAAACAAAAAGGCCAGATTTGCTGAGCAGTTTGAAGAAAGGCTGCAAAATGTAGCCTCCTTATAGACATCTTTCATCACATGAACCAGCTGAACAAGTCCTTATAAGAAGCTGGAGAAAATGTTTGACTTCAAGTGACAAGAATCTTGCATTTCAAAGGTAACCAAGTATGTCTTTGGAAATAATCATGTTACAACAGAAAACCTTAAAATGTTTTGCTTGGGCTCGATAGTAAGGAAAGGTATTTTAAAGTCTCAAGTCTAACTGGGTGCAATATGGAAAAACTATAGGAGAAAATTAAGTATTTTTCCTCCCTTTCAACACCAGAGTATGATTAGGTAAGGGATCCTTTCTCTGAATCTCTGCTCAACCAGAGAATTTGACTCTAAAGGATTTATAGGTACAATCTGACTGTATGCCAGAGATGAGACTTAATGCTCTGTCCCTAGAAAAGTTATGGATTTCTACAAAGTATCCTGTCATTCACTTCAAATCAGTAGCATTTCACTGCAGTTTCAACGTTCTACATGTGTAAGCAAGCTTTTTCTTGTTTAACAAGCCTGAAGACCAAGGGCAAAAACTGTCTAATTTCAAAACAAAATGAATCTATGTGAGCTTATCTTAAATTCAACCCACAATTGAGTATTTTTAAGGGGGTGGGGAGGAAAAAAGCAAACAGATTTTACAGTAAAGAGGTATATTTCATCATTCCTTTTACCTCAATAACAGCATTTTAATGCATATACACAGACCTACAAAGACATAAAGAAGGCCAGGTGTGGTGGCTCAAACCAATAATCCTAGCAATTTGGTAGGCCAATGTGGGCAGATCACTTGAGGTCAGGAGTTCAAAACCAGCCCAGACAACATAGTGAAACCCTGCCTCTACCAAAAACACAAAAAAATTAGCAGGGCATGGTGGCAGGCGCCTATAATCTCAGCTACTTGGGAGGCTAAGGCAGGAGAATTGCTTGGACCTGGGAAATGGAGGTTGCAGTGAGCTGAGATTGCGCCACTGCACTCTAGCCTGCACAACAGAGCTAGACTCCATCTCAACAACAAAAAAAAGTAAAAATAAACACAGCTATATAATTTTCTAAATGCTAAGCCCACATCTGAGCCTGATATATCACACACAAAGAAAGTTTGTTTTCCCTCCCGCAAAATCTTGTATAAAAAGGTGTCTTAGGCTGTATTTGTACTCATATTTTTTCAGCCTACTTTCAGAAAAACCAAGTCCCATTTTAGCTTAAGCCAATTATTTCACAGAAATGTATTACAGTTACTTGCCTTTTAAATTTATGAAAGAGATTAATCTCAAGTTTACCCATTTCCACCCTTTGTCCTCAAGAAAAGTTGAATAAAAAGTCATTTTTGGCCAGGTATGGTGGCTCATGCTTATAATCCCAGCACTTAGGGCGGCTGAGGCAGGTGAATTACAAGGTTGGGAGTTTGAGACCACCCTGGCCAATATGGTGAAACTCTGTCTCTAATAAAAATACAAAAAAAGTAAATAGGTGTGGTGGCGCATGCCTGGAATCCCAGCTACTCAGCAGGCTCAGGCAGGAGAATTGCTTGAACCCGGGAGGCGGAGGTAGCAGTGAGCTGAAATTGCCCCACTGCACTCTAGCCTGGGTGACAGAGCAAGACTCCATCTCAAAAAAAAAAAAAAAAAAAAAAAAAGAAAAAAAAAAAAAGTCATTTTTCTTTTAAAGAAAAAATGTTTTTGAACATACCATATAACATACCTTATTAGCATTATATACAGTAGAAATTTGTGAGAGAGTTTTGTTTAGGTCTTAGATTTAAAAAGAAAACAGAAAGGGAAAATAAAGTTTCTTCTACTTATACTACTAACTGCATTATAGTTATCTATTATGAAGAGGGAAAAACCACATACAAAAAAGAATAGGCTAACAAACTGGCCAAAATAAACAGGTCCACAAAGAAAAACCACTGTTTACTCAAAAACACAGGGAGTATTTTATTGCCTTATAATATCTACAACTTTCTGATTACACTAATTACTGTAAGCTGTAGATTTATACAGACCTGAGAGAAAATTACTTTGAGGTTTATTAATTTTTAATAATAAAAATTATTCCATTTGGGAGTTGTAGCAAAAAAAGAACCTAAAGGGGATTGAGCTCCTCAACTGGAATGTGAATTTACATGAAATATAGAAGACACAGACACTTCTGAAACCGCACTGCAGGATATGATTATGAAATCCAGACAAGGAGACATACAACAGGACAAATGACTTGATTTCTTAAAAAAGTAAAATAAATTGCCAGGGAAGAAAAAGAAGAGATTTTTTAAAACCTTTAAAGAAGGTATTTTAAAAAAAACTTGAGACATGTTAATCAACCACAAATCTGTGAACCTTATTCTGATCTGATTCAACACACTAAAGGTAAAAGAAAATATGACCATTTGGTGAAGGAATTACTGCTAATTTTTAAAAATGTGAAAATGGTATGGTAGCTGTGTTTCTAAGAAAATAACCCTTAGCTTTTGGACATATGTGATGAAATATTTACAGATCAGGTAACATAATGTCTGACTTCTGCCTCAAAATAATAAGGAAGAGGAAAGTGGGTGGGGATACACATGAAATAAGACTGGCCATGAGATTGTAATTGTTGAAACTGGGTCATGAGGATTCATTATAGCTATCTACTTCTATACGTTTGAAATTTTTCATAACACAGTTTTTTTAAAAAAATTCACAAAATGAGTTTAAAAAAATATATACATAAAAGGCTAGATGTGGAGGCTCACACTTGCAATCCTAGCACTTTGAGGGGGCCAAGGTAGGCAGATCACTTGAGGCCAGTAGTTCGAGACCAGCCTGGCCAACATGGCAAAACTCCATCTCTACATAAAATACAAAAATCAGCCAGGTGTGGTGGCAGGTATCTGTAGTCCTAGCTACTCGGGAGGCTGAGACAGGAGAACTGCTTGAGACCAGGAGACAGAGGTTGCAGTGAGCCAAGGTCATGCTACTTCCTGCCAACCTGGGCAACAGAGTGAGACTCCATCTCAAAGACAAATAAACAAACAAAAACTCCACAAATAAAAAATATTATCAAATATAACCAAAGGACTAGCATCCAAAGTAAAAATCTATAAACCAGTAACAAAACACCAATAACGAAAGAACAGACTACCTAAATTTTTTTAAAAACAGTCAGAAATTTAAACAAGGGCTTCACAAAAAGGCAATCCAGATAGCTAACACCTCAATGAGATAGTATCATACACCCATCAGATTTAAAAAAACAAAACAAAACAAACAAACAAAAAAAAACATTTAAAATGTCTGGTAATATCAGATGCTAGCAAAGACTTAAAGCAACTGTAAACTTACACATTGCTGATAAGAGTGCACACCACTGAAAAATTATTTTTGCATTATCTAGTAATGGCAATGATGTACATATCCTATGACCCAGCAACTGCACTCCTAGGTTTATATCCTAGAGAAATGAGTGCACAAAGACACCAGGGGACATGCACAAGAATGCTTATAGCAGTACTCTTCACAGAAGCTCAAACTAAAAACAATCCAAATGGCCAGCCAAAGTAGAACAGATAAATAAGTCTAGTATATTTACAAAATGTAATTAATAGCAACAAAGTGAATGGACTGCAGTGACATAAACGATGTGGATGGATTTCAAGCATGATGCTGTGAGAAAAAGAAAATAAATAATACAGCCAGTATAACATTAATTATATCATGCTCAAAGCCAGACAAAACTATATGGTATAAGGATATACATATAAGTATTAAAGCTATAAGGAATAAGAAGAAAATGATTACCGTGAAAGGAAGAATTAGGGTTAGCTCCAGGAGGAAGGAAGGGAGTTAAGTGGGTGGAAGTTACAGGGTATTTGCTTTATAACAATCTTCAAAACTACTTTTCTGCATGCATACTTCTCAGTTTTAAAAGACTGTTAAAACAGAAGAGACTGTTTAAGGAAAAGCACCTTTTCTCATGAAACTACTTTAGAACATACATCTCCAAAATGAACCCATAAAGGGAAAAAGACTACAACACACGATCTGACACATGATGGAGAATCGAAGGAAATCCCCTAAGATGATTTTAAAAGAAGCCTGAAGAACTAACAGTTCAGATTAGAACAGGGTTAAAGGCTCCAGGAAGATAGTCTGCAAGGGAAAAATAGAGGGAAAAAAAGACTTGGCAGACTACCTGAGTGCTTTCAGTCATGAGAAGCAACGTACAGTGTGAATGGAGAGTAAGGGGATAAGTAAACGACCCTAGGAGTAAATTATTACATGTAGGGAAACACTGCAAACACTCTCCATAGTCACAAGAGTATGAACACTGAGCGATCTGACTGAAACGTAATAGGAAGATGCAGGGAGGGAAGGATATGCAAGAGTGGGAGCTTAGTTAAGCTCAATCTTCATCTTTCATTGCGGGAATTCAACAAATCACAAACTGAACAAAGTCCAGAAGTAGTATAAGCATGAAACTTAAAATATAAAGGTAAATATTTGAAGAAAAAAAAACAAAAAAAACCAGCTTTAAAGAACTTGAAAGTGTTTGCCTCAGAAGAGAAACCAGTTTTGGTGAAGGCTATGGCAGAAGACTGCCTTTCATTGTAAGTCTTGCAATAATATTTTAAACATTTACACTACACATGCAAATTTGCTTTGATAAAAGTAAAGTAAAATTAAAATCTAGTGAGGAGCATTTGCTGCACAAACAATTCACATACTGATCACCCCTACAGTTTCAAACTTGTCAGATATATATATAGTTAACCTATTTAAATAAAGTTAACAGGTTGAATGAGAAAAAGGCTTATCTAATTTGAACATAACTAATTTGGAATCTGAAAAGTAATAACTAATTATATGGCCTTTTTCAGTGAAAAACACCTGGAAAATTACAACTTAATATACATGCAAAATTTAGCAAATTTATCAAGGGCCATATAATTACTAAATATGGAAATTTCACCTTGTAAAAGTTTCCATATGACTTCCGAATATTGATCCACTTTTTAGCAAAAGAAGGATATTTGATCCTGCTGATTTGGCACTGAATGTTCAAGAACTTACTCATATCCCAAGAACTGTAAATTAAAAGAGGAGAAAAAATGGATTAAATATATGCTATACTATTTTACAAATGAGTATTTTAAATCATTTTTTATTTATTCAAAATTAAGCTTTAAAAACAAAACAAAGAAGTCAGATATATTAATTTTTGTTCACTAATTCCTATTAGGTCCATCTTGATTCTTTTTATGGCTCTGGGCAGGCTTCTATCTTGCTGAGTATTAACTGCTAAGCTTACTTTTAATGCCAGACTTACGGTAGTAAGTTCTTTGAGAGTATGCTTTGAAATAAAACCAAAAACAAAAAATTGAAAGAGACAAAAGTAGCTGATATCAAATGGTTAAAATACAATCTGTTCTGCTACAACGTTTCTATAACACTAATCAATTTATTGTAGTTAAGAAGGACAATATTAACTGTGTGATATGGAAATTGTGTTGGTTCATATGTGGTTTTTCTTAGGCAAGGAGAGTCAGAATAACAGCAGTAGAAATCATAACCTTCTGCAGGAAACTAAAAAAGCCCTCAACTCAGCTGCTATACTGGGAACAGGATATAATCCTTTGTATTTTCTTATAATATTGTCAACCATACTATAAGAAAATTAAAAACAAGTGTATGTCCCCAGGATACCAGTGCCTCTGTCCAATTTTAATATCCATTGAGGCAACCTCACCTTCCCTTAGTTGCTTGCCTGGGCTGTCCAAATTATTTCTGGAGGCTCCAATGATTGTTTTTTGATAGTGTCCTAGTTACAAAATTACATAGGTTGTGAATGATCTGTCCCAGAAAACAAGACTGTAACAGAACTGCATATACTATATTGTGGCAGAAACACCTGTATACTTTGGCAGAACACCGCTCATTAATGTTTAAAATCAATAACAGATTTCTAAAGAGGACCATAAACATTTTCCAAACTTAACAATTATGATGTGCTTAAATTCAGTGCTCTTCTCCTATCGTATGTGAGGATCTCTAAACCCTCTATGTTGGCAATATCTCAAGTATACGGGATAATCTGTACAGTCTGAAACAGAAGTTGTGTAGGACATTCTTTTCAACCTTAATGGCCTTAAGGTATAGAAGATGCCCTGGCACAATGTCTGTAATCTGTGTTTTAATCTTTCTAATCTTCCCATTTAACCAGTGCTTTTTGAGCATACACCTTAATTTCAGCACTAAGGCAAGCATTATGGAAGATTATCAGGCAGCAAAAGTCCTTACTCTCAAACAATTTTAAATTTCCTTGCAAAAGTAAGTCTTACATATGTACATAAAGATTATATATCAGAATACATGGTCAGATGTCAACATGAATGGTACACATCATAGAAGCTGTAAGATCAATGGGGCTGTCAGGGTAAAACACAAGATGGGCTTTGAAAAATGATAAATTGTTGAGAAGAGACTCAGTAGAAAGGGAAGCATAAGAACACAGAGAAATGACAAACTATGTGAATTTCTGGGCCAGTCTGCCTAAAGAGGATTAATGGCAGGTGAATTAGATTAAATGGGTCGGGTGGGATGAGATGAAAGGGCCTTCAATGCCAAGCTCGGGAATCTGGACTTTTTTGAGCAAGGAAGTGTCATGATAAAAACAGTTTTAGGAAAGTCTTTTTAGCGTTAACATATTTATCTTTCTGTAGTGTTCTAGTCCTGGATTAGACTGTGACCACTGCTTTCTTCCTCTTTTTCATCCTTAGGTGAAAGGAAATATACTGTCCCCTGTGGGGTGAGACTCTAGGGTCTTTAATAATATTTTTGTGATTATTCTAAAAGTTAAATAAATAAGGGTATCTTTAATCTTTAAAAGGTAGATATAAAAAATAATCTTCCTACTTACCCATCTGTTAAAATTGAATATTTATACTTTGTTCCTAATTCCTTCAATTTCATCCAGTCAATTACTTTTTTTAGTACCTGAGGGAAGGTATCAGCTCTGTCTACCTGATCCTGAGGATATAAAAGTAAAATATATAAAAATCAGGGCTGTGGCTTCACGTAGCCCTACAAAATACCCAGACCTAACGTGGAGGGAAATGAACAGTATGAGAAAGGCTGATGCTTTAGATTCATGATTTCCTTGGCTTAGTTCCAACTAAAGTTTCATTTTTAAGAAATTTGAAAAGTTTTATAACCAAGCACTAGGGACTACTTTCAACTGAAATGTATAATCCTCCCAAAATTAAGATCATCCCCAGTAATTTTCTTTTTACAGGCCTCAACCTAGTGGCTTATTGGATTTCTAGACAGGAAAAAAGAGAAATCTCCTTCTAAGCTGAAAGCCACAGCTCCGTAAGTGTCTTCCCATCTCAGGTCTCACAATTTTCCATACCATACTATCTACTGCTGCCAGACTGATCTTCCTAAACATAAATCTGGTCCACCCTATCACTTTCATACTTAAATCCTCCAACCACTCTCCACAGCTTTCAGGATAAATATATGCACAAGACCCTTCATGATCTGGATTGCCTCTGCCTATCTGGACCATTTTCTTGCTAGGCCATACACATCTGAACCATCCTGAACGACCTACAGTTCTGCCAGTTCACACCAGAAATGCCCAGCCATTCTTTTTTGCCTACCTACCTTTTATGACTCAGCCTAAGTTCATCAACTTGAGAATGTTTTTCCCAGGACAGTCTTTTATTCCCTCTGTCATAAATGGAAGACCTTTTCATAGATGTCCATAATACCCCAATAAAACACTGACTTATCAGTCCTAACCATTCTGTGACCACAAGACTGACATACATCTATATACACATAAAGATATATATAAATCTTGGCATATATTATAGTAGGGACTCAAATACATGTAGAGTGAATGAATGAAGGAATTAAATAAATGAACAAAGTGCCTACAACATTAGAATACAACAAAAAATCAGAGACCTAAAAATTTACAAAACAGGCCAGGTGTGGTGGCTCATGCCTGTAATCTCAGCACTTTGGGAGGCCAAGGTAGGCTTGAGGTCAGGAGTTCTTTAAGACCAGCTTGGCCAACAGGGTGAAACCCATCTCTACCAAAACAAAATTAGCTGGGCATGGTGGTGCATGCCTACAGTCTCAGCTACTTGGGAGGCTGCGCTAGGAGAATCATTTGAACCTGGGAGGTAAAGGTTGCAATGAGCCAAGATTGTGCCACTGCATTCCAGCCTGGGCAACAGAGTGAAATTGTATCTAAACAAAAAAAAAAAAAAAAAAAAAAAAAAAAATTAAAAATAAACGCAACATATAAAGTCAGGTTGTAAACAGATACATTCTAAAAATTATCTCTGGCCAAGCACAGTGGCTCACGTCTACAATCCCAGCACTTTGGAAGGCCGAGGCAGGCAGATCACTTGACGTCAGGAGTTCAAGACCAGTCTAGCCAACATGGCAAAACCTTGTCTCTACTAAAAGGACAAAAATTAGCTGGGCGTGGTGGCACGCACCTGTAGTCCCAGCTACTTGGGAGGTTGAGGCAAGAGAATTGCCTGAGCCCAGGAGGCAGAGACTGCAGTGAGCCGAGATCACGCCACTGCATTCAAGCCTGGGTGACAGAGTGAGACTATCTCAAATAAACAAATAAATAAATCAAACAAACAAACTTATCTCCAAGTTCAGTATGGTAACAATTCGTTAATGCTTCATTTTACAAATGAAATCTTTAGATTCCTCACTACAATTCCTTAAGAGAAAAGGCTGAGGAAAATGTTACCAGGTGTAAAATTTGCTGTGTTTTAAATTATTACAACACGAAAGATCTTTACCAAGCAAGATATTAATTTAAATTGTTCACAACAGTAACAATTTTTTAAACTATGTTAAAAATAAATCCCTATCTTCAGAAACTCTTTCAAACTCTAGAAAGAAGAAGTTGGAATTATAACCTGAGTAATTCCAGTAAGGCTGATGCAGAAATCAGACAGCCGTGTGTTAATCTCTGGTCTTACATACTGCTGAAATGTGTCTTCCTGCAAGGGAAGGACAGCAAGTTAAAGTAATTTATACGACTTAAGATACACAATACATTCTACTGACAAATCCAGTTACACCAGGTTATAATATTATAGGATCTCATGGTATAAACCCTTCCACAGTTTTTAAGGATAATTCCCCACATCCAAAGCACTCAAAATAAAGATAAAGCAAGTGTGTGGAAAGTAAGACGAACCCAAATTTAAGTATTTTCCTGAGGAATAAAATATAATTTTGTTCATAATATTTTAAAACTACAAAGCCTATTAATGCAACCTCTACTTCAAGATACTAAGAGTTTTAAAAATTATGAATTCTTTTGGAGAAATGCCAGTCTTCAGTTATAATAAATTAGCTCTAAACTATTGCTCTCTCATTTACTCCTGAATAGTCTTTATTTTCATAGAAAAATCCAATTGAACTAAATTCTAAATAGTCAAAATTTAACTGTATAATACAGGTAGTTTAAGAGTTGCAGCCAGGCGCAGTGGTTCATACCTGTAATCCCAACACTTTGGCAGGAGCCGAGGTGGGCGAATCATGGAGTTAGGAGTTCAAGACAGCCTAGCCAACATAGTGAAACTCCATCTCTACTTAAAAATGCAAACAACTAGACAGGGTATGGTGGCGAGTGCCTGTAATCCCAGCTCCTCCAGATTTTAACCTTTTCAAGAAGCTTTCACGATAGTCTTATTTTATGCTTATAACTCTGTAAACTAAGTGAGGCCAATATTGTTATCAGGCTACAATCTTTAAGTGCTTTTTCCTCTAGTCCAATAATGCCTCCCTAACCAGAACATACCAAGTCACATTTCAGAAATTAAGGATAATTTCAAAGCCTAAAGATTTGAAGGCAGCAACTATTAATCCTAGGAAGTAGATATAGAGAAAATGATAAAAAAAATATTCTTTATGAGACAAGATTTAAAAATTAAGTAGCATTTATACTTCCTAAGAATAAATTCTTTCTACATACTAATCTATTAAGTATATGAGCTATAAATGGTTGTAAAGAATTGTAAATGACCACCAGTAAAGAACAAAAAAGAATACTTAAGGTCAGGCACAGTGACTAACACCTGTAATCCAGTACTTTGGAAGGCCAAGGGGAGGGAACCACTTGAAGTCAGGAGTTTGAGACCAGCCTGGCCAACATAGCAAAATCTCATCTCTACTAAAAATACAAAAATTAGCCGGGCAAGGTGGCATGTGCCTATACTCCCAGCTACTCGGAAGGCCAAGGTGGGATAATCGCTTGAACCCAGGAGGCAGAGGTTGCAGTGAGCCGAGACTGCGCCACTACACTCCAGCCCGGGAGACAGAGTGAAACTCCACCTCAAAAAAAAAAAAAAAGAAAAAAAAAAATTGAATTTCAAAAGTTAGATACTCTTTACTCACCAGACATATTGCAGAAAAATTCCACTTGAGTATCACAGATAAATTAAGTCTATATTCTTTTAAGTATCACTATTTTATAATTTTAAATGAAATTCTTTCAAAAATATATTGCACCTTTCCTTAAATTACAATTCAATAGTACTAAACAGATATTACTAAAATTTTATTCACTATTAAATACTTTTAACAGAAGAATGCTAGAGAGAACTATGCATTCATTGACCAAATCTTTAATCATCACTTAAATAAATTACATTAAGTTAAAAGGTAGTAAGGATTACTAAAAGTAAAGGAACCTGGGTGCCCATAATCCCAGCTACTCAGGAAGATGAAGCAGGAGACTCCCTTGAGTCAACAAAGGAAAAAGCAGAGCAGTAAGGGGGATCAGAAACATGGGGTATGTGGGATAAGACACACTCTTAAATAGGATAATCAACTAGGCTTTATTTACAGGTAAGATTTAAGGAACGACTGAAAAGAAAAATGGGATGGAAGGAGAGAAGGAGAAAAAGATCAGCCAGCAACACTTCTGGTAAGAAAACTGGAGCTGAAGTCCTGGCAAGTAATGGGATAAAGCATGTCTGGCATTTTTGAGAATCAGCAAGCAGGTCAGTATGCCTGCAGAAGAATGAATTAAGGAAAAGAATAGTAAGACAGGATCAATCAGAGGAAACAACAGGCCAGATCATATAAGGAATATGGGTTGTACTGTGAGTTAAATGAGAAGCCAGTGCAGGGTTTTGAGCAGAGGAGTGAAATGACCTGACTTAACGTTTTAAAAGAATTACTCTGGCCACTTTGCTGAGAACTGGTTGTAGGACATGGACAGAAACACAAAGACCAGTTAGATGGAGAATGTAGTAAATCACATAAATGATAGGGGCTCAGACTGAAGTCACAGCAGTTCAGTTAAGTGCCTGGGTTCTGGATCTATTCTGAAGGCAGAGCCAAACAGGAATCATTGATGGCCTGGATATGAGAGAAACAGGAGCCAAGGATGACTCCAAAGTTTTTGAACTGAGAAATTAGAGGGATTCTAATTGGAAAAAGCTGCCATCACCCAAGCTAAAGAAAGCGGAAGATAGAATGGGTTGGGGTAAGTTCAACAGGTTGAGCCATGCAATTAGAGACATCAAGTAAGCAGTCTGGATGGAACAGAGGTACGGGTTGGAATTAAGTATCTGAAAGTCACCAGCATAGAGGCAGCTTCTGAAAGCTATAGCACTGGATGAGATCATCAAGCAACAGGATGTAAGCAGAGAAGAGGAGCTAGGATTGAGACCTGGGTCATCTGATACAGGGAAGCTGGGAAGGAAAGGAGGAAACAGGAAAGAAAAATTCAAATGGGAAACCCAGTAGGGCTGGAGAAAAATCAAGCAGAAGAAGTTAGACCTGAAGAAAATGTTCCAGGGAAAGAGTATTAGAGCAGTGCAGTGTTTTTTTTATTTTTTAAGTGAGAATGGCCAGGTGTGGTGGCTCACGCCTGTAATCCTAGCACTTGAAGTCAAGGCAGGTGGATTGCCTGAGCTCAGGAGTTCGAAACCAGCCTGGACAACATGGTCTGGACAACATGGTGAAACCCTGTCTCTACTAAAATACAAAAAATTAGCTGGGCATGGTGACACACACCTATAGTCCCAGCTACCCAGGAGGCTGAGGCATGAGAGTTGCTGGAACCCAGGAGGCAGAGGTTGTAGTGAGCTGGGAGGCAGAGGTTGTAGTGAGCTGACTGCACTCCAGCCTAGGTGTAAGATTCTATCTAAAAAAAAAAAAAAAAAAAAAAAAGTGAGAATGGTCAATTTTGCCAGGATTTAGGGTAGAAGTCAAAGATGATGTTGATGAATGATTTTAGTGGAATGATGGGATGGAATACATAGCTTAAACTGAATTAAATTTAAACCCACAATGGTATGAATTTAAGAGAGAATGGGAGAAAAGGAAAGACACAAACATATAAATTATAAGTACATATAACTTATGTGAAGAATCTTCCCAAAAAGAGGAACAAAGAAATGGAGTAGCTGGCAGCGCAGTGGGATGAAGTTTTTTTATGGTGTGAAAATAATGTTTGTGTGTAGTGGCAGCAATATAGCAGAAAGTAATAAATCTTAATGTCCAAATCAGGGAGAATTGCTAGAGTAATGTCCCTGAGTAAGAAAGAAGACGTAAAATCTAGTGATGCAAGATTATTTGCCTTCATAACTGTCATCTTTCCTTCTAATTTACTGACCATCAATCTGCTTTGGATGAGAAAATTATAGAAATAGACTAATTAAGACTGCAACTAAAAGAGATTGTGAACAGCATGAAGAATAACCTATGCATGTTAACTCACAACCTTTTTATACTAACTCCCAAGTGGGCTGGCAACTGAGGATATCACAGAAGTGACTTTTGGAGAGATGAGATGGTAGGATATTTTGCTCAGATTTTTTAAGGCAAACAGTATTATTTCAGGGAATTCCTATGACTTTCTGAACAAACAATGCACTGACAAGTATCTAAAGCATACATATTATTTGGCTTAGAAACCAGGGTTATATAAGTCATTTCCCCCATAACTTCTCCACCAGAGAGAGATTCAAAAGTCATTTTTGTAAATTATCATTCTTAGAGATCACACTAGCCCACAGCAGTGTTTATCAAGCCTAGCTGCATATTAAAACTAAATGAGAAGCTTCAAAAAAAAATGCTGATGTCAGGGGCCCTATCACAGAACTAGTTAAATTAGAATCTCTGGGACTTGGGCCAGGCATTAGTATCATTAGTATGCTATTTTTTTACTTACCAGGAGATTCTGATGTCCACACCCAGATGTTCTAAGCAAACGGAAAAATTTTTAACTTTAGCAACTGCAAAAAGCAAGCAGTAGTCTCTAAAATTGCTTTATTATAGCTTTTCTATTAATCAAGCTGATATAAAGTTCACAGCAAAGAAAAAAGCTGACTTCAGAAGTCTAATTCTAGGTAAACAGCAAATGAGGTCTTCCACATTACCAGTAAACACCAGCATAGTTGCTGCTAGAAATACAATTGAAGTATAAATATTCACTTACTATTTCTAAAGTATGCGTATTCAGTAAAACAACCGGAAATTCAATTATTTCATGTACAAACTCAGGTGGGTTTCCTTCTTCACAAGTGGCTTCAAAGTCAATAATACAAATGTAGTCATAGTAACTGTCAGCACAACTGCTCTCTTTCAACATCAGCTTCTGCTTCTTATAATAGTTTTTCAGTCTCTTCTTTAGTACATCCTTTACTCCTCTAAGTACAAGAAGAGTATTTATGCTTAGGTAAATTTTATAGTCAAGAATCAAAACTCTTACCTGCACTGGGTTGAAACTGACAATCATAGCATAATTTAGCAAATGCTAGCTAAAACCAATGTAAGAAAACCAAGACTCAAAGCTAAGTTAGCAAAGAACTAATTAAAATAACATGTTTATTACAACATTAACATTTTCCTTCACAAGTAGTTTTTCATTTTACTAGTATATAACAGCATTTTCTCCAACATATACTGGTATTTCAAACCATAAACATTATCAGCATATACCACCAACACAGTCACACTGCCTTATATACTAAGATAGCATATATGATACAAACATTGAAATTAATATTAAATTATCCTACTGGCCAAATATAAACTTAAGTATATGAAAAATTGTGTTGGAGAGATATTATCTCTTTCCTTTCTTTTGACTTTTGTAGATCAGTCAACTCAAAAGATTCATATGAATATGAAAGTGTTATGAGCCTAGCATATAAAGGTGAATGTCTGTTGGCTACTTAACTAGGACAACTAAATTAGAATATACTTTAAGTAAACCGTGTCCAGAGGAACATCATCATACTAGTAGGTTCTTAACTACAAGTAAGTTTCTAAATTTATCATGGGTAGAATATGATTTAGGGGATTTTAACACTACAGGTAGCTTTAAAATTTCACAAGCCAGGCACATTGGCTCACTTTGGAAGGCTGAGGCAGGCAGACCACAAGGTCAGGAGTTCAAAAATTAGCCGGGCGTGGTGGCAGGCACCTCTAGTCCCAGCTGCTCGGGAGGATGAGGCAGGAGAATGGCTTGAACCCTGGAGGCGGAGGTTGCAGTGAGCCAAGACTGGGCCATTGCACTCCAGCCTCGGCAACAGAGTGAGACTCTGTCTGAAAGAAAAACACACACATACATACACACACACACACACACACACACACACACACACACACACACTCTCCACAAATGGAGTAATGGGAGGAAAGAACAGTCCTCCTAACAGGTAACAATGGTTGATCAGGTGATCTCATTCTTCAAACAGTATTTTTCCAAAAAATTAAGTCTCAACCAGTGTTCAGGCTTCCCTCAGTGTTATGTAAATGAATCCTATATGGCCTGCAATATGAAATGGAAGTAAAAATAAGAGAATCTAAATTATAATTAATGTGTAGTGCTAAGTATCATATTTTGGTCATATTAAATAATTAATGGCTATTTTAAAAACTTTTTAAATATTTTATTTTCCTTTCTAAGCTACAATTAAGCATTGAAAAAAAAAATCCTACCCATGAAAATATTAATAATCAACCTGTTAGCTATTTTAAGTCAAAATGTCTTAATGCTGTTTCTTTGCTTCAAGTTTTCCAAATTATCAAAACCTAGGGAGAAAACTGCTTAACCCTTCATATCAAGGCACTGTGAATGACCTCTGTGTCATGTGACATCTTTGGATTACTTTAATTTTTGTTGGTGGTGGTGCTGGTGGGGAGGTGTACTAGGGGTAGTAACTACATTTACCAGAGTTGTCTGCAAAGCTAATGGCAGGACAAACATAACTAGTTGCCCTGGATAGAACCTGTTATCTTTAACATCTCCTTTGGTCTACCAAACACCATGTTTGCCAATTCCAACTCAGAAAAATATTCAGAATCTGGTTCTCCTTAATTCTTTCTGCTATGGCTCCCATTAGCTTTGTGGACTATGGCAAATGCCTCCAGTACCAAAACCCTTCAATTCTTTCTTTACCTTACTTGAGAACTGAGCACGAATGCCAACTTCCTACTTTAATATCTTCAGTGGCACCCTTCTGCTTACAAGGTAAGATGCAGAGTTTAGCACAGAGTTCCTTCACAACTTGGCTACAACCTTGCATCTCAGTATCATTCTGAAATGTTCCTGAGGTACACTGTGTAATGAAGACAAAATATACTATAGGTCATGGCCTCCACAGGCCAGATGGCTCACATTCACAATTTCAACACTTTGGGAGGTGGGTGGATCACCTGAGCTGGAGTTTGAGACCAGTCTGGGAAACATGCAGAAACGCTATCTCCACTAAAAATATGAAAATTAGTCAGGCGTGGTGGTGAATGCCTGTAATCCCAGCTACTCAGGAGGCTGAGGCACACAAATCGCTTAAACCCAGAAATCAGAGGTTGCAGTGAGCTGAGAAGACGCTACTGCACTCCAGCCTGGGGGCAGAGTAAGACTCTGTCTCAAAAAACATTTTAAAAAAATTAAAAGTCATGTTCTCAATATGTGTGGTACACTTTGATGTCCTATAACTTTGGTTGCACAACAACTGAAGAGAAGGCAAGATCATGTTGCAGAAACCATACAAACTACAAAAGTTTCTGTGTTTTTGTCTGAAATACCCTCCTTCCCTTTTCTGTCTGGCACAATTCAAATGTCATCTTTCTGAATTCCTGAGAAATACTCTCCTCTGTATTCTCATGCTGTACCGGGCCAGACCTGCAATATAGCATTGGCCACTCCATATTGTGATGATTTCTGTATGTTTTCCCAAAAGACTGAGATTGCCAAAGTGGCGAACATATCTGTAGTTACCTTTATAACTTCAATGTCTAGTGCAGTACTTAGAATTCAATGCAGGCTTGTTGAATAAATGTATAAACATACATCTAGATCTCCAGCTCCCATGCAAGCCAGGAGTAAGCAACTAAACTTCACACCTGGGAAGGACAATAATTTTGCTCAGAAAATCTTCTGCAGGTTACAAGTTATACCTTCGTAACAAAGAACTGGGGAAATGGGAGTCAAAAATTTCATAAATTATGATGTAGACAATCTAAAAAAAAAATGTATTTGTGCTCTTTTGAAGAGAAGCGAAGCTCTATTTTAAAGTAGACAAAGAATACTAATCATAAGAGAATTATGATTCAGAGATATCTCGAAACAGTAAGAGTTACCACCTATTTCATACAGGCCATTTTTTTCTCGATGCCTAGCAGTTCTACTGTTTATAAAAAATCTATGCATTTTTCTGAACTCCAAAAGCCATTCCTGTCCCATGGCCCAAATCAATGCAAAGTGATCTGTTTTGCAAAAAAAATTACTAAAAATTTAGGTATATGTGTATCTCATTGAAGTATAAAGTTGACTAAGTTGCAATGTTTTCTAATTCGACATACAGTTAAACATAATGCACGCCATCATTGTAATTATTTTTTAGAAACTAAAGCAAAACCAAAAAAAATTCCTGGTAAATGAATGATGTTTTTAGATTACTGTACCTGGTTTCAAACAAACAAACTCTTTACAAAAAAAAAAAAAAAAAAAAGGCAAAAAAAAAAAAAAGAAAATCTCACGAATATAACTATCCATCATGTAAATTAGCAACTGAAAAAATGAAAAACACACTTTTTATGAGATAGATAATCCTATACATTGCCAGTAGATCATTAAAACATTCATAGACTTTGATTCAGCAGTCGTATCATCTAGAAAATGGAGAGAAATAATCAGAGTTGCACATAAAAAACGTAAATTACAGTTTTTTGAATTGTTAATAGGATCATGCCATTGTGGTAGGATTACAGATGATTTTTAATATTTCAATGTTTTCAAGACTTTCTAAAATGAGTATGTACTACTTTTATAAGCTATTTTTAATTACCTGGTTTCAAGCTTGAATTCTGAAAGCTTAGCTCTGAGTTCTTCCTTACTCATTCTATTAATACAACCATTGGTAATAGCAATCTCTTTGTAAATTGGGTCACTGAAGTCACTCGCACTGGAGGTAATGAACTTGGATCCTTTTGTTTCTTGGCCATCAAATCTACACTGATTTTTCTACCAAAAAAAAAAAAAAAAAGGATATAATTTATAAATAGTACAAAAACCACAGATTTAAAGATTCAAACTTCTGAAGCCTCTTCATGCCACATGTTCCATGAAGAGTGCTCTCTGCAGTTTATGGAGGGAGGAAAAGATAAGAAGGAAGATGTGTCTCCAGTAAAATTTAACCTGCTCTATTCTGAGTCACAAGGTTTTCAAAGGAAACAAAGCTAAGTGAAAAGAGGACTAGTGCTGGGAGTCAACACTACCTCAATAGAGCCCCAGCTGACCATTTACTATAAATAGCAGCATGACCTTGGGTAGTTACATATTGACTTCTGATCTTCAATTTCCTTATCTGTAAAATGGTATTTGGTAATGGTAAATAGTGGTTGGGCAGAATTATTACAAAGATTAAATGAGATTATGTGTATTGGGCTCCTACACCCACAGTAGCTATTAATGGTAACTATTAATATCACAAGCTATACAACCAAGCCTTCACAAACAATATTCTATTTACAAATGAACCCATTTGTAAATGAACCTTTACGTAATACATGTATAATGAATTCCTGAGAATTAAACCTGACTTCATTTCATAATGTTAACAAACATTGCCCAACATAAAAACAAAATGGACTGCAAATCTAATTCAAAGCTTCCTAGTACTTCAAAGCAAAGAAGGAAATGCATTTCATTTTGAAACTCACATTTTCCAACAGTTATACTTATGTCAGCTATCCAGAAGAACTACAGAATCGTAAATCTTTTCTTTTCATAAATGAAAATCTGTTTAGACAAAACAGAACTCAATTCTATTTTCTCCACAGGTAGTCTCAAATTACTATTACATTAAGTTCCAAAGATTCATTTATAAGTTAATTATGTTCCACATGCAATATCATAAATATTAACTATGTTCCAGAATTTTCAAAAATACATGGTACTTACTATTAATCCCTATTAAAGCTTGTTACCTTAGTTAAAATTTACCACTTTGTCCTCATGTAAACCTTAATTACAGATCAAGGAAGGATAATCACAGAGAGGCCACAGTCCCTGACTTAGAACTAACTGATCCTGATGGTTCAGGAACTATTTCTTACTCTAAGCTCTCAATTTGATGCAACACACATTTACTGGAAAGGTAATGGTAGGTAAGGTGCCAGAGTACTCAAGAGTCACTAACACCCATCTCCTTTTAGGAAGAGGTCAGCAGTTCCAATGTGTGAACTGTCCATAAATTAAAGAATGCCCACACTGAGGTTTCTTGTTAACAATGTTAAGGGGGAAAAAAAAAAAAAAAAAAGGTATTGCTATTTGACTCATAATTCACTTTCAAAAATGTATTCCATTTACAATAGATATCTCTACTTGATCACAATTTAATAAAAAAATTATCTTTTGACTTTAAATTTACATTGAATTTTAAACTTCATCTTTAAGATTTAGGTCAACATTAAGTAACAGTTCATCTACCAAAACAGATGTCTTAATTAATTTAAGTAGATTTTCTCTTTAGGTAAATCCTCTTTCTGATTCACTTATTAATTCTCATCCAAAACTGTAGCTACAAAAATTATTCCCAAGTAACAGTTCGGCCTCACCTATAGATTCTATAAACTATGACTTATATAAAGAAAAATGTGCTTCCTTTCCAAGGTCCAGTTCTAGATCTCTTCCCTTCTAGTGAAGTTCTTAGGCAGCGCCAAGGTCCAATCCTCAGAAATCAGCATCTCCTCCCAAATTTCACACCTACACTAATGGTTCACAAAGAAGGATGCTCAGATCAATCCACTAAGGAGTAGAAAGAAAATACTAAAAACCGTACTTGTATTGTTAATCTGCAGAAACACAAAATTAGTTTACGAAATACTTACACATGCATCAGCATCCACACCAGTATCTACATCCATCTATCATGTGTCACATACAGTAGTGACCAGATATTGAAAAAAGTGAGATTCCATAATATGGAGAGAAACATTCACCTTCACAGAACCATAATATTTTGCAATATTCACGTGTCCAATTAAGTGGATGTATGGTTTATATTACCTCAAATAAGAGAATCTTTTACATTATGGGATGTGGCAATGAAAATCTTCTATACCAAACAGAGGTTTATTATCTTGTGACAAAGTACTTTTTAAACTGTTGTTGAACTTAAAAATAAATTACATATATTCTTTTACAAAGACAAGTATTCTAAAATTGCTGTCCTCTTATTGGGAAGGGGACTGGAGCTTGATTTTTAGCATTTTTTTTTAAATGAATACAAACTGTTGTTGCAAGATAAAGAAAATGCATTTTAACAGTAAGCTAGAAGGTAACTGCTTGTCAAAAGAAACTTTTTCTGTATAAAGAACATTTTGATAACAGATGTTTTGGAGATGCATCTATTATTTAGTTGCCAAAAATCTAAGCACTACCTATTAAAGAAAAGGAAAATCCCTGCCTCTACACACTAAAGAAAAAACTTAGAATTTTTCTTGATTGAGGTTTTTCCAAAGAGTTCTGATGAAATCTGAATCTACTTATTCAAAATATAAATATGCAATAGCTTCTATTAGCTTACAAAAACAACTAGCATTAGAGATGATGAAAATTTACCACCTGAATTCAACAAAAAAACTTTGCTTGAGACTGAAAAAAAAACTGTATCATGGCAAGGCGTTGTGGCTCATGCCTGTAATCCCAGCACTTTGGGAGATTGAGGCAGGCAGATCACCTGAGGTCAGGAGTTCAAGACAAGCCTGGCCAACATGGTGAAACCTAAATACAAAAATACAAAAACAAGCGGGTTGTGGTGGTGGGTTCCTGTAATCCCAGCTACTAGGGAGGCTGAGGCAGGAGAAGAGCTTGAACCTGGGAGGTAGAGGTTGCAGTAAGCCAAGACTGTACCTGCACTCCAACCTAGGCAGTAAGAACAAAACTGTCTCAAAAACAAAACAAAACAAAACAATTAAAAAAAAACAAACCTGTATCAATACTATTATTTTCTTGAGACAGGGTCTCACTCTGTCACCTAGGTTGGAGTGCAGTGACATGACCACAGCTCACTGCAGCCTCCACCCACGGGCTCGGATGATCCTCCCCATTCAGCCTCCCTAGTAACTGGGACTATGGGCAAGTGCAACCACGCCTGTCTACTTTTTATTTAAAAAAAAAATTTATCGGCCAGGTGCGGTGGCTCACACCTATAATCCCAGAACTTTTGGAGGACGAGGCAGGTGTGTCAGATCAGGACCATCCTGGTCAAAATGGTGAAGCCCTGTCTCTACGAAAAATACAAAAATTAGCTGGGTGTGGGGACGTGTGCCTGTAATCCTAGCTACTTGGGAGGCTGAGGCAGGAGAATCGCTTGAACCCGGGAAGTGGAACTGGCAGTGAGCTGAGATTGCACCACTGCACTCCAGCCTGAAGACAGAGTGAGACTCCGTCTCACAATTTAAAAAAAAAAAAAAAATCATTAAGAGCATGCAGCAGTAAGTTTTTAACAATTACTACCATCACTAAAGCCAATTTGGAACAGAGACCCAGGCCTTAAGTAGCTGTAAGTGTCAAGACTTTGAAATACAAAGAAGCCTATTCAAACACAGTTCTTTTATGAAAAGTAAACTTTGAAATTTATTGTAAAAACCACTCACACGATGAGATTGACACAATGTATCTCAGGTTGAAGCGGGAGGCAGGTGGAAGACTTCTTTTTAAGAGAGGGCTGTATAAGTAGTCTTTGAAAGTAACAACTTTAGAAGGAGAAAGCTAATTGCAAATATCCGAAGGAAGTACAAGCAGGGCAAAAGGAACATAGAGACCCTTAACGAGAAAGACCTTCCTTCCAACGTAAAAGAACACAAGGAAGCAAGGCGCACTGAGAGCAAAAGGGAAAAACTGTGTGAGCTGCAATTAGCAACTGAGGCAAGCACCAGAACCTGCAGAGAAGCAAATCGAAGTTACTAAGGAGGAGAGTAAGCCAAATTCATGTTATTACAAAGGTCATTCTCGCTGCCATATGGAAATTGATTGTGGACATAAGGAGCAAGAGCTAGGGCGCCTGCTGCAAATACCCACTTTATTAAGTGCTCAACATGTTTATTATTAGGAAAAAATCAATTTTAGTATTCACTTACAATCCGCGGTGCTACTCAACAATTACATTCGTTAAATAAGATAATAAGTTTTAAGACTGTTCTACAACTGCCACTGTAACTAGGTTCAACCAATGAGACGTCAAAATCATTCAATCAATCGTATACTATGTTTATATGAGAAAGAAGCAGTAAATAAGCAAAAGCAGCAGAGACGATGTTCCACCTAATGGATATAGAGGAATGAGGGAGGCTGGTGGGCGTTTCATTAAAAAAAAGTTATGAAGTGACATACCTAGAGTACTTGGTGCGATTTAAAAATATAAAGCCTTGCAAATTACTCATAAGGGCTAGATGAAGCGACAACAGCAACCGTGAACATAGAATGTTTACAGCAGAAATCCCACTTAGAACCTATTAACCCAGTGCTGACGGAACTCCTGATCTTGACGATTTCCTCCCACCCAGAAAGTGATTCGGCCCTGAGGGGGCTTCTTGACAACCACCTCAACCACTGAGGCAGGTGGTCCTGATCTGACACACCTGCCTCGTCCTCCAAAAGGCTCGGAAGCTGGGCACGGGGAAAGCAGCTAGGCTTCAAGGGCGCGCACCGGCACCTTCTGCGGGACACCGGAGAAGAAAGGGGTGCCCAAGGCGCTTGGAGTTCCGGGGCAGCGGGCGCCGACAACCGGGCGCGGGCCGCCTGCTCACCTCAGGACTGGGATGCGGCGGCTCCTCCCCGCCCTCCCGCCGTGGCGACTCCTGCAGCGCGGGAGCCACGGCCTCGCCGCCGGCCTCTTTGCTCTGTGGATTCTCCATGCCTGGTGTCACGTCAGAAGAGAGCTGCTAGGGCGGGACCGTCGCTCACTCTCACCCGGTCAAGCCCGAAACCTTAGCCTTTCTCAGTTGAAAAATTACCGGGCTCGCGTTCCCGCGGCGGCGGCCACACAAACTCCGGCGGCCACCTCCTACTTCCGGGAGCGTGTGGCGTCCACACGCCGAGCAGGCGCAGTGCACTCGCGCGCGCGGAACGCCAGCGCCGCAGCCCACAGTGGGCGGGCGGAAGAACCAGAGGGCGGTGCGCGGGGGAGAAGGTGGGATGTGACCGGCCGTGGGCGGAGCTAGTGCGGGTCGAAGTTGCGCGAGTCACCAGAGGGTAGCACCAGAACGGGATGATCAGGTCGGCATTTCCTGAGAAGGAGAAAAGTAGGGTGAGTGGGGAGATACCATAGAGAAAGATGTTTTCAACCCTAAAAAATAGCATGTCTAAAACAATTCACATTTTTCATAAGGAGTTTCCTAAAACTTCCACTGCTGGGCACGAAAAGAAAATGGGTGTGGACTTAGTGTCCCACTATAGACAGTTAGCAAACAGAACAAAATATAGTCAACAGCTCTTCAGACATTGGATAACAGACCGCTGTGGACTGTTTTACCTGAGAGAAGAGAATCAAAAGGAGCCCTGTATCTCCCTGCCTTTTTGCCCAGAGGCCATTTCCGGTCTGTGGTGCCTAGAAAGAAAAATGGAGACCTAGGATCTCCTGGGTTGAGAAGACAGGGATTGGAGTTGAGGAAATTAGGGTAGCCCAAGTGGGTTGGAATTTGTGGGGCAGAATTCTGGAGAGGAGGGAATTACATGGGAAAAGAGCTTCAGGAATCTGCTTAGTAGAATACCTTTGAATCTTTAACTGAATAAAAAAAGTAAAACTCCACAAGGCCAGGAGGGAACTATGATTCGGGAGCAGCAGTACACCAAACAGTGATCAGAGCTCACACAGAACTGGGAATGGTTCCCAGCAACCAGGGTGAGGAGATGATTGAACACCGTGGAACCTGCGCTAGTAACCTCAGAAGTGAAACTGCCATTGCAAAAGTATCACTGAGACAGTGAAAGTGATCCGACCTAACCAGCGCCATCTTGCTTTTAACCTCCAAGCTATCTTTATTCATTCCTGGGTGTAGGCCAAACTAACATTGAGAGGAACTTAGTGTATAGCTTAGAGTTTAAAACAAAAGTGATAGCCCTCTTCTCGCCTGGGGCTAGCCTGCTTTTGTAGGACTAACAAATTAGCCAAAAGATTAGAAATTTTGATTTAGAAGTCATGCAGCTGGAGGCTATAAGATTTTAACTCTCTCCAAATTGTTCCTGGGGATAATATCACTATTGTAAAACCTGTAAGTTTTATTGCCAAGTTTAAAATGAGGAAACTGAGGCCAGTATAAGAAAATTAAATGCCAATTTATTCAGTTCCTGGGCGAAGTTCTCCGGTCCGGGGAAAGGGGGCCAGAGAAGTTGCGCTAACTTCCTGGGGTGGGGGGGTTTTATGGCTAGGAGGAACCAGCCACAGCTGGGTGCTCTGTTTGGGTCTGGGGGAGTGGGATTGGGATGGGGCGGGCCGCCATTGGTTGTCGGGTTGTCGGGCAGGTTTTCTGGTGCAAGAGCCGGCCAGGGTTGCATTAGCCTTCCAGGGGAGCCATGTTTAGAGCTAGGTGCCGGGTGCAGAGTCAGGTGCTGAGTGCAGAGGTGGGTGTGTTCGGCCTCCCGGCGAGACCGTGCTTAACACATTTTGCAGGCCCTGCATTTGACTCAGCTGGCACCACCCAGATTGATAAATTGGCTCACCTGATCTTGTGGTCCCCCACCCAGGAACTGACTCATTGCAAGAGGACAGCATCCACTTCCTATGATTTTACCTCCTGCCCTACCAATCACTATTCCCCACTCACTGGCTTACCGCCTACAAAATTATTAAAAACCCTGATCCCCAAATGCTCAGTGATACTGATTTGAGTAATAAAACTCTGGTCTCGCACACTGCCGGCTCTGCATGAATTACTCTTTCTGTATTGCAATTCCCTGTCTTGATAAATTGGCTCTGTTTAGGCAGTGGGCAAGGCGAACCTCTTGGGCAGGTACCAGTGTCATGCCTTAGTGATGTAAGATAGCCCTAGACAGCAGGACCCAGAGCATCAGCTACTGTAGAGTCTTCAAACGCTTAAAAGCAAGCCCTGAAAGTATCAAACTACTTTGTAAGCAACCTAATTGTCTATAAGAACAAAGTCTGATACTCTGAAAGACTACTGTAAAATCTAGGATTCAGCAACATTAAATTTAAAATGTGAGAAGACATCCAATCTAAAATTAAGAGGAATGGCAGCACTTGGGGAGGCTGAGGTGGGAGGATTGCTTGAGCCCAGGAGTTTGAGGCTGCAGTGACCTATGATTGTACCACTGCACCCCAGCCTGGGTAACAGAGTGAGACTCTGTCTCAAAAGAGAGAGAATGAGAGATATACTAAGTGGTAAGAAAATATCTCATGAAGTTAGTGGAAACAAACTCCAAAATGACAAAAATGATGGAATTAACACACAAGGATTTTAAACACCTGTTATGAATATGCTCAAAGATTTAAAGGAAGACATGATAGGAGAGATATTTGAAAAGAAGCAAATCAAATTTCTGGGGGAAAAAATACTTGAAATAAAAATTCCTTTGGATGGGATTGCTAGCACATTAGGCAATGCAGAAAAAAATGTTGATGAATTTAAAGACATAGCAACAGAAACAATGCAAAATGACATACATAGAGAAAAAAATGAATACAGCCTCAGTTACATATAGGACCAATTCAAGAGGCTTAATACTATTGAACAAAAGGTAGAAGCTGAGGCAAAATTAATGTAAGTAGAGAGTTTCCTTGGTCCAAGCTTGAGGATTGCAACCCAGGAGCATAGATTAAAGTTGCCCTGAATCCATTTACTCCGAAGATATGCTAATTTGGAAGTTAAGTGAACACCTTGTAATGAATCATAATTGTTTCAAGTCTTTCACATTCTAGATTATTTGCTTTGTTAAATAGGCAATTGAAATAGGGTATAATTTCAATAACAATATTTGATGGGGATAAGTACTCCTTTCTAACCGTGCATACCTCCATTTCAGCTTCTATCTCAAGAAACAACTCTTTTGACTTTGTTTCTTTGATTTCTAGAACGAGTGCAGCAGCATCCAGAAGTTTGACTTGCCATAAAGAAAAATAGTGAGGCTTTTGTCCTTGAAGCCTGTGATGAGCAGCTGTGCTGGGGAAATCCAGAAGTCTCTCTGAGGAAATTGGATTGTGAGACACAGGTAAAGAATGTGCCTTCTGAAAAATCCTAGCTAGGTGAAAATAGTCAAAGTCAGTCAAAAAATAGTCAAAAATCCAAGCTAGGTGAAAATACCTAGGTAAAAATTACTATCATGCAGTAACTTTTTTTTTTGTCTTTAGACTCTGGTTTGAACAAATAAAGGCTGAACAAAGTGAAACATGCATGAAAAAATCAACTTAAAAGGAAGAAGCTTAGGCAAAATTAATACAAATAAAGAATTTGTTTGGGCCAAACTTGAGGATTCCAACTGTAGATTCAAGTTATCCTGAGTATACTCAGATTAGTAGCAGCTGCAAGTGAATTTTTAAAGGAAAGAAGAGGCAGTTCCTGGGTTGCTTATCAAGAATTTACTGTAAAGCCAGGCATGGTGGCTCATGCCTGTAATCCTAGCACTTTGGGAGACCGAGGCAGGAGGATCACTAGAGGCCAGGAGTTCAAGACCAGCCTGGCCAACATGGTGAAACTCCAACTCTACTAAAAATACAAAAATTAGCTGGCATGATGGCACATGCCTGTAATCCCAGCTACTCAGGAGACAGGCTCAACAATCGCTTGAACCTGGGAGGCAGAGGTTGCAGTGAGCAGAGACTGCACCACTGCACTCTGGACTGGGTGACAGAGTGAGAGTCCATCTCAGAAAAAAAAAAAAAGAAGAAGAAGAAAGAAAACAAAAAACCAAAAAAAGAAAAATAAAAAATAAAAAAATAAAAATAAAAACTTAAAAAATATATCATCCATCAAAGTTCATTTTGCACATTTTTGTGTCTTTGTTTAAATAAACATGCTTAAACCTGTATGTTAAAAGTTTCAGATTTGTTTTGAAATTGAGTGGAAGAAACTCTATTTTTTTGGCATAAAAAAAAAAAATGGACTTTCTAGTATGTAGAATTCCAGATTTTTTTATCATTTGAATTATAAATGATTAGATTTGAGGCTTATCATAATTCAACTGACTCAGATTGAGAAATAAGAAAGGTAAAGTAGGCAGGGCTCAGTGGCTCACACTAGTAATCCCAGCACTTTGGGAAGTCGAGGTAGGTGGATCACCTGAGGTCAGGAGTTCGAGACCAGTCTGGCCAACATAGTGAAACCGCATCTCCACTAACAATACAAAAATTAGCCAGGTGTGGTGGGATGTGCCTGTAATCCCAGCTACATGGGAGGCTGAGGCAGGAGAATGGCTGAAACCCCAGGGACAGAGTTTACAGTGGGCCGAGATCGCACCACTGCACTCCAGCCTGGGTGGCCTGGTCAACCTAGGTGACAGAGTGAGACTCTCAATTAAAAAAAAAAAAAAAAAAAAGCAAACATTAGAAATAGATTCATTTGAAGATACATATAATTTCTATTTGTGTGTTTGTTCAGCTTTCTAACATTTTCTGTTGTATCAGAAACTCAAAGTTATTTTGGAAAAAATTATACAATTTTTCCGATTGCAAAAGTCATGCATATTCAGCTGAAAAAATTAAGATAATAAGAGATATTTTCCGTCAATCTTTTAACAGCAACAGAACCAGATTATCAGGCTGTGAAAGAAGTTAGTTTCTCGAAATGCCACCAGAGGGTGCTCAAACCAAACATTGCTCTATCTGAAGTGCAGGAAACAGGCTCCTATGCTGTTGGAGCAGCTCATCAGCTTTCAGTTTTAGTTTAGTTTGACAATAAGTAGAAATTAAAAATTCCTAGTCAGTATAGCATGTATTTGAATGTGTCCAATTTTTAAAAAGATTCAGCACTATTCTTTTTGGAGCCTAATTACACATTCCTGTAGATAGTAAACATTTATTGAATACTTAGTGTATTGTGATGGGTGCTATTGATAAAATTAGAGTAAAACTTGATCCTGGCTGTGCAGTGACTCACATTTGTAATCCCAGCACTTTGGGAGGCCGAGGCGGACAGGACACTTGAAGTCAGAAGATCGAGACTATCCTAGCTAACACGGTGAAATCCCGTCTCTACTAAAAATACAAAAAATTAGCCGGGCCTGGTGGTGGGCACCTGCAGTCCCAATTACTCAGGAGGCTGAGGTAGGAGAATCACTTGAACCGGGAAGGCGGAGGTTGCGTTGAACCAAGATCACTCTACTGCACTCCAGCCTGGCTGACAAAGCAAGACTCCGTCTCAAAAAAAAAAAAAAAAAAAAACTTGATCCTGACATTTTAGGATTCATATTTTCTCTGGGGAAAAAGGCATATGGAAACAAATTGATTAGAATCCAATGCGTTGTGCACCACACTAAAAATCTTTTGAAAGACAGGATTAAATTCTGCTAAAGGCAGATGAGTCAAAAGAGTGCTTCCCAGAGGAACTGGACCTTACAAAAGTAGGCATTTTTTTGGAGTTGTTTTGTTTTAAGACTTAAACCCACAAGGACTAAAATAATAGGAAAGGAGACAAGAGCTATGACATTTTGGAAGCTGCAAAACCAGTGGATCAGTGTTAACTGATTTAACAAATATGTTTCTCATAACAATATGAGAAAACAAAATCCCAAACTGCCAGTGAGAATGCTGAGAACGAACCACATATATACCACAAAATCCTCAAAGATAAAATTCCTCGGGAGCTAATATAAGAACCAAGATGAAAGCTGTTTGGGAAAAAATTAGAGCCCTAGACCCTTCCTCACTCTGGCGGAAGTCTGAATGTTTATTCTCACCAAAGGGGCTTAAAAGGTCATCCTGCAAGCCTCTCGCCTCAACTTGGCCCTCAGCAAGCAGCAGCTAGAACTTTACCCTCTAGGTGGAAGATTGAGACTCCTGCCTGAGGGAATCTGGCACCCACAAAGAAAGTACTTGAAAATGCTGACACCAAGTGTCTTCCATCAGCCCCCTTCACATCTCTCTATAGTGAAACTTACAAGCTCAGAGTTTTTAATATGGTTTTTGTTTTGTTTTGCTTTTTAGAAACAAGGTCTCACTCTGTCACCCAGGCTGGAATGCAGTGATGTGATCATAGCTCACTGCAGTCTCAAACTCCTGGACTCAAGAGATTGTCCTGCCTTGGCCTCCCAAAGTAATAGTATAGGCATAAACCACCATGCCCAGCCTCTAATACATTTTTTAATTTTCCAGTCTTAGTTTTGAGCAGACCACCAAGGATTACCGTATATTTGATGAATGTCTATTATATAAAAGGTAGAGACCAAAAGAAACAAGCACAAAAAAGCAACTTAGAGGAAACAGAAATTATTCAAGACTTAAAAGCAACAGCTATAGGCTGGGCACTGTGGCTCATGCCTGTAATCCCAGCACTTTAGGAGGCTGAGGAGGGTGGATCACGAGGTCAAGCATTCAAGACCAGCCTGGCTAACATGGTGAAACCCCGTCTCCACTAAAAATGCAAAAAATTGGCCAGGCGTGGTAGTGGGTATCTGTAATCCCAGCTACTGAGGAGGCTGAGGCAGGAGAATTGCTTGAACTTGGGAGGTGGAGGTTGCAGTAGGCGGACATCATGCCACTGTACTCCAGCCCAGGCAACAGTGCGAGACTCTATCTAAAAAAGAAAAAAAAAAAAAAAGCAACAGCTATAATCATATTCTCAGAGAGAAATGAGGGAATAAGAGGGAATATCATATGTGTGAAACAGTAACAAAGCCTATGAAAAATAAAGAGTAATTGGAAATTAAAAATGTAAAGGCAGAAAACAAATACTTGGCACTGTTCAATGTGGTATCCATTGGCCACTGTGCTTAAATTTACATTACTTGAAATAAATAAAATTAAAAATTCAACTTCTCATTTGCAGTAGTCACATTTTAAATGCTCAAAAGTCCTATGTGGCTAGTGGCTAAGGTATTGGACAGCATAAAGAACATTTCCATCAATTCAGAAAGTTTTGTGATAGAAGTTTAGAAGATAAATTGGAGGAATTCTCTTAGTAGAACAAGAAGACAAAGAAATAGAATGAGGCTGGGCACAGTGGCCCCTCCCTGTGATCCCAGCACTTTGGGAGACCAAGGTAGGCAGATTGTTTGAGTTCAGGAGTTCAAGACCAGCCAGACAATGTGGCAAAACCTTGTCCCTACAAAAGATACAAAAATTAGCCAGGCACGGTGACACATGCTTGTAGTCCCAGCTACTCAGAAGGATGAGGCAGGAGAATCGCTTGAACCTGGGAGGCAGCGGCTGCAGTGAACTGAGATCACGCCACTACACTCCAGCATGGGTAACAAAGCAAGACCCTGTCTCAAAAAAAAAAAAAAAAAAAAAAAAGAAAAGAAAAGAAAGGAAAAGAAAAAAGAGGAGGTCAAACAGTTGAATAATAGGAATTCTGGAAGGAACAAGATGGAGGAAGAAAAATTTTTGGAATAAAAGGCTATAAATTGCCAGATTGAAAACGTCCAGTGAGTGCTTAGCCCAATAGATGTACTCAGAGGCATATTTTTGTAAAATTTTAGAACACTGGAGGTAAAAACAAAAAGGAACAGGTAGTAGCATACACAGTATTAAAAAACAGAAGGCTTCTGACTTCTCAGTAGTAACATTGGAAACAAGAAAAAACTAGTGATCTCTTCCAAAATATGAAAGAAAAGAATTTGGCTTAGAATTCTATACTTAATCAACTTGTAATAAAGCATGGGAACAGGACAAAGATACCTTCAAACATGCAAGGTCTCAATAACTTCTGTGCATTCTTTCTCAAGGTTCTTCTGAAGGATACATGCAAGAAAATGAGAGGGCAAACCAAGAGAGAGGAAAATACGGGATTCAGAAAAGATAAGAGTATAATGATGGGTACCAGAGACTGGGAAGGGTGGTGAGGAGCAGGGGATAAAGTAGGAATGGTTTATGGATATAAAAATACAGTTAGTTAGAAGAAATAAGATTTAGTGTTTGGTAGCACAACAGGGCAACTATAGTTAACAACAATTTACTGTATATTTTGAAATATCTGACAGTGAAATTGAAATGTTCCTAACACAAAGAAATGACATATCCTTCAGGTGATGGCTATCTCTATTATCCTGACTGGATCATCACATATTGTATCCTTGTAACTAAATATCACATATACCCCATAAATATGTACAACTCTTATGTATCCATAATAAAACAGGAGCTCTAACACAGGACAGAGGCAGAGAGAATCCCCAGGATGATGGAGAAAGATCGTAGCATGACAGCTATGCTCCAGGGGACACTGATCAGGATCGAGGCAGTGCAATTCAAGAGACAGGCACGTTGAATGCTGTTACCACCAAGATGTTGAATACTATTGCATACTCTATTTAACAGGTGAACAGAAAGTCCAGTGAATCTGGTCAGATTTTGATGTGTAATTATTTTGTCTTTTTTTTTTTTGAGACAGAGTCTTCCTCGGTCACTCAGGCTGGACTGTCACTCGGCTCACTGCGGCCTCTGCCTCCTAGGTTGAAGAAATCCTTGTGCCTCAGCCTCTTGTGTAGCTGGGATTACAGGTACACACACCCATGCCCAGCTAAGTTTTGTATTTTCAGTAGAGACAGGGTTTCACCATGTTGGCCAGGCTGGTCGTGAACTCCTGGACTGCAGTGATCTGCCCACCTTGGCTCCCAAAGTGCTGGGATTACAGGCATGAGCCATTGCACCCAGCTGCTTACTTTGTCTTTGTTAAGACTTGATGCAGTTCTACTTTCCCCTCCAAGTTCTGCTGCCATATCGTTGAAGACACTCATTCACCCCACAGAAGTATTGTGCTTTGAACTATGTAAGAGCTGGAAATAAAACGTGGTAAGCTAAGAAGGAGAAGACACACTGTAATTCACTGTGTCTAACCATATTTCTTCTTGATGTCTGGTACTCCATTTCAGAGTTCTGTCCAATGCCCTTACACCCCTACATTTCCTAGGACACACATACAGATTTGCCTACCAATTTCCAGAAGTTTCCTGTCAGCAATCAAACAAGATGATGCCAGGCTATGACTTACAGACTGTTCATCAAATAGAGATGATTCTGCCCCTCCTCACATAGCTAAGTTTGTGTTTGCATCTTAATTTTTCAAAACTAAACAATATGATAGCTAGGCATGTATTCCTATATCAAAAATAGATTTTGAAAAGGCAATAAAGAAGAAACACAGTGGGGGTTTCTAATGCACTAAGTTCTATTTCTCAGCAGGGATGATAGGTGCAAAATGCATTTTATTAGTAGTAGTATGTTGCTTATATGTTGTTAAAAGTCGTTTTGTGTATATAATACATGTTACCATTTATAAAAGCACAGAAGAGAAAAACATTATTTGCAAAAAATGATAAGCCTCCACTTTGCTCTAAATAATATAATTATAAACTTATATGTTTTGTTAAACGATGACAAAATTTTATAATGAGGAGGAAGTTTTCAGGCAGAGGAGGCAGGGGTATATACTTCAGGACATTTGCAGAAAGGTGAGGAGGCTTGAAGGTACCTGGCATGGTATTCACGGGACCCAGAGATGGAATGAAAGGCAAGTAGCTTGTATCCAGAAAATGTTCTTAGTGCAGGAACAAGCAAAATTAATGGCACGTCTTATCAAATTTTTGAATTAAAATGATAAAAGATTATAGAATTATCCCAGCATCAAAATACTAGAACTCTTTTATTTTTCTTTTTTCTTTCTTTCTTTTCTTTTTTTTTTTTTTTTGAGACGGAGTTTCACTGTTGTTACCCAGGCTGGAGTGCAATGGCGCGATCTCAGCTCACCGCAACCTCCGCCTGCTGGGTTCAGGCAATTCTCCTGCCTCAGCCTCCTGAGTAGGTGGGATTACAGGCACGCGCCACCATGCCCAGCTAATTTTTTGTGTTTTTAGTAGAGACGGGGTTTCACCATGTTGACCAGGATGGTCTCGATCTCTTGACCTCGTGATCCACCCACCTCGGCCTCCCGAAGTGCTGGGATTACAGGCGTGAACCACCGCGCCCGGTCAGTGTTTATTTTTAAACACGATGCACAGCGACTCAGGCTTCTTGCATCACTGACTGAGCGTCCTGAGCAGGTACCTGTGTCTGTTGCACGGCGGGTTTAAGACCCTCAGCTGGACCAGAGGAGGCGGGGAAACAAACCAGCCCTGCTCTGGGCTTCTCTTCCTACTGCCCTGACCGCTTGCTCCTGCACCCTGTGAGCCACGGCTGCCGTTTGCATCCCGCGAACAGGAAGTGCCAAAGGTGTTGGAGGGCAGACCCCCTTGCTCTGCCCTGATAGAACACCGGGGCTAAGCGGACGGGTGGAGCCGGGAGCCATGTCCACAGTGATCGCCACGCCAGCACACGGGATGTGCCTCTTCTCCCCGTGCACCCTGGCGGGGGCGCAGAAAAACACATGAAGCCTGCGCTTTCCAAGGACATGTGGGCAGACGAGGGCGCGCCAAATCTGCAGCCCGCCTGGTTCCTTCCCGAGTGCCAGAACCACGGAGGGAGGACTCACACCAACTCCAAGACCGGACAAACTGGACCGCTGAAAACTGGACAGCGAAGGACAGCATCTCGTAACTTTGTAAACAACAACAAACAAACACACAAAAACCATAAATGAGCGCATCATACTCCTGACTTGGTTTTGAAATACTGGTTTTCAACGTTAGTATGTTATTACTAGCCTTTTACTATTATTATGTTTAAACAGCATTCACTTTGTTCTTAAACTGGGTTTTAGTTTTAGTTTTAGTTTTAGTTTTTTGAGGGCAGCTTTGGGTTCCCAGAAAAACTGAGCAGAAAGTCCAGAAAGCTCCCATGCATCTCTCTCTGCCCAACAGTTAGGCTGTTACCATCTTGCATTAATGTAGTACATTTATTACAATTGATTGACAAATCAATATGGATACATTGTTATTAATTGAATCCATGGTATACATTAAAATTCACTCTTTGTATTGTACAGTTATATGGATTTTGACAAATGCATAATGTTCTGTATCCATTATTACAGAAGTAGCTCCATTGATCTAAAATTTCCCTGTTGTCCACCTATCCATCTTACCTGTTTCAACCCTTCTCCAACCTCTGGTAATCACTGATCTTTTTACTGTCTCCGTGGTTTTGCCTTTTCCAGAATGTCATATAGTTGGAATAGTATGTTTGTAACCATTTCTGACTGGCTTCTGTCATTTAGTAATATGCCCGTAATATCCTCTGCATCTTTTCAGGGCTGATAGCTCATTTCTTCTTAGTGCTCAGAAATATTCTGTTATCTGAATGCACCATAGTTTGCTTATCCATTCACACACTGAAGGACATCTTGGTTGCTTCCAATTTGGGGTGATTAATGACTGGCCTTTTCTGTGTATCTGTAATTAAGAGATTACATGTCAGAAATAATCTTCATATGGTGTTTATTAGCCAAACATGGCTAATTTTTTTTTTAAGGTAGACAAAAAGTGGGATTTATTGGTGGACAGTAGGAGGATGCCGTACAGTACAGGCCCTGATGAGTGCAGGGCCCACCACTTGTCCAAAGGGTCAGGATTGGGGGTGTACTTGACCCCACAGCCATCTGGAATAAGCTGCTTCTCAGCCACCATCTCTTCAAATTCATCCACATTGAACTGGGTAAAGTCCCACTTCTTTGAGAAGTGCATCTTCTGACGTCCAGGGAACCTGAACTTGGCCTTGGCCTTTCGTAGGTCCTCAATCACATGCTCCTTGTTCTGTGGCTCAGTGAGGATATATATGATGACTTGGCCAATGTGAACCCTGGCCACAGTGCCCTGGGGCTTTCACAAAGGCATCTCAAATACCTGTTTGGGGCCTACACTGAGGGTAGTGCAACGTCAAAGACATGAACATACATTGGAAAGGCCTGTCTCCAAGGTCCCTTAGAGCCACCCATACAATAGCAGGCTGCAAACACTACCAAAGAAGCAGCCGTTTGCAGCCATTGCACACCAGGCCCCCATGAGGAAAGGAACTCCATCAGCTTAATTGGCTGCAGCCCTTTATCATTTTTACATGTAGCCTATGATCTGTTTCTTCTTCATATACAAGCATTTGTGTACATTGCCTTTTTATGGTAACAAAATATATACACCCATTGGAATATGTGTAAATAATTTCTTTAAAAAGCATCTTGCATTTGTTTTTTAAGAAAATGGAATTACATTTTCTTAAAATTTTATTTCAAATAAAATAAAATCTGATGTGGTTTGAAAATAAATCTGATATGGTTTGGCCTTGTGTCCCTACCCAAATCTCACCATGTAGCTCCCACAATTCCCATGTGTTATGGGAGGAACCCAGTGGGAGGTAATTGACTCATAGGGGTGGGTCTTTCCCATGCTGTTCTCATGATAGTGAATAAGTCTCAAGAGATCTAATGACTTTAAAAACAGGAGTTTGCCTGCACAAGCTCTCTTTGCCTGCTGCCATCCATGTAAGACATGGCTTTGTCCTCCCTTGCCTTCTGCTATGATTGTGAGGCATCCCCAGCCACATAGAACTGTGAGTTCTCCACTAAACCTCTTTCTTTTGTAAATTGCCCAGGTTTGGGTATCTTTATCAGCAGTGTGAAAGTGGACTAATACACTAAATTGGCACGAGTAGAATGGGATGTTGCTGAAAAGATACCCAAAAATGTGAAAATGACTTTAGAACTGGGTAACAGGCAGAGGTTGGAACAGTTTGGAGGGCTCAGGAGAAGATAAGAAAATGTGGGAAAGTTTGGAATTTCCTAGAGACTTGTTTAATGGCTTTGACGAAAATGCTTAGTGATATGAACAATAAGGTCCAGGCTGAGGTGGTCTCAGATGGAGGTGAGGAACTTGTTGGGAACTGTAGCAAAGGTGACTTTTGTTCTGTTTTAGCAAAGAGACTTGGCGGCATTTCGTCCCTGCCCTACAGATTGTAGAGCTTTGAACTTGAGAGAGATAATTTAGAGTATCTGGGGGAAGAAATTTCCAAGCAGCAAAGCATTCAACAGGAGACTTGGGTGTTGTTAAAGGCATTCAGATTTAAAAGAGAAACAGAGCATAAAAGTTTGTAAAATTTGCAGCCTGACGATGCAATAGAAAAGAAAATCTTATTGTCTGAGGAGAAACTAAAGCTACTGCAGAAATTTGCATAAGTGAGTTCTCCATTAAACCTCTTTCTTTTGTAAATTGACCAGTCTTTAATATGTTTTTTTTATCAGCAGCATGAAAACAGATTAATACAAAGTCAAACAGAATATTTATTTTAAATTGTCTTTTTGGTATCTTTAATAAGAGAGAGACTTTTGATTCCTTTTCTCCAAAATACAACTCAGTTTCATGATTCCTAGTGTTTCATTAAATGAATAAGACATTGGTATCACTCCTGAACAGTGGAAGAGGTGGGAAGGTGGCTTGGTTTGTCTTAACTTCAATTGCAAATTCTTAGATCGACCAAGCAGCTTATCTCTTCTGTAACCAAGTTCCATTCAGAGTTGCTCATTTCATTCCTGTAGAATAAACTTTTTTGGGGAGGGTTCATTCTGTCTTAGCAAGAACATTTGCAGTTCTTTAGGAAATGGGAATAGGAAATAATATGAGTTCCTAAATTCCATTAGGGTAATAATAACCATAGTCGAGGTTCAAAGCATAACCAAGTGTTCATCAATTTCATATGGAAGGCCTGGTTAAAAAACAAAAACAGGCTGGGCACAGTGGCTCACACCTGTAATACCAATGCTTTGGGAGGCTGAGGCAGGCAGATCACGAGGTCAGGAGATCAAGATAATTACAGCTAACATGTTGAAACCCCGTCTCCACTAAAAATACAAAAAAAAAAAAAAAAAAAAAAAAAAAAAAAGCTGGGTGTTGTGGCATGCACCTGTAGTCCCAGCTACTCCGGAGGTTGAGGCAGGAGAAACACTTGACCTCGGGAGGCAGATGTTGCAGTGAGCTGTGATTGCGCCACTGCACTCCAGCCTGGTGACAGAGCAAGACTCCATCTCAAAAAAAAAAAAAAAAAAAAAAAAAGGAAGAAAGGAAAAGGCACTTCTTCTTACAAACCATTGCTTTTGTGGTAATAAGTTTACAGTGGAAAAATTTTTTATGGAATAAAATAGTAGTGTCTTTACATTGGATCTTTACACTACTAGGAGGGTGGTTTTGGTTTTGATTTTCTTTTAAAAGGCATCTTGATTACTCAGTTTGAACATCATTGAGGTATCAGCAGGGAAAGAATCTCCTCTCGATCAATGCTCTATGTGAATGAACAAGCACACCCACTGGCACTTGGGTTGAGTCCACTGGCAAACTCTTTCACAGAAGGGACTTTGCTGGGTCTATGTTTTTGATATGAGTAAAACCATGGATTAGTGAGAAACCCCATTATAAATTAATAGAAAATTCCTACCTGAGAAACTGTATTCAGTTCTTGTTAGTCTGTCTCGCTAGGCTTTTGAGCATCTACTAGATTTGAAAAAAAAAAAAAAAAAAAAAAAAAAAAAAAAAAAAAAAAAAAAAAAAAAAAAACCAGCTCTAGGAAATAGAAACTCTCCAGGCAGGCATTGCACCACAAGCATAAGAATGACGGGCTTCATCTGCTGCATATGGAATGTCACTAGCTCATTTATTTAAATTATATATAAATGTGCACTGATAGGAGCTAGGGGGTCATCTATTTCCCCCCCGAGTCTTCTAACACTGTTACCAGCAAATAGTCCCATTTGCTCTATTTCCAATGTGAAAGATGTAACATAAGAGAACTGAAGCAGGCAAAAATACTAAGATGGTCCATCTTCTATCTGTAAAGTCCCCTAAACCCACATGTGCTGCAAGGATATGAGCCAATGGAAGTGGTGAGGTGACAGAGGAGAACAAGGATGGTATATGCCAATGCATAATCACATGGTCTTCTGAGATTCCTAAATTTTTAAAGTCAAGTAGATTCAAGTCAATCATTTCCCAGGGCCAAGTCCTCTATTGGTAAATTTCTAAACACTGTGAATTACTTGTCCAAATGCTCTATTAGCTGTTTAGATTATACTTTGATATAATAGTTAAACAAGCAACTAGATCACTGAACAACTTATTTACAAGTAGCTGCAGGCTATTCATTGGCGTAGAAGATGTTTTCCAACCCCGAGATTCTATGATAATGTTGAATTTTCTCAGGATGTTCGCTCACTTGGTACAGGCTGTCTAAAGTAGCCAACTACTCAGACAGTGAGCCCACAGCACCACTGCAATTCAACCTAACAAGCAGAAGTAACTTGAAGATTTGTTGCTATTTCTTGTTTTTAAACATCTTCAAGTTCAAGAACTCCAGCACTCCTGGATTCACACAAGGTCATATTAACAAAATCAAACTCCCCCCTGAGTTAAACAGGTCAACAGTCTACTATAATCAAATGTGTGTTCCATTTTTTTGTGTCCATTAAAAGGACATAGACTAATAGGTAGAGAATATTTCCAATTTTATTTTATTTTTACTAATGCTTTTTTTTTTATTCGTCAGGAGAGAAAATGAGTTTTAAAAAGAAGTTTGGTTTTGATAACTGAACTCAAAGCTCACTAAACAAAAATTAGACAAGAGGCCAGGTGCAGTGGCTCATGCCTGTAATCCCAGCACTTTGGGAGGCTGAGGCAAGTGGATCATTGGTCAGGAGTTCGAGACCAGCCCAGTCATTATGGTGAAACCCTGTCTCTACTAAAAATACAAAAATTTGTGGGGCATGGTAGCATTTGACTGTAGTCCCAGATATTCAAGAGGCTGAGGCAAAAGAATCACTTGAACCTGGGAGGCAGAGGTTGCAGTGAGCTGAGATCACACCATTGCACTGGGTGACAAAGCGAGCGAGACTCTATCTCAAAAAAAAAAAAAAAAAGAAAGAAAAGAAAAGAAAAATATTTTTAAAAAGTTTGATTTGATTTGTGGTTTTTCCTCTTACTGTTTATGTCTGTCAAGGAGACTTTACATATCTAGTTATCTCAATAAACTATTATTTGTATTAAGGTATGTTGTATTTTCTATGTGGCTATTTATTCAATTGTTATTAATATTACATTGAGCATCAAAGATGTAACACATACTGTCCCATTTGAATTCAGGTATCTGTTCTGATGATCATATCTCAAGCATGTAATTGTTTCATTAAGCTATAAATATATGTGTGTGTTTATATATATATATATATATATATATATATATATATATATATATATGTATATACATAGCTTAACCAATATATATAAAGATAGATATTTTTGTTGTCGTCGTTATTTTTGTTTGTTTGAGATGGAGTTTTTACTCTGTTGCCCAGGCTGGAGCACAGTCTTGGCTCACTGCAATCTCTGTCTCCTGGGTTCAAGCAATTCTCCTGCCTTAGCCTCCCAAGTAGCTGGGATTACAACTACCAGCCACCACACCTAGCTAATTTTTGTGTTTTTAGTAGAAAAGAGGTTTCACCATGTTGGCCAGGCTGGTCTTGAACTCTTGACCTCAGGTGATCCACCCACCTCAGACTTCCAAAGTGCTAGGATTACAGGCATGAGCCACTGTGTCCAGCCTTTTTGTTTGTTTCTCTGTTTTGAGAGAGAGTCTCATTCTGTCTCCCAGGTTGGAGTGCAGCGGCGTGATCATGGCTCACTGTAGCCTCAACCTCCTGAACTCAAGCAATTCTCCCACCTCAGCCACCTGAATAGCTAAGGCTACAGGCCGGCTTCACTACACCTGACTACTTTTGATTGTTTTTTGTAGAGATGGGGTCTCCCTATGTTGCCCAAGCTGGTCTTGAATGCCTGGGCTCAAGCAATGCCCCCACCTCGGCCTCCCAACGTGCTGGAATTACAGATGTGAGCCCCCATGCTCGGCCACCTTAACATTCTATACAATAATCTGGAAATTTCCCTTTGCACTTGGCAATAAAATTGCAGAAAGGAGTTGAATATTAACAGAAACTATTTTAAGTAATTGGAAACAATTGGCACTTGCACATCTTCACACTTTTCATTTGCAAGGAGAGTAATAAAACCCCAAGTAATTACAGTCAAATGGCCCTCCAGCTGTGTTCTTCTGCACACATAAATCACATCCTCTCAGTGTTCTGTCAGTCAGATGGGCCAAATTGCCCATCTGACGATATTGCAATTGGGACTGTATCTACTAATTCTATGTAACTATTGATAGAACATGAACAAGTAAATCTGATAAAGTTCTTTTTATGTTAATAGGATTTATTTTCATAAAGATAAATAAGAATTCCAATAAAAATAGAAAGAGCTTGTTTCTTGTCACCCATTCTGTTGGCAGTCAAAGAGAAGAGAGGTCACTTTAGTTTAGTTTTCTTATGACTGGGTGGGATGATGGCCACCTGATTCTGCTTGCAAGGCTTAAGAGAGAGGAACCAATCATGCTTTTTTTTTTTTTTTTTTTTTTTTTTTGAGACAGAGTGTTGCTCTGTCGCCCAGGCTGCAGTGCAGTGGCACGATCTCTGCTCATTGCAACCTCCTACTCATGAGTTCAAGCGATTCTCATACCTCAGCCTCCTGAGTAGCTGGAATTACAAGTGCACACTACCATGCCTGGCTAATTTTTGTGTTTTTGGTAAAGATAGGTTTCACCATGCTTTCTAGGATAGTCTTAAACTCCTGACCTCAAGAGATCTGCCCACCTTGGTCTCCCAAAGTGCTGGGATTACAGGCTTGAGTCACCGCACCTTGCCAATCATTCATTCTTGGCAGAGCTAAAAAGCACAAGTTCGGTCATCAGGGGACGAGCATGCCAGAGGGGATAGCACCTACGATGACTTTAGCAAGCTGGGGGTTCATTTCCTTAGCTTTAAATAAAGACATTTCCCAGATGAAAGAAATCACACAATTCAGTACCCTGAATGTCCACAGGTATGATAAATCTGTGGTACAATTGAGTTCATGTTAGTGTTGGTGTCTGAACTCTGTCACCTTGTTAGTTCCCATCAACATAGCTGCAGGACCTCAGTCCCCACATTTAAAGTTCTCCTGGCTGTCAACAGATGACTGGATAAACAAAATGTAGTGCATGGATATAATGGAATATTATTCAGGCATGAAAAGGAAGAAAATTCTGGTGGATGCTATGATGTGGATGGATATTAAAGACATGCCAAATGAAATAAGCCAGACATAGAAGGACAAATATTGTACAATATTTACAAATTACAATTATGCAAATACTATATAACAATTAGACACTATTGTACAAATATTGTCTAAGGTAGTTAATTCCTAGAGACAAAATGTAAAATCAAAGTTATCAGGGGCTAGAGTAAGGGAAGAATTGAAATTTATTGTTTAATGAGTGCAGAGTTTCAGTTTGGAATGATGAAAAAGCTCTTGGGATAGATGCTGCTGACCACTGCGTAACAATGTAAATGTATTTAATGCCACTGAACTGTGCATGGTAAAATTGATAAAATGGTATGTTTTATGTTATGTATGTTTTACCATGATAAAAATAAAATAGTTGCTATTCAAAAAATTTTTTAAAACATTAAAAATTCTCTTAGTTGTTCCAAAGAGTCTCCAGAATTGTCTCACATTTGCTCAGAAAGAAATTCACTCGTGTTCATTAATTTTTGGCAGTCTTTTTTTTTTTTTTTTTTTTTTTTTGAGACGGAGTTTCGCCCTTGTTACCCAGGCTGGAGTGCAATGGCACGATCTCGGCTCACCGCAACCTCCGCCTCCTGGGTTCAAGCAATTCTCCTTTTGGCAGTCTTTTTAAAATTTCTTTGTATTTTTGAGACGGAGTCTTGCTCTTTCACCCAGGCTGGAGTGCAGTGGTGCAATCTCAGCTCACTGTAACCTCTGGCTCCTGAGTTCAAGTGATTCTCCTGCATCAGCCTCCCAAGTAGCTGAGATTATAGGTGTATGCCATCATGCCCAGCTAATTTTTGTATCTTTAGTAGAGATGGGGTTTCACCACATTGGCCAAACTGGTCTCAAATTCCTTACCTCGAGTGATCTGTCTGACTCGGCCTTCCAAAGTGCTGGAATTACAAGCATGAGCCACTGCACTCAGCCAGCTGTCTTATACAGTAAGTCCTCTACTTAGAAGTGTTTCATAGAGAAGTCACTTGTTCACTGCCACAGCTACCAGCATCTCCTGCTCAACACACAGAAGGCTACTTCCTTACTTGCTACATTCTTCATGCTGCAAACTTTCTCATACACAGAATGGCACAGGTTTCCATTTGGTCCTCCCTGCTGTACGGTCAAGCTGTGTGTCCACAGAAATATGAGGAAGCCCCCCTCTCCCTGGCGTTCTATGCCCCAATCTGAACCCCAAAGCAGTATGCTTGTCTTGAGCCTCCCCAGTTCACACTTAGAGCAATTTCTGTCTCCAACTCATTGTCTTAGTCTGCTTTCTGTTGCTATCACAGACTACCACAGACTGGATAATTTATAAACAATAGAAGTTAATTTAACTCACAGTTCTGTGGACTGGAAAGTCCAAGAGTATGGCACTGGTGTCCAGTGAGGGTCTTCTCGTTGTGTCATAACATGGAAAAGGGCAAGAGCCTACCACCTCAAGTCTCTCTTCCTATAAAGCCACTAGTATCATCATGGGGGTTCTGTCTTGATGACTTCATCTAATTCTAATTACCCTGGAAAGGCCCCACCTCCATCAACATATGAAGTTGGAGATTAGGTTTCCAATACATGGAATTTGAAAGGCACATTCAAACTATAGCACCCATTTAACCACAGAGGCTCAAAAATGGTCCCGGAATTTCCATTGTCTTAACTTCTTTGGATTTTGGCACAGGAAACACTGCCCAATGGCATACTTTAGCTAAAACATAGCAGCAAACATGGCAATTTATTCAAATAGAAATTTGGAGTAAGGATAAAGATGTCCAGCTCCTCATTCCAAAACCTTAATTAGACTCAGCCAAGATAAACTGATCATGATTCTAAAATCTGGTATTCTTCCAGGAAGCTTTGGTTCACAGTAAGTAATGACAGTGCTTTTTCTATTTCTTGTACAAATAACTAGCTGACCCAGCTATTGTTATTTATTAATGCTCATCTGGGCAGTTCAGAACAATCTGTCAGAATATGCTCGTCATCCAGATGGTCAGGGAGTCATCCTTGGAGTGATGGAATGTGAAGGAGTAGAGCACAGGAAGGGCTGGATACTCCAGGAGCAGGGCAGCTGGAAGAGGTATAAATGCTTCCTCTACACTCTTAGTCTTTCTTTTGTAAAGACTTCTGAATCTTTTTCCCCAAAAATATATGTTCAACACCTAGCCATTTATACATGTGAATGTGGCCTTACTTAGAAACAAGGTCTTTGCAGATACAATCAAGTTGAGATGGGGTCCTACTGGATTCAGGTGGGCTTTAAATTCAATGGCTGATATCTTTAGAAGAGAAAGGGGAGTGAAATTTGCATACAGAAACACAGGCACACAGAAGGGAAGGTCACGAGATGCCAGGCAGAATTTGGAGTGATACAAGTATATGCTAAAGAAGGCCAAGAGCCAAGCACAGTGGCTCACACCTGCAGTCCCAGCTACTCAGGAGGCAAAGATGGGCCAATTAATTGAGCTCAGGAGTTTGAGACCAGCCTGGACAACATGGCAAAACCCATCTCTACAAAAATATACCAAAAAAAGAAAAAAAAAATTAGCCAGGTGTGGTGCTGCGTGCCTGTAATCCCAGCTACTCAGAGGCTGAGACAGGGGGATTGCTTGTGCCCAAGGAGGAGGCTGCAGTGAGCTGAGACTGTGACACTGCACTCCAGCCCGGGCAACAGAGGGAGACCCACCTCATACAAACAAACAAAACAGAACACGGATTGCTAGCAGCCACCAGAAGCTGGGAGGTCATCCTGGGAAAGCCTCAGCATCCCCCAAAAGAATCTGTTAACACCTTGATTTCAGACTTTCATCCTCTTGAACTGCAAGAGAATACGTTTCTATTGTTCTGAGCCACTCGGTTTGTGGTAATTTTCTACGGCAGCCCTAGAAAACTGATTTTAAGAACCCATGGGAAATGATTTTCTCAGAACCAGGATCTAGAAAAGTTTTCTGTGGCTTGCCATCATTTTACACATGATGTGAATTTAGTAACTAATCAAGTTTTCTTTTCTGCTTGGGCCACCACAAAGTTTTGCATAGATGTGGACCCAATGCTAGGGCATTAGGGAATAAATGTATGGTGTTCATCTCTTTTCTCTTCCTCTGGTTTTAAAGTATCAGTACATATTTCTATCTTACTATATTCATTGATATTCATATGCTGTCACAAACTCTTTTATTTTTATACTGAGGAGAGGGGGAAAAAGTAGTAACTGGATAAACCTGTTTGTCCCTTCTTTCCCCAGGAAAAAGAGCTGAAATGTGATTAACTCAGATTATTAGCTCTGAAATAAGCCATACTACTTTTTCAACTGATATGACCTTCTCATTTCAGAGTTCAGAGTTCAACCCTTTTATTTCAGAATTGAGAAAATGGACCTGTAAGGTCATATGATTAGAAACCAGTACAGGTCACCATCTCTGTCCCTGGTTATTCAAAACATTTTTATCAACTGAGTACCAGGTGCAAAGACAGAAAGACAGTGCTAGTTGGAATTTCATACAGTGTTACAGATAATGATGCCAACTGAAATTATTTATCTTGTTGACTGTTAATAATAAACATTTATTTTTAAATCACGTCAGGCAACCACTCGCCTATGTTTTTATCAGCAGATTCTCAAAGCAAAAACTTTTGAGTTATTCTACCTTTTGTTAATTACAAAATTCAACATTTCTAGCATAAGACTTCTTTTTTCAAGATAAGGAGGGCTAGGTTATTTGGCTTGCCTTTAAAAATTGAAAAGCTGAAGAAAGTTGACAAGTGGGGGACTCAATGGCCAGTTTGGGGATAAAGCCTGTTTTCAGACTTTAACTATTGAATGGGGTTGGAAGAGATCCAAACTACATATTCCCTGAGGGAATTGGGGCGACACCCAGTTGACCAAGGTTGTTAGCCCTGTGGCGTGAAGGGGACAGAAGTCCAGCACAGGGGGACAGTTCCAGAAGTATCCCTATAGCCCTTAACCACAGGTGCAACCCCCACAGCATGAGAGCTAAACAGAACTTAACATGGTCTTCTGGCTCATCACCACCAGAGACTAGAAAATGCTACCTTGGAGCTAAGCAAAACAGAAGAAAAAAGAAAAGGAAAAAATCCTACCAATTCCCTTAGGGAATATGTAGCTTGGATCTCCCATAACCCCATTTAATATATTATTCTGAAAATAGGTTTTATCCCAAAACTGGCCATTGAGTCCCCACTTGTCAACTTTTTTCAGCTTTTCAATTTTTAAAGGCAATCCAACATTGGCCACAGACCAGCTCTCCCATGTATTTGCATTCTGAGCACAGAGTCTGAGGGAGCCACAGAGCCTCATGCATTAATTTGGATTGAGATAGTTTCCAGGCAGCAGTGTGTCTAAGCATCTGAAAGCAGCATGTGCACAGCCTCCCAGGGAAAGGCATATTCATCCCAAGCCTCAGGAAATCCTCATATATAATTTTCAAGAACAGTGTCAAACATATATTTAAAGAGAATTACACTCACATAAAAGCAAAAGTGATTGAAAGAGAACCAGCAGAAACAACAGGTAATAGAAAAAGGCCACACGAACTTCAGGGATAAGAATTTTCAGACTCCGATGGTAAACCCACTCTGCTTACCAGGTTTAAATAAGTAAATGACAAACTTGAAAGTATTTATAGAGAAGAAACTGTAAAAATAACATATAATTATATTCTAAATTATAATTTCATAAATGATTTCAAAGTCACATAAACATGACTTGAATGCATATGGCCAGATGAATGTGATCTAAACATCACCTGCCTAGAGTGTCCCTGAGGACCAAGGATAGATAGTGAAAAGGGAAGTGGAAGAAATATTTTGTTCAAATCAAATTCCTCACCATGTAGTTTTCTGTTTTATTCCCTCTCCCAGACTCCTCCTGTAGTCTTTTTATTTCTCTCTCTCTCTTTTTTTTTTTTTTTTTTTTTTGAGACAGGGTCTCACTGTGTCTCCCAGGCTGGAGTGCAGTGGCATGATCTCAGTTCACTGCAACCTCTGCCTCTTGGGTTCAAGCGATTCTCCTATATCAGCCTCCTGAGTAGCTGGGACTACAGATGTGCACCACCATGCCTGGCTAATTTTTGTATTTTTTAGTAGAGACAAGATCTCACCATGTTGGCCAGGCTGGTCTCGAGCTTCTGACCTCAGGTGATCCACCTGCTTCGGCATCCCAAAGTTCTGGGATTACAGGTGCGAGTCACCACCCCCATCCCTCCTTCTGTAGTCTTTATCACTAAGAGTCATCCTTGCCTCTCTTTCATCTCCCACATTCAGTTACTAATTCCTGCTGATTTCACTGTGTAAACATTTCTCAGATAAGTTCTCTCTTCCTTATCCTGCTCTTATTGCCAAGTTGGGGTCTCATTCAATTCACTACCTGGACTATTGCATTAGCTTCGTGGCTGAGAGCTCACATAGCTGCCAAAATTATTTATAAGAAATATATACCTGGTGGTGTTATTTCCAAGCTTTCATTCAGTTCCACAGCTACTTATTTAGTACCATTTAGGTGCTAGGAGCCGTTTTAGGTATTGAAGGTCTATTAGTGAGCAAGACTGATCAGATTCCGACATTCGAGGAACTTAAACTCTACTAGGAATAAATAATTCAAAGCCATGTTTGAATGCCTCTTCTAAGCCCTGACCTCCGTGACTTCTGTGTTGGTTCCTGTATATACCCCTCCAACCATCAGAGCCGTGTTTTCTGCCTTATGCTTTATGCTCAAACCATATTAATCATTTTGTGGTTCACCTTAGGTATCATTTTCCCCCTGAAAACCTTCGTGAGCTTTGCATTGGCCTCAGTGGCCCTTCTCTGTGCTCCCTTTGCACCCTGTTATAATTTTATCATAACATTTTCCTTCCTGCCTTTTGTTGATGTTTTGTTTTTTTGAGATGGAGTCTCGCTCTGTCACCCAAGCTGAAGTGCAATGGCGCGATCTCAGCTCACTGCCACCTCCCCCTCCCAGGTTCAAGTGATTCTCCTGCCTTAGCCTCCCAAGTAGCTGGGATTACACACCACCATGCCTAGCTCATTTTTGTACTTTTAGTAGAGACAGGGTTTCACCATGTTTGCTGGGCTGTTCTGGAACTACTAACCTAAGGTGATCCATTTACCTCGACCTCCCAAAGTGTGGGATTACAGGAATGAGTAACTGCACCCAGCCCATTGTTTTTGAGACAGAGCCTCACTCTGCTTCCCAGGCTAGAGTGCAGTGGTGCAGTCATGGCTCTCTGCAGCTGAGAACTCTGGAGCTCAAGTGATCCTCCCGCCGCAGCCTCCCAAGTAGCTGGGACTACAGATGTGTGCCGCTATACCTGGCTAACTTTTTATGTTTTTTTGTAGAGATGGGGTCTTGCCATGTTGCCCAAGGTGGTTCAATCTATTCTCTTGCCTTGGCATCCCAAAGTGCTGGGGTTACAGGCATGAGCCACTGTGCCTGGCTAAACACATTTTACTAAAATTAAATGTATATTGTTTGTCTCTTTCACAAGGCTGCAAGATCTTGGAGGAAGAAGATGTCGTCTTCATCATTTTTGTGCTTCCAAAGCTCCATGCATTGGAGATAGAAAAGATAGAAATCAGGATTAGAAGGTTAAAAGGAGTTGGCTGTGATACTGGTTTTGCATAGTATCACAGCTCACTTTCCTCCACACTGACTGAGGGAGTAGGTGGCATGGGAAGGCTTCCGTAGGCAGAACAGTAGAAAAGTCATGAGGAAGGTTGGTACAAAAAGAAAGGGCTTGCTCATGAGTGATTCTGGCACTTTCTCAACATTTGTTTGCTTGTGAGCATAACTATGACATGGGTGTGACTAAAAAGAGGCTGCTTGCTTTAAAGAGATGAAGCTCTGCAAATGACAATTTTAAACCCCTTTACTGTTGTCACTTGCCTCCAGATCTCTTGGTCCCTGTGAAAGTTACAGGGACAGGGGGTGTAAATGCTTCAAAGTGGTCACAGAGAACTATAACACCCATGTTATAAACATGTTCATAAACATGTTCAGAAATGAAATAAGTGATGATAGGTAACTAACCATGGCCATGGAGGGTCCTAGTTACAGAAAAAACTTGGATATAAAAAAGAAAGGCCCATTTTGGGAGGCTGAGGCTGGTAAATAACTTGAAGTCAGGAGTTCGGGACCAGACTAGCCAACATGGTGCAACCCCATCTCTACCAGAAATACAAAAATTAGCTGGGCGTGGTAGCGAGCACCTGTCATCCCAGCTATTTGAGAGGCTGAGGCAGGAGAATCACTTGAATCCTGGGAGGCAGAGGTTGCAGCCAGCCAAGATTGTACAACTGCACTCTAGCCTGGGTGACTGAGACTTTGTCTCAAAAAAAAAAAAAAAAAAAAAAAAAAAAAAAAAAAAAAAAAAAAGAAGGGCCAAAAGAACGCTATGGGATAGACATGAGACCTGGTTACTTGGCTTGGCATGTCAGAGAAGAGAAATATCTTGCCTTCTTATCTTAGTTTCAGGGTTCAAGGCTTAGACTCCTATAACAAAAGAAACAAGAGAAAATAAACAACAACAAAAAAAAGCATACAAATTGGATGTAAGTTTTACATGACACGGGAGCCTTCATAAGGAAATGAAGACCCGAAGAAAGAGGTAAACCAGTGTATTTTCATGCTATGTTTGATGAAGATGAGGATGGCCATAGAAAAGTATGGTTGGACAAAGGTGCATGATCTAATGGCAGTAAACTGGAAAGAACTTAGCCAGGCCTGTTTGTGCAGGTTCTTCTCTGGGTCTTTATGTCTTCAAAGATTAGGATGTTTCTTTCCTCCAGGTATAGGGACACAACCTCTGGAATGAGGGTCTTATGATCTGCTTTAGGGGAACATCAGAAAAATCCTTCCTAAGTTTAAGATCTGCTTCAGGGAAGAAGGGTAGGAGGAAGGTGAGAGCAACCTTCGTGTTTTGCCATTTTCTCAAGTTCTTTCACCTTAAAATATTTTGGGATAGTGTGCCCTGAACCCTTAGCAGCCACTGCACCCTGAGCCACTCCTGGCAAGCCGATGTAACAGCTAAAAAGTAGAAAGAGACAGGAGTGACCCTGGACTTCATGCTGAGCACCTGACCCTGTGTCCCTTCGATTTTGCTGAGCCTCAGAACATGATGAAATCTATGGAGGAGAGTGGTCCCAGGCTAAAAAATTAAGGGGATGAAGAGGCTGGAAACAAGAGAATTTGGTAGGCTTAATATTCCACTATCTTCCATGAGTGAGGTGGAGATTTATTCTAGAAAATGAGAATATACATTTTCTTGTTAAAAACACCAAAACTTGGCCAGGTGTGGTGGCTCATGCCTGTAATCCCAGCACTCTGGGAGGCCGAGGCAGGCTGATCACTTGGAGATCCGGAGTTTGAGGCCAACCTGGGCAACATGGTGAAACCCTGTCTCCACCAAAAAACACAAAAATTAGCCGGGTGTGATGGTGCATCCGTAGTCCCAGCTACTCGGGAAGCTGAGGCAGGAGAATTGCTTGAACTGAGGAGGCGGAGGTTGCAGTTAGCCGAGATTATGCCACTGTACTTCAGCCTGGGCGACAAAGTAAGAGTCTCTCTCAAAAAAACAAAACAAAACAAAACAAAAAAAACACCAAAACTCTACTCATTATTCTGATGATAGACTTTGAGGTAATTGGATGATTGTTTCTTCCTCAGTACATTTATTCTGCTTATTACTGATAGAGAACGTTTCTAATCACAAATGAAGGCCAAGCATGATGGCTCAAGCCTGTAATCCCAGAGCCTTGGGAGGCTGAGGCAGGAGGATCGCTTGGGCCCAGGAGTTTGATGCTACAGTGAGGTGTAATTGCATTGCTGTACTCCAGCCTGAGCGACAGAGCAAGATCCTGTCTCTTGCTGGGCAAGGTGGCTCACACCTGTAATCCCAGAACTTTGGGATGTCTAGGTGGATCAGGAATCCAAGACCAGCCTGGCCAAGATGGTAAAACCCTGTCTCTACTAAAAATACAAAAAAAAAAAAAAAAAAAAAAAAAAAAAAAGAATTAGCCAAACATGATGGCAGGTGCCTGTAATGATTCCAGAGAATTGCTTGAACCTGGGAGGCAGAGGTTGCAGTGAGCCAAGACTGTGCCACTGCACTCCAGCCTGGGCAACAGAGTGTGAAGAAGAGAAAAAATAATGCTGTCTTTTAAAAAAAAGAACTGATGGCAACTTTTGGCCTAGCTAAAGTAGATTTGTCTATAATCCCCTTATCATACAAGAATATAAAGAGAATTTTATCTCTAGAGTTCCACACTCCTTGATTTTGTGAGGTTTTTATTCATTTTGAGTATTCTTTGTTTTTCAGGCTCACATCACCCAAATGCACTCCAGACCCTCAGATTGCCCCTTTCATTCCAATTTTATGTGTGGGTCTTTGCTGTCATTGATGTGGGGAAAGAAAGATCAGGAAAATTTTCCTAGTTAAAAGTACTTTGAAATTGAGAGCGTAGTCCCAAAACACCGTCTTGCTTTCTAGCCAAAACTGTTCAGTGGTGATGATTCCCACCCTTCACTAACCAGCCAGGCTGGGTGATGACAGCCAGGGGAAGTGGGAGGGAGGAGGGACAAACAGAAAGGGGACAGGAGGGGAAGAAGAGAACAGTGCGCTTTGTTCTCTCCCCTCACCTCAAGTCGGGGGAACTGCGAGTAGAGACAAGCATCTTTTAACCCCAGCAAACATGGCACCACCCAGCTCATAACAAGGCGCCAACGCAATACACTTTTTTTTTTTTTTTTTCAGACAGAGTTTCACTATGTGTCCCAAGCTGGATTGCAGTGGTACGATCTCAGCTCACTGCAACCTCTGCCTCCCAGGTTCAAACAATTCTCCTGCCTCAACCTCCTGAGTAGATGAAATTACAGGTGCCCACCACCACACCTGGCTAATTTTTGTATTTTTAGTAGAGAAGGGGTTTCACCATGTTGGCCAAGCTGATCTTGAACTCCTGAGCTCAAGGGTTCCACCTGCCTTGGCCTCCCAAAGTGCTGGGATTACAGGCATGAGCCACCGAACCACCATCAACATACATTTATTTAGGGCTTATTATATGTCAGGCTCTGTTGTATAAAGCATCTTCCCAGTGAGAGGACCAAACTGTGGAAACATTTTAAATATAATTCAAGAATAATCTAATGCAGGCGTCCCCAAACTTTTTACACAGGAGGCCAGTTCACTGTCCCTCAGACCGTTGGAGGGCTGCCACATACTGTGCTCCTCTCACTGGCCACCAATGAAAGAGGTGCCCCTTCCTGAAGTTTAGCGTGGGGCCGGATAAATGGCCTCAGGGGGCCGCATGTGGCCCACAGGCCGTAGTTTGGGGACGCCTGATCTAATGAATATTGGACAACCACAGAATTGTTTTTAAAAGATGAGCTGGAATCCTCTGTATTGAAAGGAAAAGGTATCCAAGATACATAGTTGAAGGGCAAAAGTTTACAGAACAACATGTGTACTATAAACACTGCTTTGATTGTTTTTACAGTATAATGTTCAGAGGTGGATTTATGGTGGAGTTAATGAAGTTTAAGGCTCAGAAATTCTCACTTGCATAAGTTTCTTCAATATAGTTTAAGTGTTAGTTTAAAAACTTGAATCATTCCCTGGTATTTACATACATAAGAAACATCATGGCCAACCTGAGTTATCACAGCTGGAGTATAATTTTTTTGTTTTTGAGAGAGTCTCACTTTGTACCCTAGGCTGGGGTGCAGTGGCATGATCTCAGCTTACTGCAACCTCCACCTCCCCAGTTCAAGCAGCTCTCCTGTAATCCCAGCTATTCGGGAGGATGAGGCAGGAGAATTGCTTGATACCAGGAGGCAGAGGTTGCAATGAGCCGAGATGATGCCATTGTGCTCCAGCCTGGGTAACAAGAGCAAAACTCCATCTCCAAAAAAAAAAAAAAAGAAAAAAAAAAAAAAAAAGAGAGAGAGAGAAGAAAAGAAAAAAGAAAATTCACGAAGCAGTATGTGATTTTTTTCCAGCCAATCAAATGTTACAAACAATAAGTGCTATAAGTAATTGCGTGTGGTTTTAGTGACAAGGAGGTAATGGCTAAGCTATAACTGAAGGAAGAAAAAGTCTGAAAAAGAATGGGTAAAAAAGAATCTAGATTGCAGATTGAGGAGTTGACATTCATCAAATGCTGCTATGCATCAGGCACTTTACTAGGTGCTTGGCATAATATAAAACAGAAAGATTGTCTCATTTTCAGATGAGAAAGCTGAAACTCACACAAGTAATTTCCCATGGTTGAAGAGCCAGCTAGCAGAGGGAGCAGAACGTGCCTTCAGTAGCGTTCCAAAATCTATGCTCTTTCCACTGCAGAGTTCGACGTGGGAATTGCATAAACACATTGTAATCTAAGCCTCACTAGCTGGGAGGTTCTGGATGAGGTCACATTTATATGCAGATTTCACTAGTTCAAAGTTCCTATCACTCGCTCATTGAGGAATTCTAATTTTGTGCAGTAAATCAGTGCTGCTTCCCTATACTGGTCTCCACCACGTGAGAACACTGGGCCACCACTGCCCTTGACTGCTTCCCATGGGCTTTAGTACACAGCCTGTCTGCTGTAATTCTTTCAATCCTGACAGTGCAGCAGTTTCTTTGAGATGACTGCTTGGATGGGCACAGTGGCTCACGCCTGTAATCTCAGCACTTTGGGAGGCTGAGGTGTGTGGATCACCTGAGGTCAGGAGTTTGAGACCCGCCTGACCAAATTGGAGAAACCCCATCTCTACTAAAAATCCCAAAATTAGCTGGGTTTGGTGGCGCATGCCTGTAATCCCAGCTACTCGAGAGGCTGAGGAAGGAGAATCGTTTGAACCTTGGAGGCAGAGGTTGTGGTGAGTCGAGATCACACCATTGCACTCCAGCCTGGGCAAGAAGAGTGACAAAAAGGATGACTGCTTCTCCCTTTCCATATTATGTCAGCTGATTTGGGGCCACAAGGGGGACAGTGATTTTATGGCATAGCAAAGTTGATTGGCACTTTGGTTAATTGAGTACTACTTTTGTTTCATTCATTCAAATAATTTATCAGGGGCTGTGTGAGGAGGAGGTGAACAAGAATTATGAACCTTGTTTTTACACAGAGACAGTTAGCTATTATTTTAATGAGAAGAGGCAGACAGTGAGTGTAATAATTGCTAATTGTGGTAAATGCTATTAGGAAAACAAACAGGGCTGTGATAGGAAAAATGACAGGCAATAGTGAAGAGGTGGTCAGGATTGTTTGCATGTAAAGCATTAGAACATCAAATAAGATAGCAATTTCTTTTTGCAAATACAGCTTTGTTGGTTTGTTTGTTTAAACTCCCCAGGGCAATCACTCATTCCAGGAGAGCTGAGCAGATTATAAAATAAAGCATCACTGCTGATGCTTTACTCGGCACCATTATTTTCCTCTAATGCCCATGCACGGTTGCAGAATCTGCCTCATACTACCAACCTCCTTCATCTCTCCGGATCAGTGGTTCTGAAATCTGACTGAGGCAGGGCACAGTAGCTCATGTCTGTAATCCCAGCACAATGGGAGGCTGAAGCTGGTGCATCCCTTGAGGCCAGTAGTTCAAGATCAGCCTGGCCAACATGGCAAAACCCACCATCTCTGCTAAAATACAAAAAGAAAATAAATTAATTTAAAAAATTAAAATAGCCAGGTGTGATGGGGTACGTGCCTGCAGTCCCAGCTACTCAGAAGGCTGAGGCACAAGAATTGATTGAACCTGGGAGGAGGTTGCAGCGAGGTGGGAATGTGCCACTGCACTTCAGCCTGGGCAACAGAGGGAGGGAAAGGAGGAAGGAAGGGATGGAGGGGAGAGAGAAAGAGAAAGGAAGGAAGGAGGGAGGGAGCGAAGGAAGGGAGAAAGAGAGGAAAGAAAGGGAGGGAGGGAGTGAAAGAAAGGAAAGGAAGAAAGAAATCTATCTGACTGAGTAATGAGAATCCCTGGGAGATGTTTTAAACATTTAGATACCTTGGCCCTGCCTCTAGTGATTACAGTTAGTGGATTTTGGAGGGGTCTTAGGCATAAATATGTTTTGAAGGTTCCCAGGTGATTCTAATTTGTAGATTGGGTTATAAATCACTGCTGGAGAGAGTGATTCTCAAACTTGAGCATGCCCTGAGTAGACGCTGACCCATGCCTTTACTCTCTCTGAACAGGTGCACCATTAACAAACAGGTGTTTGGTATTTTCTCATAACACAAAATATGCCAAGTAGGCAGCTGGTTCCCACTTACCACTGATCACAGACAAACTAAAAAGTATTCTCCATGAGTGGGCCACGGGAGCAGGGTAAGGTATCTTAAATAATTGTTTTAACTGGTGTATGATATTTATACATTGTCCTGCCACTTTGGAATGTTCCAAGTAGTTTTCTCTGGTTGGGGGGGGGGTCAGGGGGTAGGTTTTCCTTGCCATCGTTCTTCCTAGCAAACAATATATTCTATCATACACTCAGCATTCATCAATATTCATAAACTTAACATTTCCTCAACGTTATCTTATGTGTATTATATTTTATTACGATGTTTTAAAAAAGCAGATTCAGGCCGGGCCCAGTGGCTCCTGCCCCATAATTCTAGCACTTTGGGAGGCCAAGGTGGGTGGATTACCTGAGGTTGGGAGTTCAAGACCAGCCTGACCAACATGGAGAAATCCTGTCTCTACTAAAAATACAAAGTTAGCCAGGCGTGGTGGCACATGCCTGTAATCCCAGTTACTCAGCAGGCTGAGGCAGGAGAATCGCTTGAACCCAGGAGGTGGAGGTTGCACTGAGGCAAGATCGTGGTTAGCCAAGATCACACCATTGCACTCCAGTCTGGGCAACAAGAGCAAAACTGTGTCACAAAAAATAATAATAACAATAATGCAGATTCAGTAGGTTTGGGGCTGGACCTGAGATTCTGAATTTGTTTGTAAGTGTCCAGTGAGGCCAATGCTGTTGTCCCAGGCACCACATTGGAAGTAGCAAGGGTTTAAGGTTCACCAGGACTACCTGGGGTAACTTGGTTTAATGAAGATTCTCCATCCCCATCTCAGAGATCTTGATTCAACGTGTCTGAGCTCTCAGGAGTAGGTACTCTGAATTCACAGTGGGAAGTAGAAAAGTTCCTTTTTAAAATTTCCTTTCTTGTTAAAGAAGAAGTGTGCTAATAATAACTTTGTTAAGCCCTATCCTATGTAGCTGTTAGACATGCCATGCTTACAGGCATGTAGTGCATTCTGTGTCCTTGTACTTTAACTAAGATATCTGTGCTGAACATGCTCACAGACATGTCCCAGCTCTCCATACTTTTACCTGTTGAGAAAAGTTTTAAATTGTTAGCCAATTGGGTTTTATTTTAGATTTGGAGATCAGACACAGCAGTAAGGATGACCCCAAATGCATAAGGGATAAATGTGTTTGTTTTCCTATGTTCATTGTACTCTCATGGCATGATGGCTAGTGAGGGTACCCTTCCTGCAGCCCAGGAAGTAAAAATTTTGTTGCAGAAAGATCCTTTGTCTCAATGCTAATTTTTCTTTGCAGCACCGAGCATCCATTTCCAACACTCACTTTGAGAAACAATCCTCTCTGGGCTTCACTTCAAAGACCAGATAGGGAGATAGATCATTAACAGATGGGAAGTGATTCTGACATTTAATTTCTTGTTCAACGCTCAAAGTTTCTCTGTGTTTACTGCTCTGTGGAGTCAGTGGTCCACCCTAGTTCAGCCAGCTAGAAATGGAAAAAACTTCTCCACTGGAAAAGGAAGTAGAAGCCAGAATCGAATCATCCAGTGCCCATTTTGGTAGGCTGTGGGTTTAGAGTTGCCCTGGAACTTCTGGAATAACATATCCCCCCTGCAGATCAACTTCAGGGGTCCATAGTATGCCACACCTCACCAGGTATCCCCCAAGCCTCCCATACTGTTACCAACCCACCCCCCCACACCATCTGCAGTTCATAGCAACACCTAATAACCAACCAATCCAAACCCGATCCTGGCCAGTCTCAGATCCCCAGAGTCACTCAAAGACTCACAAAGTATGCTTTATCTGCACCTGCTACATGACCGGACTTCAGCCCTTTCAACTCATTTGCCAACAACTGTGAGGCATTTACTATTATCACCATTTTATGGGTGAGAAAACAAGGGTTCTGCTAAGATAGGTAACATTTCCCAAGTCATAGAGCCAGGGGGTGGCAGAACCAGGATTTGAAAGTAGCTTTTTCTGGCAGGAATGCCCAGGCTCTTTACACCGTGGAGACCTGTTTCCACAGGCCAGGAATCTGGGCCAACAGTGGATTGCAGCCCAGGAGAAACTGATTAGCATTTGAGCTGTGGCCTGGATGCCAGGAAAGGGCCCTCCATTCAAAGTACGCATCTCTGGTGCTCACTGTCCCCACTGAGGAGCACTTGTAGGGAAATCTCTGTGTGGAATAATTTTCATTAAGGGATAAACAAGGCTTAGCCTTCCTAGCAAGGCATGAAGTTTTTTGTTGTTGTTGTTTGTTTGTTTGTTTTTGAGACGGAGTCTCTGTCACCCAGGCTGGAGTGCAGTGGCATGATCTCAGCTCACTGCAACCTCCTTCTCCTCGGGTCAAGTAATTCTCCTGCCTCAGCCTCCAGAGTAGCTGGGACTACAGGTATGTGCAACCGCGCCCGGCTAACTTTCCTATTTTTAGGAGAGATAGGATTTTGCCATGTTGATCTTCGAATCCCTGACCTCAGGTGGTCCGCCTGCCTCGGCCTCCCAAAATGCTAGTGTTACAGGATGAGCCACTGCGCCTGGCCACAGGTAATGAAGTTTTTAAGAGTAACTTGAGCCCATGGTTGCTAGAATGCAGGGGAAATCCATGGGTGTGCTTGAAGGGGATGGGGTGTTCAAGGAGTCTCCTCTTAGATAAGATCTTTGAAACTGAAAGGGACCCTTCTTGGTTCTCTCTTTCTTTGTTTCAAGAGAGGTTTCCTTAGGGCAAATTTAAGTATGAACATGATTTAATATAAATTCCCACATGTCAGTCTACAAATTTCTTTTTCATTTAACACCCTCCTTTGTTCTACACACCAGTTGAAGATGAGATTAGTAGAACACAAATCTATGTATTTATTTGGCATTTACTGAGCACCTTTTTATGAGATTCTGAGCTCAAGCTTCAAAGCTTGAAATATAAATATCAAAATAAAATGCTTGGCTCCAAAAAATTCAGTCTCTTATGGAAATATACAGTTGACCCTTGATCAACTTGGATTTGAACGTGAGTCAAAATCCACTTGTATGTGGGTTTTTATCCAATAAAATTTACACCGAGGGCCAGGCATGGTGGCTAACACCTATAATACCAGCACTTTGGGAGGCTGAGGCAGGTGGATCACTTGAGGTCAGGAGTTCGAGACCAGCCTGGCCAACTCGGTGAAACGCTGTTTCTACTAAAAATACAAAAAGTAGCTGGGCATAGTGATGTAAGCCTGTAATCCCAGCTACTCGGGGGGCAGAGGCTCAAGAATCACTTGCACCCAGAAGGTGGAGGTTGCAGTGAGACTTGAAGTGTTACTGAAAAGGGGTCCTAATCCAGACCACAGGAAAAGATTCTTGGATCTCACCCAAGAAATAATTCAGGACAAGTCCATAAAGTAAAAGCAAGTTTATTAAGAAAGTTAAGGAATAAATAATGGCTACTCTAGAGGCAGAGCAGCACCTTGAGTTACTTAACTAAGGTTACTTATAGTTAATTCTAGATTATATGGTAAACAAGGGGTGGATTTTTCACGAGTTTTCTGGCAAAGGGGTGGGCAATTCCCCAAACTGAGGTTTTCTCCCCTTTTTAGACCATGTAGGTAACCTCCTGATGTTGCCACGGCATTTGTAAACTGCCCTGGTGCTGGTGGGAGTGTCTTGCAGCATACTGATGCATTATAATTAAGGTATAATGGGCAGTGAGGACAACCAGAGGTCACTTTGGTTGCCATCTTGGTTTTGGCAGATTTTGGCGCCACGGGCTGTTTTATCAGCAAGGTCTTTGTGACCTATATCTTGTGCCGACCTCCTATCTCATGCTATGGCTTAGAATGCCTAACCTTCTGGGAATGCAATCCAGTAGGTCTCAGCCTTATTTTACCCAGCCCCCTTTTCAATGTGGAACAGTTCTGGTTGGAACGCCTCTGACAGACGGATGACAAATCTAAGAGTTTACTAGGTCAGCAGGCAGGGGCAAGACCCTTCTGGGTGGAAGGCCAGGGAAGGACACTTGAAAGCCCATGGCAAATGGTTTTCCATGGAGCTAGGGGCTGCATGAAGAGGCAGCAGGATGCAGAACTAGACCAGCAGTCAGGGTCAGACTGAACCACTAAAGATTTTAGCAATATATAAAAGTATCATTATACTGCTGGGTGCAGGGGCTCACACCTATAATCCCAGCACTTTGGGAGGCTGAGGTAGGTGGATCATCCGAGGTCAGGAGTTCAAGACCAGCCTGACCAACATTATGAGACCCCGTCTCTATTAAAAATACAAAAAAAATTAGCTGGGCATGGTGGTGGGCACCTGTAATCCCAGCTACTTGGGAGGCTGAGGCAGGAGAATCACTTGAACCCGGGAGCCAGAGGTTGTAGTGAGCCGAGATCTCACCACTGCACTCCAGCCCAGGCGACAGTGTGAGACTCTGTCTCAAAAAACAAACAAAAAAATGTATCACCATGCAAAGGTATTAGCAGAGGTGAGCAGACTGGGTGAGACTAAGGCCACTCAGATGGCCAAGCAATACCTCAGGTCTGGGATTGTGAGGACCCAAAGGGGAAGGAAGCCTGCTGCAGGGGGTACATAAGACCCTGGGATTTGCTTTGACTTAGCTCTCATAATACACTTCACAAAAGCTGATCCTCCAATCTGGGATCTGAGACTCAACAGCAATGCCAAAGAAATACCAAAACAATACATCAATGAGAAACTGCCAGAATTTGAGTCTGAAGAATAATGATGCCTTAACAAGTAGAAAGACTACAGTTTAGGTTTTAAAGGTATTAATGCACTTCAAGTAATACTGGAGTAAATTAAAGGTTTTGGTGTGGTTTTATTTTTTTAACCCCCTCTCTAAATAGCTTTGCTGGCTATTTCTGAAAGTGCTAATAATGACAACGAGGGGTATTAATTCAGCATGTAATACACGTCACCCATTTGCCAAGCACCATGCTCACCCCTTTTTGGGCAGGAACTCCCTGCACCCCTCCTTTCAGCTTCCTTTCAGCTCTGCCAAAGATTCTGTCTCAGCAGCTTTGGATGGAGTTTTCGGGCTTCCTGGCAGCGTCCATTGGACCATGAGGTCAGGGTGGCCTGATTCCTGTTTGCCAAAACACAGGACACCACTGTATTTTTTTTCAACCTGTTTCTTAACTGTTGCTATAGAGAGTAGGAATCTACTTCCACTCACCTTTCCCTACCCCGCTTGAGCACCCACACAGGCAGCACAGCCACAATCACGTGACATTGGAAAAGAGTCTTTAAGTCATTTGGCTCTGAGAAGATTACTTGTGTCATGGAAAAAGACTTTTGCTCCAGATGAAATCACAGAGTGTTGGAACTGGACTAGACCTTAGATTCTACTTTGTAGTTGAGAAAACTCAGGCCCACATGCGATAAGTAACTTGAATATGGTCAGCCAGCTAGTTAGTGGCAAAGCTGAACCCATGAATCAAATGTAACTTTCAGCCAAGGCTTTCCCATTATACCTCCTCTTAACTTCCTATCAAGCCATTTAAAAGAGAAGTGACTGGAGAAACAAAATAAGGGTGATAGAGCTAATCACTTAATAATCAATCACCCTGATACCTTGATGAGTGGTATCAGTCAAAGTCCTCTGAAATGTCTCATGGGGAAGTTTCTACTGAATCATATTAGTTTGGTCAGATATTTCTTCTTTGATTCTGAAACCATCTCTAAAGAAAAACCCAGGGAGAAGCAAAATTTCAGCCTAAAAAGGCAAAAGCTGCCTGGTGCAGTGGCTCACGCCTGTAATCCCAGTATTTTGGGAGGCTGAGGCAGGCAGATCACCTGAGGACGGGCGTTCAAGACCTCCTTGACCAACACTGAAGAAACCCCATTTCTACTAAAAATACAAAATTGGCCAGGCATGGTGGTGCATGCCTGTAATCCCAGCTACTTGGGAGGCTGAAGCAGGAGAATCACTTGAAACAGGAGGTGAAGTTTGCGATGAGCCAAGATCATGCCATTGCACTCCAGCCTGGGCAACAAGAGGGAAACTTCATAAAAAAAAAAAAAAAAAAAAAAAAAAAAAAGCAGAAGCCTCTTGCCAATCTGAGCATTTAAGGCTCCAAAAAATTGTGTCAGATGATAGATGTTAAGAGCCCTTACACCCCTGAAATCTACGAATCTGCACATACTTTAAAAAAATTTTTTTAAATGGGGTTTTGCCCTGTTACCCAGGCTGGAATGTAGTGGCATGATCATGGCTCACAGCAGCCTTAACTTCCCAGACTCAAGCGATCCTCCTGCCTCAGTCTCCCAAGTAGCTGGGATTACAGGTGTGTGTCACAATGTTGAGTTAATTTTCTAATTTTTTTTTACAGAGATAGAGTCTTGTTATTCTGCCCAGGATGGTCTTGAATTCCTGGCCTCAAGTGATCCTCTGACCTTAACCACCCAAAGTGCTGGAATTGCAGATGTGAACCACCATGCCTGGCCTGCATATACCTTTAAAAATCAATCTTTCCAGAAAACTGAAACCAGGTCATGGAGAATACATTTTTGTATTCTACATACCTGTTGCACAAAATTCATCTGCTCTATTTTAACCTAAAATTTATGTAGCAAACTGTCCTTTACTAAAATAACTTTGCTCTGAATCAAAACCAGCTGACGCCAAGGAGTTTGAAGCCTCATATGGGAAGGAACTGATCCTTTGAAAACCAGGTCTCCTGTAAACAGAGGATGCTAAAACTGGAAAAGAAGGTTACTGAGTTAAGTCTTTGCATTTCATACACTATTCTGCCACATTCCAAAAAAGGATTTCAAGCCATCAGGAGACATGTTCCATAATCAAAGAAAATTTAACTATTTGCCTTTTGAAAATTATGATGATATGATTTTATATATGCCGGCTTGCTAACACCACCAGAATTAGTTTTAGTTTCTTAATTTGTCTGAATTATAATACAGCATAATGAACTAGATTTTGTTTGTTTGGACTAAGATGTATCTCATCTAAGGAAGAATTTCTCAACTATGATTCCAACTCATCTATTCCACTTCCGGGAATTCCTCCTAAAGAAATATTTCAAAAGAGAAAAAATGCAAACCCTGCAGAGATGTTTATAATCAACTTGATTTATGATAGCAAAAGGCAAGAATTAGTAACAATTAGACAATGGTTAAATAAATTATGACAGCAACTCAGAATAATATGCAACTGTTACAAGTGATACATAGAAAAACATAACAGTAGCAATTACATTTAACTATTATGTCTCATGATTGTATACTTTAGGAATTGTTTTCGTATTGCTTTACTTTACTTGTCTTTCATAACAACCCTGTGAAATAAAAGCAATTATCTCCATTTGCTGATAAGAAAATATAGCAGGCTGGGTGCAGTGGCTCACATCTGCAATCCCAGCACCTCGGGAGGCCAAGGCAGGCAGATCACGAGGTCAAGAGATCAACCTGGTCAATATGGTGAAACCCGTCTCTACTAAAAATACAAAAATTAACTGGGCATGGTGGTGTGCACCTGTAGTCCCAGCTATTCAGGAGGCTGAGGCAGGAGAATCCCTTGAATCCAGGAGGTGGAGGTTGCCGTGAGCTGATATTGCGCCACTGCACTCCAACCTGGTGACAGTGAAACTGTCTCAAAAAAAAAAAAAAAAAGAAAAAGAAAAAGAAAGAAAGTAGACTATAGACGAGTGTAGGTGAAGTGGTTTGTCTGGGGTTACTCATGAAATATTCAGTATATTGACCACAAAGATCTAAAACCATTGGTGCATAAATCAAGACTTGAAATAACATAACAAGTTGCAAGTAGTTACTCCAGTAAAGCGGTGTTTTTCTCCATGCATGTATATGTGTTTTTTTGTAAAACTCCCTTAAACACTAAATAGGTCTAAGATTATTTATCCTAATCATTAAAGTTCTTCAGCTTTCTTATGAAACACAGAAATCATGAGATGACCTATGGTATAAGTTCTCTTTGCTTTTGCGGATATACACAAATCATATTCTTTCAGAGCCTGCATTCCCATACAGAAAGAAAGATTCTCAGGGTGGCTTTTACATCTGGGCTGCCCACTATATTCCCAATTCCAACGGAGCTGTGGCCACAAAGGAGCACTCCCCACTCAATCCTGCTGGGGGCATTCACCTGTATACCCACTAAAGAGATTCCCCTCTGACAAGGCCTTCACAGCTGGGTGTTTCCAGAGATGCTTTCAGGACAGGTGTCCTGTAATAGCCAGAGTGATTTGATGGGTATATGTGATAAAGCTCTCAGCTTGGGCTCCTGTTGTAATGTGACAAAGCTACCCTCACCAATATGTTGCTCACTTTGTGATATGGTTTGGCTGTGTCCCCACCCCAATCTCATCTTGAATTGTAACTCCCATAATCCCCATATGTTGTGGGAGGAACCCAGTGAGAGGTAATTGAATCACGGGGGTAGGTTTTTCTCATGCTGTTCTCGTGATAGTGAATAAGTCTCACGAGATCCGATGGTTTTATAAAGGGGAGTTCCCCGGCACATGCACACGCTGTCTTGCTCGCCGCTATGTAAGACGAAACTTTGCTCCTCCTTTGCCTTCTGTCATGCTTGTGAGGCCTCCCCAGCCATGTGGAATTGTGAGTTCATTAATCCTCTTTTTCTTTATAAATTACTCTGTCTCCAGTATGTCTTTATTAGCAGTGTGAGAATGGACTAATACACTGTTTCTCCTTTTTCTCTTTGAGCCTTAATTTTTTTTTTATTGCATTTTAGGTTTTGGGGTACATGTGATGAACATGCAAGATTGTTGCATAGGTACACACTTGGCAGTGTGGTTTGCTGCCTTCCGTCCCCTCACCTGTATCTGTCATTTCTCCCCATTCTATCTCTTCCCACCTTTCAAGGACCTAAAAATAGAAATCCCATTTGACCCAGCAATCCCATTACTGGGTATATATCCAAAGGATTATAAATCATTCTACTACAAGGACACGTGCACACGAATGTTCATTGCAGCACTGTTTACAATAGCAAAGACCTGGAACCAACCCAAATGCCCAACGATGATAGACTGGATAGGGAAAATATGGTACATATACACCATGGAATATTACGCAGCCATCAAAAACGATGAGTTCACGTCCTTTGTAGGGACATGGATGAACCTGGAAACCATCATTCTCAGCAAACTGACACAAGAGCAGAAAATCAAACACCATATATTCTCACTCATAGGTGGGTGTTTTTTTTTTTTTTTTTTTTTGAGATGGATTCTCACTCTGTCTGTCCCCAGGCTGGAGTGCAGTAGGTTCGAGCAATTCTCCTGCCTCAGCCTCCCAGGTAGCTGGGATTATAGGTGCATGCCACCACACTTGGCTAATTTTGTTTTGTTTCTTGTTATGTTTTGTTTTATAGTTGTTGCTGTTGCTGTTGTTTGAGACAGAGTTTAGCTCGTTGCCCAGACTGGAATGCAATGGCACGATCTTGGCTCAGCGCAACCTCCGCCTCCTGGGTTCAAGTGATTCTCCTGTCTCAGCCCCCCAAGCAGCTGGGATTACAGGCACCCGCCACCATGCCCTGCTAATTTTGTATTTTTAGTACAGACAGGGTTTCTCCATGTTGGTCAGGCTGATTTCAAACACCCGACCACAGATGATCCGCCCATATTGGCCTCCCAACGTGCTGGGATTACAGGCATGAGCCACCAGAACTGATCTTTTTCTTTTTTCTTTTTTTTTGTATTTTTAGTAGAGATGAGTTTTCACCATGTTGGCCAGGCTGGTCTCGGACTCCTGACCTCAGGTGATCCACTTACACTTTGGCCTCCCAAAGTGCTGGGATTGTGCATGAGCCACCGTGGCCAGACCTCAGTGTCTTTTCTAGGACACAAGCATCCTCCATGGGGAACCCTCATTCTAATCCAAACATCTCTAAACCTGGAACAAACAGAGCAGAAGACAGCACTGTGTTCCTTCTTGTCAACACAGAAACTGATGTTCATGCTTATCCAGATCACACCTTCTCCATGACAGCATGAACAATTTCTGTTTGAAAGTGATCTTTAAAGGATTATTGCCTGGCTACAGCTTGATTGTAAACACAAATGTAAACAGAGGAACTGAAACTTGGAAGCAATATTCACTTAGAAGTGGGCATCCAAGGAACACTATGCGTATGTGTGTGTGTCTTTTAAAATTCTCAGGTCTTACAGACTGAGAATCCATCAAGGACCCCAGTTTGAAAAGCATTGCTCTAACCTCACAGTCTTTTGGCTACAGCCCTCTTTCTCTGCTTCCTTTCAGAATCAAGCGTCGTAAAGAATGGGCTGGGCATAGTGGCTCATGCCTATAATCCCAGCACTTTAGGAGGCTGAGACCAGCCTGGCCAACATGGTGAAACCTCATCTCTACCAAAAACACAAAATTAGCCAGGTGTGGTGGCACATGCCACCTACTCAGGAGGCTGAGACAGGAGAATCACTTGAACCTAGGAGGTGGAGGTTGCAGTGAGCAGAGATCACATCACCACATTACAACTGGGTAACAGAGCGAGACTCCATTTCAACAACAAAAAAGAATTGTCCCCACACATCATTTCCACTTCTTACTCTGAAGCAAGCATTCTGGCTTTAGCTGCTGCTTTTCCACGGAAATGGTCCATCCAGCTACTCCTTTTGAGAAATTGATGGGCACAGTTTAGTACTTGCTTGCAGCACTATTGCGTAGCTTTTGGACCCTCTTGACCTTTCCCTATTTTCCTCTTGTCTTCACGTCCCAGTACATGGTCCCCTCGACCATCTGCCCCATGGCTCCTCAGACCTCACACTTCATGTACACCATCCTTGAGTAAGTCCTCAGTCGATGACAGATGGGCAGTAGTGATAAATACCGGGACTTCCCCACCCTCAAGCAGGACAGCTCTCAAGTGCATGTTCCTCACCATTTCCAAGATTTCCCCAGAAATAAAACTCTAGTTGCCCACAAGGGTAACTTGCTGGGTAACAACTGTTTGGTTTCTTCTCTTTTCGTTTCACTTCCTCATTTCCCTACTACGCTTTCTTGGAATCATTTCCCAAATAAACTGCTTGCATTCAAATTTGTAGTAGAGACAGGGTTACACTATGTTGGTCAGGCTGGTCTTGAACTACTTACCTCAGGTGATCTGCCAGCCTCGGCCTCCCTAAGTGCTGGGATTACAGGCGTGAGCCACTGTGCCTGGCCAGGATTTTGCTTTTTAGACATTATGGTTCATTTTTCTGTACATGGGTGCACATTACATCATCTCCATAGCAGATTTTTCTCCTTTGGTAATGTAGTGATCTCCCACTAGCTATGTGGCAAAATACTGGAACATGAGGGAAAATCACAGCATTGTTAACATTTGTCTGGACCAAATAAGCACATTCGATTTTTTTTGTGTGTGCTATGTAAAACATATATAGCATAAAATTGTTTGTTTTAACCATTTTAGTTGGATAGTTGATTGGCATTAAGTATATTCATATCGTTTTACAACCATCACTACCAGCCATGTCCAGAACATTGTAGGAACAGAAAAACAAATACCACATATTCTTACTTATAAGTGGGAGCTAAGTGCATCTTCCCAAACTGAACATCGGTACACATTAAAAAATTGCTCCCCATTGTACCATGCTATTTTCTGTCTCTCTGAATTTCACTCCTCTGGTTAACTCATGTAAGTGGAAGCATGCAATATTTGTTCTTTCGTGTCTGGCTTATTTCACTTAGCATAATGTCTTCATGGTTCATCTATGTTGCAGCATGTACCAAAATTTTATTCCTTTTAAGGGCTGAATAATATTCCATAGTGTGCATATATCACATTTTGATTTGTTTTGTTTTGTTTTGTTTTGTTTTGTTTTTTGAGATGGAGTCTTGCTCTGTCACCAGGCTGGATACAGTGACACAATCTTGGCTCACTGAAACCGGTGCCCTCCAGGTTCAAGCGATCCTCCTGTCTCAACCTCCCCAGTAGCTGGGACTATAAGTGTGTGCCACTATGCCCAGCTACTTTTTTGTGTTTTTAGTAGAGACAGCGTTTCACCATGTTGGCCAGGATAGTCTTGCTCTCTTGACCTCATGATCCGCCCACCTTGACCTCCCGAAATGCTGGGATTACAGCCATGAACCACTGCTCCTGGCCATATATCACGTTTTGTTATCCATGAATAGCTAGGTTATTTCCACTTTCTGGCTATCATGCATAATGCTGCTGTAAACTTAGGTGTACAAATATCTGTTTGAGTCCTTGTGAATATGATTTTCAGTAGACACTCGATTTCTACACATTCAGTATATGTGATGTGTATTTATTTATTTATTATGTTTTAAAATTTTTAAAAGTCTTACTCTGTTGCCTAGGCTGGAATGCAGTGGCACCATCTCAGCTCACTGCAACCTCCTCCTCCCAGGTTCAAGCAATTCTCTTGCCTCAGCTTCCTTAGCAGCTGAAACTACAGGAGTGTGCCACCATGCCTGGCTACTTTTTGTATATTTAGTAGAGACAGGTTTTCACCATGTTAGCCAGGCTGGTCTCGAACTCCTGACCTCAAGTGATCCTACCACCTCAGCCTCCCAGCATGCTAAGATTACAGGTGTGAGCCACTGCTCCCAGCCTCAGCATGTGTGATATGTGTTTAACCTATATTGAGTGTCTGTCCTTTGAGAGGTTAGAGCTCAAAAGACTTTACAAAGAACCTACAGAGTTGAAATATTCATTATGTTTTTAAATTATAGATAGACAATAGGTGTAAACAAGGATAGAGGTTTAACACAAAGGAAATAAAGGCGCAGCTTAATGACAAGATATAAAAATCAAGCACCACAAGTACTATAAAGCATCCTGTCTTTCTCCTTTTATGAATACTTGTCTTAGTTTCCTGAAATTGAACATAGATTAAAACTTGAGAGGCAAGGGGTAGTTAGAATGATATTTAACTTTTGTGAAAACTAACACTGACTTAAATTCTTCCAATGCATGCTGTGGGTTTAAGTAAACTATTAATAGGCTTACTTAAAAGTGGATATTTAAAAAATTGTGACAGGTTGCCCAGATTGGTCTTGAACTCCTTGGGCTCAAGTGTCCCCCTGTTTTAGCCTCCCAAGTAGCTGGGATAGACTTTATGTATTACTAGTTTAAAAATCTATTTATGAATTTACATAGTTGCTGTCACTTGATATCTAGGAGCTTTGAGAGATATTTTGTTTTGGCTCCAAATACTGTCAAATTTTTTGTTGCTGTTTTTCCATATCTTTTTTTTTTTTTTAGACAGAGTTTTGCTCTTGTTACCCAGGCTGGAGTGCAATGGCACAGTCTTGGCTCATTGCAACCTCTGCCTCCCGGGTTCAAGTGATTCTATTGCCTCAGCCTCCCAAGTAGCTGGGATTACAGGTACCCACCACCACACTTGGCTCATTTTTTTTTTTTTTTGTATTTTTAGTACAGGTGGTGTTTCCTCATGTTGGCCAGGCTGGTCTCGAACTCCTGACCTCAGGTGATCTGCCCGTGGCCTTCCAAAGTGCTGGGATTACCAGTGTGAGCCACCACACCTGGCCGGGTTTTTTCTTTTATAAATACAGCAAACACATTCACTTTATCAAGGAATGAAACAAGACAGACAAAACAGATGGCCAGCTGAAGCATCAGCCCATATAACCCCAAAAGATGATTCTTATTTGAAAATCATACAAATAAGATGTTTAGCAGAGCAACTACATAGCTCAAGAAGGCTTAACTATGAGCAGCTGGCGCTACTCCTAGCAGCTACAGCCTGGAAATGTTGCTAGGTAACCATTTTGAAAGGGACACTAAATAACTACTAACTGCCATCTTCCTTTTCTCCTCTTTCGATGAACAGAAATCTTACTTCCTAAATCCAGTGTAACCTCAACGAGGATGGGAGGCCGGGGAGGGAGAGAACTGGAGAGGTGTTATTGCCTGCTTGTGAAAATACTTAAAAGAAAACAACATGCCATTCATAAATAACTATTTTGTGAATATAGTCATTGTTTTTGACCCTGATGTGGTTTGGCTGATTCCCCACTCAAATCGAAACTTGAATTGTAGCTCGCAGAATTCCCACCTGTTATGGGAGAGACCCAGAGGTAGGAAATTGAATCATGGGGGCTGGTCTTCCCCACGCTATTCTGTGAAAGTGAGTAAGTCTCACCAGATCTGATGGGTTTATCAGGGGTTTCTGCCTTTGTTTCTTCCTCATTTTCTCTTGCTGCTGCCATGTAAGAAGTGCCATTTGCCTCCCACCATGATTCTGAGGCCTCCCCAGCCATATGGAACTGTAAGTTCTGATTAAACCTGTTTTTCTTTCCAGTCTTGGGTATGTCTTTGTCAGCACTGTGAAAACAGACTAATGCAGTAAATTGGTACCAGTAGAGTGGGGTGTGACTGAAAGATACCCAAAAATGTGGAAGTGACTTTGGAACTGGGTAAAAGGCAGAGGTTGGAACAGTTTGGAGCGCTCAGAAGAAGACAGGAAAATGTGGGAAAGTTTGGAACTTCCTAGAGATTTGTTGAATGGCTTTGACAAAAATGCTGATAGTGATATGAACAATAAGGTTCAGGCCGAGGTGGAATCAGGTGGAGGTGAGGAACTTGCTGACAACTGGAGGAAAGGTGACTCTTGTTATGTTTTAGCAAAGAGACTGGAAGCATTTTGCTCCTGCCCTAGAGGTTTGTGGAACTTAGAACTTGAGAGTGATGATTTAGGGTATCTGGAAGAAAAAATTTCTAAGCAGCAAAGCATTCAAGAGGTGACTTGGTGCTGTTAAAAGCTTTCAGTTTTAAAAGGGAAACAGAGCATAAGAGTTTGGAAAATTTGCAGCCTGACAATATGATAGAAAAGGGAAATTCATTTTCTGGGGAGAAATTCAGGTCAGCTGTAGAAATTTGCATAAGTAACAAGGAGCCTAATGTTAATCCCCAAGACCATAGGGAAAATGTCTCTAGTCCATGTCAGAGACCTTCACGGCAGCCCCTCCCATCGCAGGCCTGGAGGTCCGGGAGGAAGTGATTTTGTGGGCTTGGTCCAGGGTCCTTGTGCTGTGTGCAGCCTAGGGACTTGGTACCCTGTGTCTCAGCTGCTCCACCTGTGACTGAAAGGGGCAAACATAGAGCTCAGGCTGTGGCTTCAGAGGGTGGAAGCCCCAAGCCTTGGCAGCTTCCACATGGTGTTGAGCCTGTGGGTGCACAGAAGTCAAGAAGTGAGCTTTGGGAACCTCTGCCTAGATTTCAGAGGATGTATGGAAACATCTGGATGACCAGGCAAAAGTTTGCTGCAGGGGCGGGGCCCTCATGGAGAACCTCTGCTAGGACAGCGAGGAAGGGAAATGTGGGGTTGGAGTCCCCACACCGAGTCTCTACTGGGATACTGCCTAGTTGAGCTGTGAGAAGAGGGCCACCATCCTCCAGACCACAGAATGGTAGATCCACTGACAGCTTGCACCATGTGCCTGGAAAAGGTGCAGACACTCAACGCCAGCCTGTGAAAGCAGCTGGAAGGGAGACTACCCTGCACAGGCACAGGAGTGAAGCTGCCCAAGACCATCAGAATCCATGTGTTGGATCAGTGTGACCTGGAGTCAAAGGAGATCATTTTGGAGCTCTGAGATTTGACTGCCCTACTGGATTTCAGACTTGCATGGGCCCTATAACCCTTCGTTTTGGCCAGTTTATCCCCTTTGGGATGGTTGTCTTTACCCAACACCTGTACTCCCATTGTATCTAGGAAGTAACTAGCTCACTTTTGATCTTACAGGCTTATAGGTGGAAGGGACTTGCCTTGTCTGAACAAGACTTTGGACTGTGCACTTTTGGGTTAATGCTGAAATGAGTTAAGACTTTGGGGGACTGTTGGGAAAGCATGACTGGTATTTAAATTTGAGGACGTGAGATTTGGAGGAGCCAGGAGCAGAATGATATGGTTTGGCTGTGTCCCCACCCAAATCTCAACTTGAATGGTATCTCCCAGAATTCCCACATGTGGGAGGGACCCAGGGTGAAGTAATTGAATCACAAAGACCTGTCTTTCTTGTGCAGTCTCATGAGATCTGATGGATTTATCAGGGGGTTCCACTTTTGCTTATTCCTCATTTTTTCTTACTGCTGTCACTTACTAAGTGCGTTTCACCTTCTGCCATGATTCTGAGGCCTCCCCAGCCATGTGGAATTGTAAGTTCAATTAAACCTCTTTTCCTTCAGTCTCGGGTATGTCTTTGTCATCAATGTGAAAACAGACTAATTTAGACCCCACACTTACCACCTTCCAAACCAAAACAATTTGGGTTGCTTTATATTTTAATAGGTCATATTTCCTGACATTTATCCCCAAATTCAGTAAGTGTGTAATTTTTATGTAAAGGAAACAAAAGCTAAATTTATATTGTTATTTGAAAGCTCATTAAAAAAATATCTTTTGTAAAGATGATGAGTTAATAAAAATTATGCTACTTATTATCAATTATTTTTCCCCATAAAAGCACAATCTTTTTGTGAGGGAGAGTCCACTTCATGCCCTGCTTTTGTTGACTAGAATTAGGTGCTTAAGAATACCTTACGATATCCCATGGGAGAGTTATATCATGAACAGTTATGTAGCCTCATTGTTTTTTTTTTTTTTTTTTTTTTTTTTTTTTTTTCCTGAAACAGGGACTAGCTCTCTTGCCCAGGCTGGAGTGCAGTGGCATTATCTCAGCTCATTGCAGCCTCTGCTTCTCTTGTTCAACTGATTCTCCTGCCTCAGCCTTCTGAGTAGCTGGGACTTCAAGCTCATGCCACCAGGCCCAGATAATTTTTTTTTAATTTTTAATTGAGACGGGTTTTCACTGTGTTAGCCGGGATGGTCTCGATCTCCTGACCTCATGATCTGCCCATCTTGGCCTCCCAAAGTGCTAGGATTATAGGCATGAGCCACCGTGCCCAGCCTGTAGCCTCATTTTTTAAGGGATACAGGAGTTGTTGGAGAGATAAAAGGCAGGGAGAGAAAGACATGATTAAAATTTATATCAGTTAGGATTAGATTGATCTGTGAGTGACAGAAAACTTCAAATCAGAGTGGGTTAAGCAAGGAAGAAGTTTACTTTTTGTTTTACATAAATTCAGCTGGCATAATGGCACCACCATCATGAGAAGAAGACAGGCTTCTTCCATATTCTTGTTCTACTGTCTCCAGCCTTTGTCTTTCACTCCATGTAGTCCAAGATGAGTGTTTCTTCCATGTCAGGCACCTCTCCTTGTATTAGCCTGCTTTCCCACTGCTACATAGAAATACCTGGCTGGGCACAGTGGCTCTCACTTGTCATCCCGCCACTGATGGAGGCTGAGGCAGGCAGATCACTTGAGGTCAAGAGTTCGAGACCAGCCTGGATAAAATGGCAAAAGCCCTCCTCTGTTAAAAATACAAAAAATAGTGGGGCATGGTAGTGCATGCCTATAATCCCAGCTACTTGGGAGGCTGGAGCAGGAGAATTGCTTGAACTCAGGAGGTGGAGGTTGCAGTGAGCTGAGACTGTGCATTGTACTCCAGCCTGGGCAACAGAACAATCTAAAAAAAAGGGGGGGCAGGGGGGCTGGACACAGTGGCTCACATCTGTAATCCCAGCAATTTGGGAGGCTGAGGTGGGCAGATCACCTGAAGTCAGGAGTTTGAGACCAGCCTGACCAACATGGTGAAACCCCTGTCTCTACTAAAAATACAAAATTAGCCAGGTGTGGTGCTGCATGCCTGTAGTCCCAGCTACTTGAGAGGCTGAGGCAGGAGAGTCACTTGAACCCAGGAGGCAGAGGTTGCCGTGAGCTGAGATTGCGCCATTGCACTCCAGCTTTGGCGACAAGAGCAAAACTCCATCTCAAAGGAAGAAAGAAAAAAAGAAGGAAAGAAAGAAAGAAAGAAAGAAAGAAAGAAAGAAAGAAAGAAAGAAAGAAAAAGAAAGAAAGAAAGAAACAAAAGAAATGCCTGAGACTGGGTAACTTATAAAGGAAAGAAGTTTAATTGACTCACAGTTCTGTATGGCTGGGAGGCTACAAGAAACTTACAATCGTGGAAGAAGGAGATGCAAATACTTTCTTCACAAGGCTGCAGGAGAGAGAGTGCGTAATTGTCAAACACTTATAAAACCATCAGCTCTTATAGAACTCATTATCATGGGAACAGCGTCGGGAGAACCATCACCATGATCCAATAACCTCCCACCAGGTCCCTACCTTGACATGTGGGGATTACAATTCAAGATGAGATTTGGGTGGGCACACAGAGCCAAGCCGTATCAGTTCTCCTTCTACCCAGCAGGAAAGGAGAGAAATGAGGAAGAAGGCACCCTTCCTTTACAGACACTTGGTGGAGGTCTCATATTCCACTCCTGAACAGAGCAGTGTTTAGAGACAATTTCTTTTGCCTTTAGTCTGTCAGACTCCACTCATTTCCAGAGTTACTTAGGTTAACATCTTTTCCTTCCACCTCTTCAGTGAGGTAGTTTTACACTTTTGTAATACAGTTAGATCATTTTACTGCCATTCCACATTCCATCCTGGGATCTTTTGACCTCCTGAATGATTTGTAAATGTACATTCATTTGGGTTTACTCTTGGTGCTATCCAATCTTATGAGTTTTGTTATATATCACTTTAAATATTAATAGAGGATGTCATTTACATATTATTTTAATAAATTATATTTAATACTTTAATATTTTATATCAATTCAATATAAATAACAGCAAACAATTTGCCCAGGGTCACATAGCTGTTAAGCGTCAGAGCTAGGGTTCAAACACAGATGAGTGAGTTTACAAAGCCCCTTTTCCTTTCACCATGCCATTTTCTAATTCTGTTTGCCTGGATGCCTAATTTAGTGATTTATCTTGCCTGGTGTGATAAATATGCTCCTAAAAAGATGGTGTAGAAGGTGCCAGTTTTTTTTTTTTTTTCTTTTGAGACGGAGTTTCGCTCGTTACCCAGGCTGGAGTGCAATGGCACGATCTCGGCTCACCGCAACCTCCGCCTCCTGGGTTCAGGCAATTCTCCTGCCTCAGCCTCCTGAGTAGCTGGGATTACAGGCATGTGCCACCATGCCCAGCTAAATTTTTTGTATTTTTAGTAGAGGCGGGGTTTCACCATGTTGACCAGGATGGTCTCGATCTCTTGACCTTGTGATCCACCCACCTCGGCCTCCCAAAGTGCTGGGATTACAGGCTTGAGCCACCGTGCCCGGCCGAAGGTGCCAGTTTTTAAAGTACTACAGGATTCCTGCTTTGAAATATCTTATAAATCCTTTTATAAAATGATACACTTCTTACACAAAACTATATTCTCATATTGGATTTGTTTTAAACAAGCTACAAAATCTTTGGCATTGTATGTAAAACTATAAGCCCAATCACATGTAATATTTTAAATGTCTTCATTTAACCTTAAATAAGTAAAAAATAACAAAATAGGCCGGGCGCGTGGCTCACGCCTGTAATCCCAGCACTTTGGGAGGCCGAGGTAGGTGGATCACGAGGTCAAGAGATCAGGACCATCCTGGTCAACATGGTGAAACCCCGTCTCTACTAAAAATACAAAAAATTAGCTGGGCATGGTGGCGTATGCCTGTAATCCGAGCTACTCAGGAGGCTGAGGCAGGAGAATTGCCTGAACCCAGGAGGCGGAGGTTGCAGTGAGCCGAGATCGCGCCATTGCACTCCAGCCTGGGTAACAAGAGTGAAACTCTGTCTCAAAAAAAAAAAAAAAAAAAAAAAAAAAAAAAAAAAAAAAAAAAAAAAAATATAGGGCAATTGCAAAGCCAAGTACATTAATAAAAGTCAGCCTAAATATGCAACATCTTCTTCACATATTCTTTAAAATACTCTTTCCCCGCTGCCCCCTGAGATAGATTCTTGGTCTGTCACCCAGGCTGGAGTGCAGTGGTGTGATCTCGACTCACTGCAACCTCCACGTCCAGGTTCAAGCAATTCTCCTGCTTCAGCCTTCCAAGTAGCTAGGATTACAGGTGCCCACCACCACACTCAAATAATTTTTGTATTTTTAGTAGAAATGGGATTTCACCATGTTGGCCAAGCTAGTCTCAAATTCCTGACCTCCTGTGATCTGCCCGCCTCAACCTCCAAAACTTCTGGGATTACAGGCGTGAGCCACTGTGCCCAGTCATATGCTGCTTATTTTTAATAGAATGGCATATGAAAGTACCTGGCACATTGTAAACATTCAACATGTGCATGCTAACTTAATCTACTTGTATTTTTGGTAGAATTCCTCAGAGAATAAGTATCTTCCTTGTTTTGGGCATTCTGTGTATATGCTAGAATTATCAGAATTTTCCCAAATTTCTGTGCAGTTAGCTCCACTCTTGAAAGGGAATTTAGAATATGATTCTATTAAGAAAACAAATAGATGAAATAAAACGGAGTCTGGAACAAATATAGACTTGAACATCAGAGAGTAGGGAGGGACACATGAGCACAAGCCAAAGTTGAAACTGACTCACTTCACAGAAGATAACAAGAGATGCAGTGAACTGACTGATTAGTCACACCGCCTGCTCTAATTGGGATTACAAAAGCAAACTGTTTTTATGGGCAACACCCAATGAGCCAGACGAAACAAGGAATTATTAAGGGAGTGTTCCATTAGGGGTGCTGAATGACACCAGCCTCCTTGCTTCTGAGAACTTATACCAAATGTAAGCCCAACAACCTGGAGCAAGGAGGGGGAAAAAAACACTTCAAAGGAGCATAAGCAATCAAGTGATAAGGACGCAACACACACTGCCAATGAAGCAAGGGATTCAGGCGATCAGGGTTCTGGAGGCACCCAGCAAGATGCAAAGTCTGAACTACTCAGAGGGTCAGGGTTTCTAGTCCTAGCTCTCAGAGATCCAAGTTTTTGTGCTTTTTCTTGCTCATTATTAAAAAAGCATTTCTTTTTCAGTAATTCTTTCCTTATTTGCATCTATTTTTCTTTTTCTTTCTTTTGTTTTTGGGGTTTTTTTTTTTTTTTTTTCAGACAAAATCTCACTTTGTCACCCAAGCTGGAGTGCAGTGGTGCCATTACAGCTCACTGAGGCCTCAACCTCCTGGGCTCCAGCGATCCTCCCATCTCATCCTCCCAAGTAGCTGGGACTAAAGGCATGTGCCACCACATCTGGCTAATTTTTGTAAAGACGGGTTTCACCCTGTTGCTCAGGCTGGTCTTGAGCTCCTGGCTTCAAGTGATCCACCTGCTTCAGCCTCCCAAAGTGCTACGATAACAGATAAGAGCCACCCCCAGCCTGTATCTATTTTTCTATGTTACCTTTGTTAACATTCACAATTAAGCAAGCAAGCAAACCAAATACATACCAGGTATGAGAACTTGCTAGCAAATAAATGCAAACCACATCCCCATGCAAGTCTTCATATAGAGGGATCCGAAATGTTAAATGTAGTAACTACTGTGTAAAAACAGGGCTGTGTTTTACTTTAAGCTATTAGGTATCAGAATGAGTAGAACTTTCAGGCATTAAAATTTATATCCATTTTCCAGCAAGAGAGAATGATTGATGATAAAGATATAAGAGCTTCAAAATAAGAGTAAACATATTTTGTGTGTATTTTATTACTAAGAATTAAAGCCAGGTGTGGTGGCTTACACCTGTAATCCCAGCACTTTGGGAGGCTAAGGCAGGAGGATCACAAGATCAGGAGTTCAAAACCAGCCTGGCTAATATGGCGAAACCCCATCTCTACTAAAAATACAAAAATTAGCCAGGTGCGGTGGTGTGTGTCTGTAGTCCCAGCTACTCGGGAGGATGAGGCAGGAGAATCGCTTGAACCTGGGAGGCGGAGGTTGCAGAGAGCCAAGATCATGTCACTGCACTCCAGCCTGGGTAACAGAGCAAGACTCCATCTCAAAAAAAAAAAAAAAAAAAAAAAAAAAAAGAATTACATTGAGGCAGTTTATATAATACGAATAACCACTTTGGTTCTGCATGGCTCACATGTAATACCACAGGTGTTTTTGTTGTTGTTGTTGTTTGTTTGTTTGTTTCCTAAGAATTTTTTTTTTCTTTTGAGACAGGGTCTCACTCTGTCCCTCAGGCTGAAGTGCGATCATGGCTCACTGCAGCCTCAACCTCCCAGACCTCAAGTGATCCTCCCACCTCACCTTGCAAGTAGCTGGAACTACAGGCATGCATCACCACGCTTGGCTAATTTGTTGTAGTTTTTTGTGGATATGTCATCTTGCTATGTTGCCCAGGCTGGCCTCAAACTCCTAGGCTCAAATGATCCTCATGCCTCAGCCTCCCAAAGTGCTGGGATTATAAGCATGAGCCACTGTCCCCAGCCTAATACCAAAGTTTTGATTACCTTGACATCCTTTTCATGTTAGCTCAATTTAACTTAAATCCTAGATTCTGAAAGGTACACCCTTTTGAGAAATAGCCCCACTACTGAAGAATACAGTAAGATATTACTAATGGCAATTTTGAAATTGTTTACAATACTTAGAATTACAGAGAAATCTACAAACCATTATATTCAGGGTTCTCTGGCTTTGGGTCCTTCTTAGATTTAATTCTCAGGTCTTGTGTAAGGACTTCTACGGACTGAGCCTCTTCTTCAAGGGTCTCCATCTTGGTTGCATTTCAGATGCTGCTTTAAAAAATCACAATACCCAGGCCACTCCTCAGATCAAATAAACATCTCGGGGGTGGAACCCAGGGATCACTATTTTTAAAGTTTCCAGGTGATTCCAAAGTGTAGCCAAAGTTGAGAACCACTGTTCCCATATTATGATTATGATGATTATTATTATTTTTATTTTTGATACAGAGTCACTCTTGTCATCCAGGCTGGAGTACAGTGGCACGATCTTGGCTCACTGCAGACTCCACCTCCCAGGTTTAAGCAATTCCCCTGCCTCAGCCTCCTGAGTAGGTGGGATTACAGGAAAGCACCATCATGCCCAACTAGTTTTTGTATTTTTAGTAGAGACAGGGTTTCACCAGGTTGACCAGGCTGCTCTTGAACTCCTGACCTCTAGAGATCTGCCTGCCTCAGCCTCCCAAAATGCTGGGACGTGAACCATGGTGCCCAGCTCCCACATCACCTTTTTTTTTGTTTTGTTTTTGAGATGTCTGCATTTTAAAAGGGAATTCCTATTGAAAAATGAGACTGCATATTGAATTTTGGGGTCATACTTTCTAGCACCATTTGAATAATTTAAAATTAAATTAGACATTGAGAAACTCTTTTACAGACACTGCACAAAGGGTTTCCCCTACATTTGCAATAGATGTGGGGTGGCATGATCCATTTTAAAGCAAAATGAGGAATGAACATTAATGAAACTACTAACCGGTAAATTATTTACAGACTGTTTATTTCTGCTAAAACAGCAACTTACTTTTTTTAAAAAATTCACACTTTGGCTGGGCACGGTGGCTCATGCCTGTAATCCCAGCACTTTGGAAGGCGAAGGCAGGGTGGATCACGAGGTCAGGAGATCCATACCATGCTGGCCAACATGGTGAAACTCTGTCTCTACTGAAATACAAAAAAATTACCCAGGCGTGGTGGTGCGTGCCTGTAGTCCCAGCTACTTGGGAGGCCGAGGCAAGGGAATCACTTGAATCTGGGAGGCGGAGGTCGTGAGCCAAGATTGTACCACTGCATTCCAGCCTGGCAACAGAGTGAGACTGTTTGAAAACACACACACACACACACACACACACACACACACACACACACACTTAATTCACTCAAGCTCATTTGCTCTTTTTCTCTTATATAAATAAGTAACAAGATAATTTAATTCAGTGAGATTAGTGAGGTGAATATAGATCTTTGAAATAAATACAATGAAATGTTAATTTTATGATCTTATTTTGCTAAAGTTTCTACATGATAGAAAGCAAATGCAAATTTTGACCTATGGTCACTCCTTAATATTTCTAGCAGCAGAAAAATGAATCTGTTAGAATACCTGAATTTTACAAGCAAATTCAATGTATTTCATACAGACAAATGTAATAATGTCTTGGATGTAGTTATTCATAGTCCTAGATACTTACTGAGCCTCACTCAGCATTTATTCATTTCTATGGAGTCAATTTTCTTGACACATTTTACCTTCTAAAGTAAGAACTCTGCTTCTGTTAACCCTTTATGCAACTTTTACACATGTGCGTTTAGGGTGTGGCACAATCAGATTGGGATTTTTCTTTTCTGTTTTTTGAGACAGAGTCTTGCTCTGTCACCCAGCCTGGTGTGCAGTGGTGCAATCTTGACTCACTACAGCCTCTGCCTCCTGGGCCAAGTTATCCTGCCACCTCAGACTCCCAAGTAGCTGGGACCATGGGTGCACACCACCACACCCGGCTTTTTTTTTTTTTTTTTTTTTTTTGTATTTTTAGTAGAGAGAAGATTTTACCATGTTGTCCAGGCTGGTCTCAAACCCCTGGCCTCAAGTTACCCACCCATTTCGGCCTCCCAGAGTGCTGGAATTATAGGCATGAGCCACCCTGCCTGGCCTGATTTGGGATTTAAATAGACAATTCTGGTCTTTCTAAAGGATGCCTGGCAGAACAAAAAACTGGAGGCAGAGAGATTAGTAGGAGAGCATTAGCTTACTTTGTGAATTATTGTATCCAGTTTGAGGAATGAGTGCCTGAATGAGCATTTATAATAACTGAATCACCTGCTGTCACAACAAACCAATTCCTCACTTGAAAGCCTTTTAAATTTGGGGATCATAAATGCTTTTAAATGAGTTGTAACAAGCACAAGAAATAGCTAAATGACTTTGGGGAATCAGTTGCTGAGAACTAAATATCCCAAATTCTCCTATTCATCCGGCTCTGATGTTGACTCACTCATTGATCTTTAGGGATTTAGTTCTCTATGCTTTAGTTTTCTCATCTATAAAATGCAGCATTAGTGTCTGTGTCATGGAGTAAAATAGTTAATCATTTACACACACTTTGAAGATGAAAAGTACAAGTAATTAAATTGCATGAGAGTTCCCAGGAAGGTTGCTAAAGATGTGAGTGAAGTTCATTGTTCTAGATAGAAGTTAGAATTGCTTCAATGTTACTGCCTTTTTATACTTTATTCACTGATGCAACAGATATTCATTGTGACCTACCATGTGCCAAGGCCTAGGTTAAAAGTTGGTGGTGAAGTTGGGCACGGTGGTTCATGCCTGTAATCCCAGAACTTTGGGAGGCCAAGGTGGGTGGATCACCTGAAATCTGGAGTTCAAAACCAGCCTGACCAACATGGAGAAACCCCCGTCTCTACTAAAAATACAAAACTGTCCAGGCGTGGTGGCACATGCCTGTAAACCCAACTACTCAGGATGCTGAGGCAGGAGAATAGCTTGAACCTGGGAGGCGGAGGTTGCCATGAGCCAAGATCTCACTGTTGCACTCCAGCCTGGGCAACAGGAGTGAAACTCCATCTCAAAAAGAAAAAAGAAAAAGTCAGTGGTGAATAAAACAGGCAAATGCCTTTGCTTATTTGGTTATAATCTTATAGGGGAAAAAGGCAACAAACAAACATACTAGGTAATGGTAAATACATGGAGGGAAGAGATGGGAGATGGGCAAAGAAATAGAGGGTAAACAAGGTAAGAGTAGGGATCCTATTGACCCTGGTACCAGTTTTCCGTATTAGCTGGTTCTTACATTGCTATAAAGAAATACTTGAGACTGGGGTAATTTATAAGAAAAAGAGGTGTAATTGACTCATTCCCCAGGCTGTACCGGAAGCATGATTCTGGCATCTGCTTATCTTCTGGGGAGACCTCAGGAAACAATCATGGTGGAAGGGGAAGAGGAAGCAGGCACCTACCTCTTACATGGCCATAGCAGGAGTAAGAGAGGGGAGAGACATGCTACACAATTTTTAAACAGCCAGATCTCACAAGAACTTACTATCACAAGAAGAGCACCTGGGGGAAATCCACCCCATGGTCCAGTCAGGTCCCACCTCAAACATTGGGGATTACAACTGAACATGAGATTTGGGTGGGGACACAGATGCAAACCAGATCAGGGTGGTTAGAACAGGCTTCTAGGGAAGGTTACAAGAAAAAGCAGGGCAAGGAGGTTCTCATAAACTTCTTAAGAGAGCTTTCCTGTAAGTAGAATGTAGGGTAGGGCTATAAGGTACCATACAAAGGTACCATACATACTCCATCTCCAGCTGGGATGGAGTGAGTGGGGGGGGTCTTGTGTTAAGGGAACATTAACCTGTGTCCTAGGAGTGAGAGCAATATATGCCAACTTCTTCTCCAAGTAAACAATGATAGTGTACAGGGCACCACAGGAATTTCAAAAATAGAGCCCATTGTTTCTTCATCAAATATTTGTTAGTGCCCTTTATTTTCTAGCTTTTTTTTTTTTTTTTTTTTTGAGAAAGAGTCTCACTCTGTCGCCCAGACTTCAGTCTAGTGGCACAGTCTCGGCTCACTGCAACCTCCTCCTCCCAGGTTCAAGCAATCTTCCTGCCTCATCCTCCCAAGTAGCTGGGACTACAGGCACGTGCCACTATGCCTGGCTATTTTTTTGTATTTTTAGTAGAGACAGGGTTTCACCATATTTGCCAGGCTGGTCTCAAACTCCTGACCTCATGATCCATCAGCCTCTGCCTCCCAATGTCTTATTCTTTTTAATTGTTTTATTTTCATCTTAATTTGCAAATTGACTGAATTTGGGGGAGAGGACAAACTACATAAAATATACAGTAGCAATACTTTTCAAAAAGCTAAAGAGATGAGCAATATGAAGGTTAAATGACCAAATTTTACATTTTGCAAGACTTCTATAAGAGCTCTAACAAACCAAGGTTAACCACTTTAAAATAAAAACAAACTAGGCTGGGCACGGTGGCTCACGCCTGTAATCCCAGCACTTTGGGAGGCCAAGGAGGGCAGATCGCCTGAGGTCAGGAGTTTGAGACCAGCCTGACCAATATGGAGAAACCCCATCTCTACTAAAAATATGAAAATTAGCCAGGCATGGTGGCATGTGCCTGTAGTCCCAGCTACTCAGGAGACTGAGGCAGGAGAATTGCTTGAACCAAGGAGGCGGAAGTTACAGTGAGCTGAGATCGTGCCACTGCACTCCAGCCTGGCAACTGAGGGAGACTCTGTCTTAATAAATAAATAAACAAACAAACAAAATTAGCCAGGTGTGGTGGCACACACATGTAATCCCAGCTACTCAGGAGGCTGAGGCAGGAGAATCACTTGAACCCAGGAGGCAGAGGTTGTGGCGAGCTGAGATCACACCATTGCACTCCAGCCTGGGCAACAAGAGCAAAATTCCGTCTCAAAAATAATAATAATAATAATAATAATAAATAAAAACAAACTGCTGTCCACAGTTCCAGGGCCAGTCAATTGTTTTGTTCTGTGAATGTGGGGTCTCTGCTGCACACTAAGACTTCATTGCAGATCACCCAGGACCCATGAGATCAGCTCTGCATGCTCAGCAAGGCTGGCCAAAAAAGAGGGCTGTGATCCAACACCCTGATTCAGTGGCCCCTGGCAAAGATGCTGCCAGTGTGCTCCTTCCGTACAGCAGTGCCCAACACATCTCTAGCCAGCTTCTAAAGCAGCAAGATGCTAAGCATCTGTATCATCATTAAGTTGCTTCTAATGTAGTCTCTTGAAAGAATAGGTAAATGTCAGAGAGACGGATATGAATAGATATGTTACATTATTAATGTCAAGCAGGGAATGAAAATCCAAAGATTTTGAATTCATCATAGCTATATTATTTACATCTCGATGGGGTTAGGGATATTGGAATTACAGTTCTATAACTTTCCCCCACATCTTTCCAACCTATTCTTTTCCTGAGGCAGGGTCTTCCTCTGTGACCCAAACTACTCTGTAAAAATACTATGCTGAGGCTGGGCATGGTGGCTCATGCTTGTAATCCCAGCACTTTGGGAGGCCAAGGCAGGTGGATCACCTGAGATCAGGAGTTCAAGACCAGTCTGGCCAACATAGTGAAACCCATCTCTACAAAAAATACAAGAATTAGCTGGAAGTGGTGGCATGTGCCTGTAGTCCCAGCTACTTGGGAGGCCGAGACAGGAGAATCACTTGATGACAGGAGGCAGAGGTTGCAGTGAGCTGAGATTGCACCACTGCCCTCCAGCCTGGGCTATAGAGTGAGACTCCGTTAAAAAAAAAAAAAGAATCTGATGTAATTCAACTCATTCCTTTTATAGTTGAAGGAATTGACAGTCACAGTGGCCATGCAACTTGCCCATGGCCACAGAGTGAGGGAGGGTAGAGACTTCATATTACGACGTGGCTTTTTCTATCACTTGATTATGAAACTTCACCTAACTCAGATAATCAATGTGATAATTATCATTGGCCCCGATGTACCTCCATACCCAGTCTTTGATAATGCCTTAAATCCTTACATGTGGGGTCTGCTGGTAGCATGTTTGTATCAACTTGGACAAGACATCAAGCACCATCTTCCAAGCAAATGCTGGGTGAAAACAAACTAGAGTATAATATGGGCCACTAGCCCAGACTCTTACTTCTCATGCTGAATTTGCTTTGGGGCTCTTGGTCTCCTTACCTGCTGTTACCCTTGACCCCTACACACGTTTGCCTATTGTCCAGTGATCAGGTCTACACCAGGGGATGAAGGGTAAAGGAAAAGGGTGTTTTTAAAAGGGGATGAAGCAAGAGTCTCTTTAACAGGATTAAAGTTAAGCAAAGACAGCATTTTCAGAACTTCATCTGCTTCCATTTTTCTTTTTTTTTTTTCAGCTGGAAATGAGAGTTCTGGAAATGTTTTGTACTGAAATACTAGGCAACCAGATTCCTGACATTGTTGAAATGTATTTTAAAATCCCCAATTTTATGAGTCTCATGCAATTAACTTAGATAAACTGCACATGTTGGATAAGGCTTGCGTTATGGCTAAGAAGGAAGCACAGAGTGATATTCCAGGAAAGAGGGGGATTTCCTTGTGGACATATTTGCTCTCAATCATAAATTGAGATATAGAAATACAACATTAAATATTACAAGTATTTTTTGTGATTGCTTAGACAAAGTACATGTATATTTTTGCATGAATTTCTTTTGATATATTATTTATTCTGATAAAGATCCTACCTATTACAGAAAATTTGAAAAACAAAAAAGAAAGAAAGGAAAACTGCTTAATTTCAGTAAGCAGAAGTAACACCTACTCATAAATTGATGCATGTGTTCTCAGGCTTTTTTCTATAAAAACATATTTATACATACATATACATATAATTATATATAGATCTATTTTATTTAACAAAGTAGGGTCATGTTTATATAAAGGACTGTATTTTGATCTTTTGAACAAATATTACAGCATGAGTATTTTTAAAAGTTATTAAATTTTCTTGGAAAACAGTTTTTAATAGCTACATGGATTCTATGATATATCCATGCCAACATTTATTTATTCATTACTGTTGGAAATCCAGGGTGTTTCCAGCTTTCCCCTCTATATATCCTTGTATGTATATCTTTGGGTGCATCTCTATTTCTCTGGAATTAAAACAAATTTTCATAATTTTTATTTTAGTAGAGATGGGGTTTCACCATGTTAACCAGGCAGGTCTCAAACTCCTGGCCTCAAGTAATCTGCCTACTTTGGCCTCCCAAAGTGCTGGGATTACAGGTGTGAGCTACCGTGCCTGGCCTTTTTAGAAAACTTTTTATTTATCTCAGCTTTTTGGCTAGCAGGAATTTCTAAAACTAAAATAATTCCCAAGTGTAGAACATTTTCTTAGGTTGTTGCTGTATATTATTAAATGCTCTGTGTACCGTTCTACCATTTGCACCTCTAGCTGTGGTATTTGATAGTGTTCCTTTTGCCTATTCTCTGATTAATATTGGATGTTTAAAAATTGATTCCCATTTGACAGGCTAAATATGGTATTCTATTTTAATTTGCATTAGTTTGATTACTCTCGTAAGTTAAACTACTTAATATACATATATTCACTAGCTGTTGCATTTCTCCTAATGCAAACTGTTTTGCCCATTTTTGTATTATAGTACTCGTCTTTTGCAAATTGATTGGTAGGAACTCCTCATATATTTTTACCATAAATCCTATGTCATATGTCTTGAAAATATTTTCTCTATCATTTTCTTTAACTTATTTATTTTATTTTATTGTTTTGATATGGAATCTCACCTGTTGCCCAGGCTGGAGAACAGTGGTGCAGTCTTGGTTCACTGTAGACTCTGTCTCCTGAGTTCAAGCAATTATCCTCCCTCTGCCTCCCGGATAGCTGGGATTATAGGCATGTGTCACAATGTCTGGCTAATTTTTGTAGTTTTAGTAGAGATGGGGTTTCACCATGTGGGCCAGGCTGGTCTCGAACTCCTGACCTCAGGTGATCCACCTGCCTGGCCTCCCAAAGTGCTGGGATTACAGGCATGAGCCACCATGCCTGGCATCATTTTCTTTAACTTATGATGGCACTTCTTTTTCTGTAATAAATTATGAAATGCCACCTGTGCCCACAAGTTGCAAAGCTGTTGTAAAGCTGATTTGCTTTACAAGGGGTCAGGTCTCAGCGTGTTTATCTGATGGGATGAATGGAATGAAATATACATGTGCAGGGTTTTGGGAATCAAAGTGGAAGTTTTGAAGCTGAAGTTCTTAGGTCTTCTGGTTTCTATCAGATATTCTCATTCTAATTGTCAAAATTATACATTTTCCCAATAAACACCCCAATTTTAGTTTCAAAAGTGGTTACAATAAAGGATCTGGTTGTTACTAAGCAAGAGACATAATTAGCATGGTCAGTGTCCTTATAGATATGTTTCTTTTGAGACAGAGTCTCACTCTGTCGCCCAGGCTGGAGTGTAGTGGCACAATCTCGGTTCACTGCAACCTCTGCCTCCCAGGCTGAAGCAATTCTCCTGCCTCAGCCTCCCGAGCAGCTGGGACTATAGGTGCCCATCACCATATCTGGCTAATTTTTGTATTTTTTGTACAGACAGGATTTTGCTATGTTGCCCAGGCTGGGCTGAACTCTTGAACTCAGGTGATCTGCCTGCCTTGGCCTCTCAATGTGCTGGAATTATAGACATGAGCCACCATGGCTGGCTCTTATAGATGCTTTTTTAGACTAACTTTGAGCAAGCTTAGATGGCTGGCTGTGATTAGAAAGGCTTCTGGTACATAACTGTATTCTTACTCTATTTTCCTCTGTCTTCCTTCAATGAGGCAAGCTTGTTCTGAAGTCTCTCTTTCTCTTTCTTGCTATTACTGTACTTCCCTGAAAGGCTGCAGGAACTGCACATACAAAAACATACTGTTCCTTGGTTAGAGGACTATCCACTTCTCACCCCATCTGCTTTGATATAAAAATTTTCTTTAATGGACTGTAACTTGTAAACTCACTTCCAGATAAAAATGTCTATGTTAAGATTCTTTGGGTTTTAAAGAAGAGAAACCAATTAGGCATTCTAGCAAAAGCAGATTTACTGTAAGTCCTAAAGGTAGGGAGAGGAGCTAGGATTCAAGAATACCTGTAAAGAAAGCAAAATGTGATTGGAAACCCAAGAAATGTGGTCTCTCTCTCATATTTGCCATCTTATTTCTTGGTGGACTGGATTTTCTCTGCTCCTAAGGCCCCTTAATAATCTGGAGATGGCTGCTTATGGTTCCAAATTTACCATCTGGACCCACAGAAAGACTGACATTCCTTCTCTCAACCCCAAGTCCAAATTACTGTTTCTTTTTTTTTTCTTTTCTTTTCTTTCTTTCTTTTTCTTTTTCTTTTTATTTTATTTTATTTTATTTTTTTTTTGAGACAGAGTCTCGCTTGGTCATCCAGACGGGAGTGTAATGGCGTGATCTTGGCTCACTGCAACCCCACCTCCTGGGATCAAGCGATTCTCCTGTCTCAGCCTCCTGAGTAGCTGGGATTACAGGTGCCCATCACCATGCTTAGCTGGTTTCTTGTATTTTAATAGAGATGGGTTTCACCGTGTTGCCCAGGCTGGTCTTGAACTCCTGAGCTCAGGCAATCTACCTGCCTTGGCCTCCCAAAGTGCTAGGATTACAGGCATGACCAAGTCCAAATTTCTAAGAAAGTGACTTTGGTTCCATTTCAATGAAGTGCACACCTCACGTCTAATGAATCAAAGGCAAGGATGTGAGGTCACATGGACAAATGGCTCCTGACAGCCCACTGCTAGGGGAGACAGGGAATGGTTAAAGAATCATTGGGAATTTACACAGATACAAAAAGGTTGTGAATCATACCAACTGTATTTTTAAAGCATGTCCTAGAATCTTTTGTCAGATTTAATGTTACTCATGAGGATATATAAAAATAACTTAAAACTATCCATTTTAAGAACATCATCTGCAAGAAAGTGAACACTAAAATTTAAGAGGAAACCTGAGTTTGGTTCCAGTTAAATCCAATTGCTCTGCAGAGACACAGCCTGTGACACAGTAATGATAAGCAGCAGGGGTGTATGATTGTGTCCTAAACTGCTAGGATAAGGCTTCTATAATGTTTCCAAATAATTTTGGAGGATATTTTCTTTTAATTTGTACAACATGTTAAACTTACTAATAAGAACTTACTAAAATAAGCCCAATTAATAAAAATAATAATAAATTCAGTGTTCCATACTAGAACAAAGCCAAACCTCTAATAAATAAACTTAATATTCCAAGTATTGTTTTGAAAATATAAATTAAATGTTAACATAAATGTATTCAAGATCCACAAAGACAATGGAACAATATTATCTTACAAAAAAGAGAGAAACTTCCACTGTACTCCAGCCTGGGCAACAGAGACTCTATCTCAAAAAACAAACAAAAAAGAATTTGATTGATGTCTTATGTCTCCCAAAAATGTATAAAACCAAGCTATGCCCTACACCTAGAGCACATTTTTCTTAGTTGGGCTTATTTTAGCAAGTTCTTATTAGTGCATGTTCTTATTAGGCACATGATCTCCTGTTTTTTAGTAAACACATGGCTTCATAATGTTGATGAAAAAAGTCAAACTCTAAAATATTTGAAGAAATATTTTAATCTGATCCAAATATGAGTGACCATGGTCCATGACACAGCCCTCAGGAGGTCCTGAGAATATGTGCCCTTGGTATAGGGCACAGCTTGGTTTAATACACTTTTGGGAGACATGAGATATCAATCAAATTCTTTTTTGTTTGTTTTTTTTTGCGATGGAGTCTCACTGTTGCCCAGGCTGGAGTGCAGTGGCACAATCTCGGCTCATTGCAACCTCTGCCTCCTGGGTTCAAGCAATTCTCCTGCCTCAGCTCCAGAGTAGCTGGGATTACAGGCACGTGCCACCAGGCCTGGCTAATTTTTGTAGTTGTAATAGAGATGGGGTTTCATTATGTTGGCCAAGCTGGTCTCAAACTCCTAACCTCAAGTGATCTGCCCACCTCAGCTTCCCAAAGTGCTGGGATTACAGGCACGAGCCACTGCACCCGGCCAATCAAATACATTTAAGATGTACATTGGTTCAGGTCAGAAAGAGGGGACAACTCAAAGTGGGACCAGGGCTTCCTGGTTATAGGTAGACTTAATATTTTTCTGGTTGACAATTTATTGAGTATATCTAAAGACCTGGGCTCAATAGAAAGAAAATGTCTGGGCTAAGATAAAGGATAGTGGTGACTAAAGTTTTCACTGTGCAGAGGAAGGCTTCAGGTAACAGGCTTCAGAGAGAATAGATTGTAAATGTTTCTTACTAGACTTAAAATGGAAAAGGGGATTCTCTACAGAATGCAGATTTTTCCCCATAAGAGATGACTGTGCAGGACAATTTCAAGGTATGGCAAGGAAATATATTTGGGGTTAAAATATTTTGATTTACTTCCTTATTTGTTATGTGATGTTACACCAGAGTCAGGTTGGAAGGCAGACCACATTATACAGGGTTAAACATAATCTCTCTGTTGAGACTTGATGGTTTATAGATCATGACTCCCCAAGTCCCTAGGGTAGGAATTTGGGCAAGAGAAGAAAAGAAGTCAAAGTTTAGTCTGTCTTCAGTAATAATAATAATAATAATAATAATAATAATAATTACAATCATTTGGTAGGACTTTACGTTTTCTTTTTGTATGCCCTTTTTGGGGAGAGGGGCAGAGTCTCTATATTGCTTAGGCTGGAGTACAGTGGCATGATCTTGGCTCACTAAAACATCCACCTTCCAGGTTCAAGCAATTCTCATGCCTCAGCCTCCTGAGTAGCTGGGATTACAGGTGCTTGCCATCACACTCAGCTAATTTTTGTGTTTTTTGTAGAGATGAGATTTTGCCATGTTGGCCAGGCTGGTCTCGAACTCCTTGAGCTCAAGTGATTTGCCTACCTTGGCCCCCAAAAGTGCTTGGATTACAGGCATGAACCACCAGGCCTGGCAGGACTTTACATTTTCAATGCTATGCTTTATAATATGTGTTATGTCATTGCAGACACCTCAGAAATTTTGAAACTAGAATGTTCAAAAAGGAGGGCTGACTATCCCTGTGTCATTTATTTAAAAGGTAGGCACTAAGTACATTTATTTTTAAACATGGAAAATAATTCAAAACTTGGTGGATGGAAGCAAAGTCTTAAACCATTTGTCTCACTGTGACTGCAGTCACAGTTCAGACAGGTAACTAAAACTCCACTCCCAGGGATACACAGCTTATGTTCTGCACACACCGCCCTTGGAAGGAGCAGTGGAAGACAAAACACCTGAGCGTCACTCACCACACCTAGGAGCATGGCTGGGTCTGTGGAGAGTGATGCCTTGCTCTCCCTTTCACAGAGGCACCATACAGGCCCTGATATGGTTTGGCTATGTCCCCACCCAAATCTCATCTTGAATTCCCACATGCTGTGGGAGGGACCTGGTGGGAAGTAATTGAATCATGGGTCAGGTCTTTCCTGTGCTGTTCTCGTGATAGTGAATAAGTCTCATGAGATCTGATGGTTTTATAAGAGGGAGTTATCCTGTACAAGCTCTCTCTTTTTTGCCCGCTGCCATCCATATAAGACATGACTTGCTCCTTCTGTGAAGGCCTCCCCAGCCACGTGGAACTGTGAGTTCAATAAACCTCTTTTTCTTCCAGTCTCAGGTATGTTTTTATTAGTCCATTAAAAACGGACTAATACAGGCCCCTTTCAAAAAGCCCCACATAGAGTTGCTCCCTGTCCAATACTTGCCTTTAGCAATAGACATGAAGCAGGGGATGATGGGGCATCCTCTCTGCAACCCTTTCTCCCTATTCTCTCCTCCTGGATATGCTTCATTTTGCCAGGTATGCTCTAGTTAGCCTAACGTGTCATGACTATTTCACAGATGTTTTCCATTTATCTTTCACTGGACTAATTTTGCTTGTTCTTCTCAGAAAGGATGTTTGCTCCAGGATTGGGAGAGAGAATGGTGGGTAGTTGGGGGTTGGGAGGGGACACAGCTACTTCAGGACCCCTGGGGAAAGTTCTGGAATTCTAGGCGATGTTGAGGCAAATCCTTTGGCTTACAGTGGAATGGCCTGGGTCCTCTGGAATATCTTCAGCTGAAAGTGCTTTCAAGCGGATGCTAAAAATACATTGCAGTTTATTTTCCCCAGTAGTGAGCATATGTGTTCCCACTTGACCTGGAAACACAAAAGGATCCAATGTTAAATGTAATGTTGCTCATTCCAAGATAAATGAGTTTTCTGTGGAGCAAGGGAAAGAAGAAACAATAGTCGTCTGGGTATGGTTTTGCCTTCGCTCTCTGGAGGAGTCAGTGTCTTGAACACATACTTTATGCTCCATGTTTGTAGTTAGTGGCAAGTCTCAGACTTCTTAGTCATTGCTGATCGGAACTGGCTTGCTTTCAAATCAGATGGTCAGTCCAAGGCCCATTTATTAAATTTGGGAAAGAGGGTTGAGGTATGTTTTAAATTATTTTTAAATAAATTTTTTAAAAAATCCGAACAAAAGAGGTCAGATTCTTTGTATCTAATATGAGCTTAATACAGTCATCTTCCATCTTTTTTCAAAAAATGCCCCTATCAAAATACTAAATCTGAAACACCTGCTAATTGGAGTGTAGATTTACGGGCACTGGTATCAGACATTTTCTGTGTAAAACTAGCAAATTGAACAAACAGCTGATCTACGACGAGTAGCATAGAAATTCTGTCGGTTTCCTGCAGTGACATTTAAGCCCACTTCTTGTAGTTGGGGACACTTTGTTTAGAGCTTTCGATTGCCCAATATAATATTCTTCAATTTTGTAGTAGTTCAGCTCAATTTCTACTGAAGACTGTGTGGCAGACCTGGCTCCAGCTGGTACCTCTTTCCCTTTTCTCTACAGCTTAAAATACACACTCTGCTCCCAATCAATTAAGAACCAATCCCTTCCACCTTCCCAACCCCCCAAGAATTAGCACAGTGATTAAAAACATGGGTTTTACAGTCAGTCTCATTTTGAGTGAATTTTGCCACTCAGTAGCTCTGCTTTCATTTTTCTCCATCTGTAAATGAGGCTAATGGAACCTACTATTCAGAACTGTTGTGAAGATTAAATGAAATATTGCATGAAAAGCACACGGCACGGTGCCTGGGTGCATAGAAAAGTTTTAAGAGCTGTTAGCTATTATTACTGGTGATTATTCTGAGATTACTGTGAGTGATGCCCAGTGCAAGGAGAGAATGACAGATCACCAAGACCTCCTTTGGCAAAACTCTTTGATGTTAATTTTTAAGACTTTATTTCAAGTCTCCTGCTTTGGACCAAGCCCAACACCTTTTAGAGGGATATCTCTTCCGGGCTGGGTGCAGTGGCTCATGCCTGTAATCCCCAGAACTTTGGGAGGCTGAGGTGGGCAGATGACTTGAGGTCAGGAGTTAGAGACTAGCCTGGCCAACATGGCGAAACCTTGTCTCTACTAAAAATACAAAAATTAGCCAGGCTTGATGATGCATGCCTGTAGTCCCAGCTGCTTGGGAGTCTAAGGTAGGAGAATTGCTTGAACCAGGGAGGCAGATATTGCAATGAGCCTAGATCATGCCACTGCACTCCAGCCTGGCCAACAGAGCAAGACTCTATCTCAAAAATAAATTAATTAATTAAAATAAATATCTCTTCCTTTTCCTCTTTCTGTTTTTCCTTTGACTTTTTCCACTTCTATCTCCTCCAAAGACAAGCTAAGAAGGGTGTGCCCTAATTAAAGTCATGAAGGTGAGATTTTCTCTTAGTTACCTTTAGCCACATAGGAGGAAGCACTGTTGTTGCTGTCATTCATTTAAAGCAAAGTATGATCTAAAACTACAGGAAAGGAGAACTGTGGGAAGTCCTTTGCTCCTTTTCATGATACAGGCAGTATATCCTCAGCTTCTCCAGACTTCCAGGAGAAAACTCACTTCATTTTCTCATGAGATATTGTAACCCAGCCCTGGGTCTCATTTGCGTGGAAGGGTTAAGTGATTGCCAAACTTTCTTTCAAGACTAGACAGGTAGTTTTCATACTCCAAAGTCAGTTGGAGCCTCCGGCCAGTGAATATCCTGTCTTCTAAGGTAGTAAACAGCTAGGTAAATGAAATCAGAACCAAAGTCTAAATCAGAACTAAAGTGGCTAAAAAAGTACTACATTTCCTGGAAGCTGTGCTTTCTGAACTCCTGAAGGGTAAAGGGAGAGCAAGTTAAAGGGTTTGTTTTAAAGACCAAGTCAATTAACAAATTGTACTAGTTTCCTAGGATTACCCTAGCTTTAAGGACAGAATGTCTCCTATCCTGAGAAACCCCTCCATCTTGTGCACGTTGGAACATTTTGTCACCTTAATATCAAGACTTGATTAAAGTTGTAATTGATAAAATTAAAATTCAATGGAAAAGTGAACTCATGATTTTCTAAATGCATCTTTAATAGAAATAGAATAATCTAAATATAAGTGGAAAAAACATATTGACTAAATGTCCTCCTCAGAAACTATCATTATCTAGGCAAATCCTGGCCACTCTGCCCATGTAGTTACAGTGCTTCATTTGGTAGCACTTACTCTAATTGCAAACTTGATCCCTAGAAGGAAATAATTAGCCTTTACAGGGATTCTTTTTGAAAACCCAAATCTTAAAGTGACACCAAATATCATATACGCCAAGAAAGGAGAAACTTTTCAAAGGAAGTTGTTTAACATTTTCAGCGATGGGAGGTCAAGGAAGGACAAAGGGTGAGTTGACATTTTAGAGGGCAAGGCTGATGGCATGGTGGGGATGGAAACCAGATTCCTGGATTGACCTAAGAAGGGAAGCAGGGAAGAGGAGCCAGATTAGCCTAGACCAATTATGGAAGGCATTTGACAGAGAAAGGAAGTAAAGTAGTCAGACAGTAGCTACGGCATTAGCAAGGTCGAGATAATTCTGTCGAGATGGAAGAAGGCTGAGTATGTCAAAGACAGAGCAAAAGAAACCTGGGAAGAAAGCTTACTTGGGGCTCGTTGATAGTTTTAGCAAAGGATAGAAATAAACTACTCTTGTCCCCCTCCATCCAGACTTTTTGCTTGTTTGTTTTTTTGAGACAGAGTCTTGCTCTGTCACCCAGGCTGGAATGCAGTGGTGTGATCTTGTCTCATTGCAACCCCTACCTCCCAGGTTCAAGTGATCCTCCTGCCTCAGCCCCCTGAGTAGCTGAGATTACCAGAGTGCACCACCAGGTTGGGCTAAATTTATTTTTTTTTATTTTTTTTTTATTTTTAGTAGAGAAGGGTGTCACCATGTTGGCCAGGCTGGTCTTGAACTCCTGACCTCAAGTGATCTACCCACTTCGGCCTCTCAAAGTGCTGGAATTATAGGTGTGAGCCACCACGCCTGGCCAATCAAGACTGTTCTCGACAAAAGACACTTATCTGGAGCATCTAGGATTCTCCCCTCCAAAGAGCCATGTTTTAAGGCCTCACTTAAGACACAACCTCTTTCCATGTATTCTCCACTCTCCTAATGACTCTGCCCTTGCAGAGAGGGTCTGGACTCTGGGAAAAGGCCAATGTGCATGAAATGTTCTTGCCATCACAAGGCAGCAGCACAAGAGAAAACAATCCAAGAGTCAGAAAACAGAATACATTAAAAGGCTTAAGCTGAAAAGGTTTTGGAAAGTTTATAGATTAGGTCCATGACATTGGATAGATCTCTAAGGCAAGAACGTTTATACAATAGAGTTCCTGTTCTCCAAACTATGCTATTATTTTTGCTTTTAGAAAAACCCTACCATTCGCAGGGCCACTCCTATCCTTTGCAGGACCTGGGGAAAGGGTACATGTGAAGGCCCACATACCACGTGCCTAAATATCTAAATGTGCTATATCACCCTACCAGATGTGGCACACTCACATTCCTTGTCTTAACCTGGGTTTCATACAGCACAGAGAGGAGTTTCGTGGTTAAACAGCTGAAGTCCAGCTCCTGCACAACCCCCAGACCTTGAAAACTTCCTTTGAATGACTATGAAAGACTGCCCCACCTTCCCCATCCAGGCTTGAGACTATTTGCATTGGGAATTCAGAATCCTTCATATGACATGTGTTCTAGAAAGTGGAGGGGGCATGCCCCTTGGCCTATCAGAAACTTAACCACAAGGGGTGCAGCAAGGTGAGATGAGGGCCAGGTTAGGTGCCCATGGCAGGAGTCCTTCTTGCCTGGGTTGATACCTGGGAGGATCACTTGAGCACAGGGGTTTGAGACCAGCCTGGGCAACATAGCCTGTCTCAATTTGAAAAAAAAAAAAAAAAAAAAAAAAAAAAAAGATACTTTCATGCATCATTTTTTTTTTCTTTTCTGAGACAGAGTCTTGCTCTGTTGCCCAGGCTGGAGTGCAGTGGTGTAATCTCAGCTCACTGCAACCTCCACCTCCCAGGTTCAAATGATTCTCTTGCCTCAGCCTCCGGAGTAGCTGGGACTACAGGTGTGCTACCACTCCCGGCTAATTTTTTATTTTTAGTGGACATGGGGTTTCACCATGTTGGCCAGGCTGGTCTTGAACTCCTGACCTTATGATCTGGCCACCTTGGCCTCCCAAAGTGCTGGGATTACAGGTGTGAGCCACTGTGCCCAGCCCACCTATCATTTCTATAGTTCTTTACTAAGCAATTTCTTTGAACATGGAGAGCACAAAGAAAAAATTTTTAAAGCTACATGGAACACAATTTCTTTCCAAAGAGTTTTCTTTTGTCATTGAGTTCTGATTTGACTTTCTAGTTTTTAATATACTGGCTTTATTTTGTTGTATTGTGTTATGTTGTGTTGTGTTGTGTTTTGAGACAGCATCTCACTCTGTTTCCCAGGCTGGAATGCAGTGGTGCAATCTTGGCTCACTGCAGTCTTGAGTGATCTTTTCACCTCAGCCTCCTGAGTAGCTGGGACTACAGATGTGAGACACCACATCCAACTAATTTTTGTATTTTTTGTAGAGATGGGGTCTTATGTTGTTGTACAGGCTGGTCTTGAACTCCTGAGCTCGAACAATCTGCTTGCCTCAGCCTCTGGAAGTGCTGGTATTAAAGGCGTGTGCCACTGCACCCATCAACATACTGACTTTCAAAGAACTCATAGACAAGGATTCTTACAAGGCTTCCTACTATATTGACTGTATCAGCACATGGCAGGCTGAGGGACTCACAAAGAATTTGCCCCACGGAGCAGACTTATTCACACCAGGCTTTGGGGCTTCAGTGAGGCCTGAGCTCAGGGTCCTATCCAGTTCTTTTCTTCAGATAAAGCAAATTACAGATGGTCTCCTGACAAAGGAAGAGTACAGTTTTCCAAGGACATTTAAAATGGAAGTATAAGCTGGTTAGGGTGGCTCACGCCTATAATCCCAGCTACTTAGGAGGCTGAGGCAGGAGGACGGCTTGAGACCAGGAGTTTGAGTCCAGCCTGAGCAACATAATAAGACACCATCTCCAAAAAAAAGAAGTATAATTTTCTTATAAGACAGTCTCATCACTCTGTCACCCAGACTGGAGTGCAATGGTGTGATCTTGGCTCAGTGGAACCTCCACCTCCCAGGTTCAAGCAACTCTTCTGCCTCAACCACCTGAGTAGTTGGAGATTACAAGTGTGCGCCACCATGTCTGGCTAATTTTTATATTTTTAGTAGAGACAGGGTTTTGCCATGTTGGCCAGGCTGGTCTCAAGCTCCTAACCTCAAGTGATTCACTGCCTTGGCCTCCCAAAGTGCTGAGACTACAGGTGTGAGCCACCATATCCAGACATTTTTCCTTTTTAAAATAATTTTTAAAATAGCAATATTATTTAAAAAATGAACACCATGAATTTGCATGTCATCTTTGCACAGGGGCCATGCTAATCTCCGTGTCGTTCCAATTTTAGTATATGTGCTGCTGAAGTGAGCACAATTTTCTTTTTTTCAATTGATTCCAGCTTCTGCAGAAGGATGTATAATTTTCTGATGGCTTCTAAAAAGGAACAGCTACCAGTTACTGAGACATAATCACATAAGGTGGTATAGGACGGTGATGCCTACTCCAGTCTCCTTACCCAGGCTGAGTTCATATTTGTGTTAGAAGGAGCTACAGGATGGAGAATTTGGGGTCGGGCTTGAGAACAGCGTGAGTACGGGTGATGATCACGGCAATACCTTCCACATGGGGAGTTAGCAGTCCTGAATACCTTCCACGTGGGGAGTTAGCAGTCCTGCCTGTGCTCTGCCTTGCTGGCTGATTGAGAAGTCAGTTACCTTTGCGCCCATTTCCTCTTCTGTGGGGGGAAAAAAGGGTCAGCCTAGATAATTCGAATATTTCTTGTAAAATTCTGAGTGTCTCTGGGAGGGAATGTAGGTGGGGCTACCCTGAGCCATTTGAACTCTTGGGAAGTCCTTCAGAGAGAACACAAATTACTCTCGCTGTTCACTTACTCACATTTCACCTGTGGTGTCAGAGCCTCGGGGACCCAGCACACCTGGGGAACATCCTCTAGTTACAGCATGTACTGCCCACAGCCTGATAACCATCATTCGGATGATTTCCAGCCTCAGATGTTCAGCTGCTCTCTTTCGAAAGACTAACTCCTCATGTTACTGCACGGAATATGGGTCCCCAAATGACAGCCATAGGGCGTATCAGGTAGAGCTGCAGTGGGTCAGGTGGTGCCTTTAACCAATTAAATGCAGTTTTCGTTCCCTGAAAACTGTTTCCTTATCAACCAAGTCCAGGCTTTTGTAAGTTCGGAGGAAATTATTGAATTAGCATAGATGTGAGCTCAAAGAAACGTTTTCTAACAGCAAGAAAAATAAGCATTAGAGTTGGCCACTGGACTGTGAGTTTTGCCTGAAACAGCTGCCGTTTTCTTGAACCCACAGAGCAACATCTACTGTATTACTGGGGATATGGTTGTTGTTTCACGGGGTTGTTGTGAAGATAAACGGGATACCTAAGATAAAACACCTGGTATCCCACCCTAACAACCCTCCTTTAGACTGGCTGGGCACCTGCTCAGAAACCTTCCTCAGGGGGGTTAAAACCTGTTTCGGTAGGTCTGATACCGGTGGGCTGGGGGAGATCCCCTAATGTCTGTGCGACATTGACCCCAGCCAAGGTCCATGCTCTTGACACTGTTCAGAGAATGAGTTCAAGGACAACAAAGAAAATAGTGACAATATGGAGATTTATTGCAAAGGGGAAAGTACACTCAGGAAAAGGGATTGTGGGTATACTAAAGGGAGGGTCACACACAAGGGGGTTTGGGGCGGCTACCTTCATGGACTTCTTTAACCAAGGGGCGAAATATTCGTGAAAATTCCTGAAAAAGTGGGGCGATATCTAGGGACTGTGGTGTCACCATTTTTACTCCAAATATGGGTGTCCCTGGAACTGTTACGGGATGATTTAGAATGTTAATGAACGTATAATGAGGTCCTAGGAGAAATCCAAGTCAAATCCATGTCCACGTTGGGTCCAGCGGGTCTTAGCCGGCTTGGTACACACCCTGGTTTTCAGCCCATAGCCTCTAGTCAAGTGAAACTGCTGCCTGGAATTTTTTCTTCTCTGACCACCCTGCATTACTCCTGTCTCGTGTTCAACACGAAATAGGGCCTCAGGAAATATTTGCCAAATGAATGAATGGTTGCCTGCTCTTCTCCTGCTTTTGTTTAAGCACTTTTGTCCTAAGCGCCTATGCTGACACCCAGTGCCCCCAAGTTCTGCCAGTTCCACCACGGTGTGAATGCAGCGCAAGCTGCAGGGGAGCAGGTAAAGGATGAGTAAGGGAAGCCGGCGGATCCGACGCATTAGAGAACAAGAAAAAGAAATCCTTAGAGACTGGGGACCAACAAAGAGCCCGAGGCGGGAGAACCCACCAGGGGGCCCCGGCCCCCACATCCGCCGCAGGAACGACCTCTCAGCCCAGCGCGGTCCCCGGCGGCGGCCAGCCCCTCGCCAGGCGCCCCGGGCCCCGCACCCGGCGCTCTCCGCAGCCCCCGCCCCCGGGGCGGTGCCGAGAAAACGCGGCGCCTCCGCGGGTCACGTGGGGGCCGCTCAGGCGGGCGGTGCTGCCGCTTCCCGATCGCGCCCTCCCAGCGCCGGGGACGCGGCGCCCGCGCTCCCGCCCGAGCCCGGGGAAGCGGAGACAAGGAGGCGCCGCCGCCCCCTCCCCGCGGCTGCGCCCCGGCCGTGCGCCCGCAGCATGCCAGCCGCGGGGCCGAGCGCCGCCCTCCCCCAGGAGCTCGCGGAGGCGACGCCGCTGCCGGCCGCCTGGCCGCGGCTGCGAGGGTAGCGGGGCCGGAGCCGGGCACGCTGAGGCGCCGCGCGGCGGGCGGAGAGGGAGGAGGAGCAGGCATCCTCCGCGGCGCGCGGGCGGTGGCCCTGCTGCCCGGCGAGCCCATGGCCCGGCCGCAGGGAGAATGCGAGCTGCCCTCCACGAGCTCGGCGCCCCACGTTGCTGCTCCCATTGCCGCCGCCGCCGCCGCTCCCCACCAGCTGCGGGCGCCCGGCCGCTGGCTGCGCTAGGACCCGCGGTCGCCGGCCGCCGAGAGCGGGAGGGCAGGCAGGGGCGGGAGCCGGAGGGCCCGGGGCGCGGCGCGGCATGTAGCTGTGGGCTCCCGCGCCCGCGCAAGGCTGTCGGCCTGGCCCCGCCATGGCTGGGATGGACAGCGGCAACCTGAAGACGGCGAGGCTGTGGCGGGACGCCGCCCTTCGCGCCAGGAAGCTGCGGAGCAACCTGCGCCAGCTCACCCTCAGCGCCGCCCGGGCCTGCCCCGGGGCCGAGTCCGACCCGCTCGAGTCCCCCGCCCCCGCCCAACTCGTGCTGCCGGCCAACCTTGGGGACATTGAGGCGCTGAACTTGGGGAACAACGGCTTGGAGGAGGTGCCCGACGGGCTGGGGTCGGCGCTGGGCAGCCTGCGCGTCCTGGTCCTGCGCAGGAACCGCTTCGCCCGGCTGCCCCCCGCGGTGGCCGAGCTCGGCCACCACCTCACCGAACTGGACGTGAGCCACAACCGGCTGACCGCCCTGGGCGCGGAGGTGGTGAGTGCTCTGAGGGAGCTGCGGAAGCTCAATCTCAGCCACAACCAGCTGCCTGCCCTGCCCGCCCAATTGGGCGTTCTCGCCCACCTGGAGGAGCTGGACGTCAGCTTTAACCGGCTGGCGCACCTGCCCGACTCCCTCTCCTGCCTCTCCCGCCTGCGCACCCTGGACGTGGATCACAACCAGCTCACTGCCTTCCCCCGGCAGCTGCTGCAGCTGGCGGCCTTGGAGGAGCTGGACGTGTCCAGCAACCGGCTGCGGGGCCTGCCTGAGGATATCAATGCCCTACATGCCCTCAAGATCCTCTGGCTGAGTGGGGCCGAGCTTGGCACGCTGCCTGCCGGTTTCTGCGAGCTGGCCAGTTTGGAGAGCCTCATGCTGGACAACAACGGGCTGCAGGCTCTGCCTGCCCAGTTCAGTCGCCTGCAGAGGCTCAAAATGCTCAACCTCTCTTCCAACCTCTTCGAGGAGTTCCCTGCCGCGCTGCTGCCCCTGGCTGGTCTGGAGGAGCTCTACCTTAGTCGCAACCAGCTCACCTCCGTGCCATCCCTTATCTCGGGCCTGGGCCGGCTTCTCACCCTGTGGCTGGATAATAACCGCATCCGCTACCTGCCGGACTCCATCGTCGAGTTGACCGGGCTGGAGGAGCTCGTGCTGCAGGGGAACCAGATCGCGGTGCTGCCCGACAACTTTGGCCAACTCTCCAGGGTGGGCTTGTGGAAGATCAAGGACAACCCACTGATCCAGCCCCCCTACGAGGTCTGCATGAAGGGGATCCCCTACATTGCAGCTTACCAGAAGGAGCTGGCTCATTCCCAGCCGGCGGTGCAGCCCCGGCTCAAGCTGCTCCTGATGGGGCATAAGGCTGCAGGAAAGACTTTGCTGCGCCACTGCCTCACCGAGGAGAGAGTGGAGGGCTGCCCAGGAGGAGGCGACAAGGAGAAGTGCTACCCACCTTCACCTCCCCCTGTGAGCAAGGGCATCGAGGTGACCAGCTGGACGGCCGATGCCTCCCGGGGCCTGCGGTTCATCGTGTATGATTTAGCTGGGGATGAAAGTTACGAGGTGATCCAGCCCTTCTTCCTGTCCCCGGGGGCCCTGTACGTGCTGGTGGTCAACTTGGCCACCTATGAGCCTCGCCGCTTTCCCAGCACCGTGGGCTCCTTCTTGCATCGGGTCGGGGCGAGAGTGCCCCACGCGGTGGTGTGCATCGTGGGCACCCACGCGGACCTGTGCGGGGAGCGCGAGCTGGAGGAGAAGTGTCTGGACATTCACCGCCAGATTGCCCTGCAGGAGAAGCACGACGCGGAGGGGCTGAGCCGCCTGGCCCAGGTGGTGGACGAGGCACTGACCCGGGACTTCGAGCTGCGCTCTGCCAGCCCCCACGCAGCCTACTACGGCGTTTCGGACAAGAACCTTCGACGGCGCAAGGCCCATTTTCAATACCTGCTCAACCACCGACTGCAGATCCTCTCCCCGGTGCTGCCTGTTAGCTGCAGGGACCCGCGCCACTTGCAACGCCTTCGGGACAAGTTGCTCTCAGTCGCTGAGCACCGAGAAATCTTCCCCAACTTACACCGAGTACTGCCTCGGTCCTGGCAGGTGCTGGAGGAACTGCATTTCCAGCCACCTCAGGCACAGCGACTGTGGCTAAGCTGGTGGGACTCAGCGCGCCTGGGCCTGCAGGCGGGTCTGACCGAGGACCGACTGCAGAGTGCTCTCTCCTACCTGCATGAGAGCGGCAAGCTACTGTACTTTGAGGACAGTCCAGCGCTCAAGGAGCATGTCTTCCACAACCTCACCCGCCTCATCGACATCCTCAATGTCTTCTTCCAGAGGGATGCTTCCTTGCTGCTGCATAAGCTGCTCCTGGGGACCAGTGGAGAGGGCAAGGCGGAGGGGGAAAGCTCCCCGTCCATGGCGCTTCCCACCCCGAGCCAGGAACTGCTCCGCACCACCCAGCTCCATCAATATGTGGAGGGCTTTCTGTTGCATGGGCTCTTGCCAGCCCATGTTATTCGGTTGCTGCTTAAGCCTCATGTCCAGGCCCAGCAGGACTTGCAGCTGCTGCTGGAGCTGCTGGAGAAGATGGGACTCTGTTACTGCCTCAATAAACCCAAGGGCAAGCCTTTGAATGGGTCCACAGCCTGGTACAAGTTCCCAAGCTATGTGCAGAATGAGGTGCCCCATGCAGAAGCCTGGATTAATGGGACCAATCTAGCCGGGCAGTCTTTTGTGGCTGAGCAGCTGCAGATTGAATATAGCTTTCCTTTTACCTTTCCGCCTGGGTTGTTTGCAAGGTACAGTGTCCAGATCAACAGCCACGTGGTGCACAGGTCGGATGGTAAATTTCAGATCTTTGCCTATAGAGGGAAAGTTCCTGTGGTGGTGAGTTACAGACCTGCCAAGGGAGTCCTGCAGCCGGACACCCTGTCCATTGCTAGCCATGCATCACTACCAAATATATGGACCGCATGGCAAGCCATAACCCCCTTGGTAGAGGAACTGAATGTTCTGCTTCAGGAATGGCCTGGACTGCACTACACCGTGCACATTCTCTGTTCTAAGTGCCTTAAGAGAGGATCGCCCAATCCACATGCTTTTCCAGGTAAGCAGAGAGAGGGACAAGGTTCTTCTCTGATATGCTGTAAGATACGCTTTTGGAGATACTTTTTTCTCATTTGGCAGAATGTTTAATTAACTTCACGGGTTCTCCAGGAAAGCTGCCTAAGGGAAATAGAGGGAGATTTGGAGACAAGCAAAAGGCAGTAAGTACCTGAGCATTATGAAATGCAGTCACAAGAGTCATCCTCTCCTAATAGACTCAGACTTCCAAAATGGGTTTCAGTCATACTTGCCATCTTCTTTCCCCTCTTCTCAATGTAGCCCATATTTGGTGGAAGGAATTTCAGGTGGTTGAGCAGATGCTGGTCAGTATCCGATGTTACCCTCTTACTGAGCCTTGGCTAAAGTATATATTAGACACAAAGGAGTAGATGAGTTGGAGTTTTTTAACTCAATTTTTTTAAAACCTTAATTTTTTATGGGTACATAGGTGTGTATTTATGGGGTGCATGAGATGTTTTGATACAGGCATGCAGTGCATAGAAATCACATCATGTAAAATGGGATATCCATCCCCTCAAGCATTTAAGCACTGTGCTCACACTGTGTGTAATTAAAAAGTAAAAATCACTGCCCACTTTTCTTAAGAAAATTCCAGAAAAAAATGTTTTAAAATTAGAGTGAACGACGGATAAGTAAAGACAAAAAATTCAGACTGTAATACATGACTAAATCCTGGGGCTGCTGCTCCATTCCGCCCACTCAGGCATGGAAGATAGATGACAGAAATCTTTGAGGGGAGTTTCCTCGGGTATTTCCTGGCAATTTCCAGTTTTATACACATCTTAAGGTTGGGTTTTGGTAAGTGTTAACCAAATGAAACTTTCTGGCAGTGCTTAATAACTGAGATGGAAGGGACAAAAAACTAAGAGTTTTCTCTTCTGGGGAGTGTTTTCCAGCGAATTTTTTTTTTTTTTTTTTTTTTTTTTTTTTTTTTTTTTTTTTTTTTATCATCATAAGCAAGTGGAAGAATTCCAGGACTAGTTGTCTGGTATTTTTTTTTTTTTAAGACTATGGGTTTTTTTGTTTTGTTTTGTTTTGTTTTGTTTTCCCTTAGAGCAGTTTTAACTTTACAGCAAAACTGAACAGAAGGTGCAGAGATTTCCCATATATCCCTTTCCCACATGTGTGGCTTCACCGATACCAATCTCACCACCACAGCAGTACATTTGTTTCTGTTGATAAACCTGCAGTGACACATCAGTATCACCCAAAGTTACTAGCTTACACAGGGTTCACTCTTTGTATTGGACATTGTATGGGTTTGGACAAATGTCCAATGACACGTATCCACCATTATAGTATCATGTAGAGTACTTCTGCCTTAAAAATCCTCTGTGCTCTGCTAGTTCTTTCCTCCCAACCCTGGCAACCACAGGTCTTTGTACTGTCTCCAAAAGTTTTGCCTTTTCCTTGTCTGGGATTGTTTTGAGACTGATTAATTGGTATCAAACTAGTTTTTAGTTGGAAACATGTCCATTTCCTCATCCTTTGCAGTTCTTTAAACAACTTGTTTTTGGTTTGTTTGCTTGTTTGGTTTGTTTTATGTGGAACAGTCTTGGTTAACAACATTCCAAGTGTCCTAAGCACAAACCAGACACAATAATAGGATCCTTGCACGTTTTTCACCTGGGTCCCCACCCCCAGGGGACACGGAGGGGTGATGAAATGGAAGCCTGCCTCCCCCTCTGATCTTTGTCCTGGTCAGAGGGCCAACAAGAATGCAGCTGGTAATGGTATCAGGAAGGAATTGAATACCAGTATTTCCGAAGGTGACATCTTTCCGTTGCCCTAGATCTAGGATGAATTTAATTCTTCAGCATGAAAAAAGGCACTGTATTCAGTTACCTGAATACTGAGCCATCCATTCTGTATGTTTATCTGGAATCTTGTCACTCTTCATGAGTTGGTAGACTCTTCAGCTGGTTTTATATTTGTCATTGTATGTTATTCATGGAAGCAAGACACTTGTTTATTGTGAGACCAAATTGAATAAAGTGATTGAGAGTTACATTATTTACAGGGTAGTTTACTGAAGGAACTACCTGAAGCCATTGTTAATCCAAAGCAATAAAATGAATGTTAACAACAAAAGGAAAGACATAGGTTATTGAGCAAGTAAAGATCTTCTAAGAACTTTGAGCAGTCATAAATTCCACCAGCAAGCTTGTACTGAGATGCAGACAAACCCCTCGTCTTGTTGTTTTGTCTATTTGCCTTTCAAATGAGGCATACTTGGTTTTGTAATCCAGGCTATAAGGAAGAGATTGGTTTTTCAATGAAGAAAACAAGTGATTGAAAAATTGTAAAATTATCTTATATATTGAATAGGAATAAATCATCAGTTGTTTTGGGGACACAATTATAAAATTTATACATATAAGTATTGATAAATACTTTTGTCTTAGTTTTTTTTATTTATTTTTGAATTATGTTGTTTTTCAAAAGTAGAAAGGATGATTATAGTACATTTTTTATTACATTAAGAAGATGCAAAAAAAATTTTCCTTTTCTGTATTTTTCTGTGATAACCATCATTTGTTAGTAATTGTTACAGTTGTGAAAGACTTGGTAAGAGTTAAAATGATAAAAGTTAGAAATGAAAGCTAGATTTCGGAACAGAATTATGTTGAGTGTTTAGAGCATACATTAAAGATAGATTCATTGAATCCCTAGATTATTAAAATATGTATTAATTCAGCAGAAACCCTTTGATTCTATTGGTGTCTTTGTCTTTTTTGTTTTGTTTTTTGAGATGGAGTTTTGCTCTGTTGCCCAGGCCAGAGTGCAGTGGTGCAGTCTTGGCTCACTGCGATCTCTGCCTCCTGGGTTCAAGCGATTCTCCTGCCTCAGCCTCCCAAGTAGCTGGGATTATAGTCAGGCGCCACCACACCGGGCTAATTTTTGTATTTTTAGTAGAGAGCAGGTTTCACCAGGTTGGCCAGGCTGGTCTTGAACTCCTAACCTCAAGTGATCTGCCAACCTTGGCCTCCCAAAGTGCTGGAATTACAGGTGTGAGCCGCCTTTGACTTTTTAAGACGTCATTTTGCTTTTGGGGGACATTAAAAATTGATTACTTTTATGTTTTATAAAAGTGTCAAGTTGTCCTATAAACTATAACAATTTTATATGCAATGCTGAAAAAGTTGGACTTTGAATTTTTTTAACTTTGGGATGTTAAAATAAGAGTAAATGGTAAATTACGATCTCCCTTGATTTTATACAGAAAAAAAATGTAAATTTGCAGTAATGTCTTTTAAAATATTTTTATGTGAAAAGCCTGTTTTGGCCTTGTCCTATTGGATTTTCTGGCCTGGGCTGCCTTACTATGGTTGAGCATAGGAAATACAATGCTAAATTTCTCTTTTCTTATTTTGGTTTACACAAGAAAAGTATTGGGCAGTGTGCAGTGGCTCACACCTGCAATCTTATTTCTTTGGGAGGCTGAGGCAGCAGGATCACTTAAGTCCACGAGTTTGAGACCAGCCTGGGCAATGTAGCCAGACTCTGTCTCTACCAAATATAAAAATTAGCTGAATGTGCACACCTGTGGGTCTCAGCTAGCCAGGAGGTTGAGTTGGGAGGATCACTTGAGCATAGGAGTTTGAGACTGCAGTGAGCTATGATTGTGCCATTGCACTCTGACCCTATCTCTTAAAAATAAAAAAGAAAGAAATGATTGGAAAATGCACAGTCAGCAATCACTGGTTTCAAAAGTTTTTGTAAAAAAGATAAATCACATTGTCAGATTACCAATTTGTCTTATTTAAAATAGGTAATCTCTCTGACAACATGATTGTCTTAAGATATCTTATTTCACACAAATGGGTTGAGTGACAGGAGATGCTTTGGGAAAGTCAGAGATGGCCTGTGATGAAGCCTAAATATCACTGTGAAAGTCTTTACCTGCTTTCTTCAGCATGGTCAACATCCCAGCCTGGTCAACATGGTGAAATCCCATCTCTACAAAAAATACAACAAAATTAGCTGGGCATGGTGGCTCATGCCTGTAATTCCAGCTACTGGGAAAGCTGAGACATGAGAATCCCTTGAACCCATGAGGCAGAGGTTGCAGTGAGCTGAGATTGTGCCACTGCGCTCTAGCTTGGGCAACAGAGCAAGACCCTGTCTCCAAAAGGAAAGTCTTTACCTGCTTCCTGCAGGTACCCTTTCTTTTTTTGCAGACTTTCTGCCTGTAGCTGGTAGCCAGGATTCCCTTCCTTTTGCTGTTTTCCTTCTCATTACTTGGTCCTATGTATTTGTTTTAGAGCAATTTTCTTCTTGTGGGATATTTGCTTATGCTTTTTTTCTGTTCTACCAATATGACCTCTAAACTCAAAAAGTTGGTACTCTTGAAGTTGGGCAACAATGTATTAAGATGTGGTGGTAGGGCTGGGCGTGGTGGCTCACGCCTGTAACCTCAGCACTTTGGGAGGCCGAGGTGGGTGGATCACGAGGTCAGGAGATTGAGACCATCCTGGCTAACAGTGAAACTGGTCTCTACTAAAAATACAAAAAATTAGCCAGGCATGTTGGCATACGCCTGTTATTCCAGCTACTTGGGAGGCAGAGGCAGGAGAATTGCTTGTACCTGGGAGGCGGAGGTTGCAGTGAGCCAAGATCACGCTACCACCCTCTAGCCTGGGCGACAGAGCAAGACTCCATCTCAAAAAAAAAAAAAAAAAAAAAAAAAAAAAAAAAAAAAATGTGGTTAGAACAGAGGCCTGCAGCAAGATTCTAGTGCTTTGATATTCCTTTTAAGCAGATAAGTGAATACTGGTGTTTTTTAATTGGAAGAGTGTGTCTTAGTGAGTCAAACTTGCAGTGACTGCAGTTTTTCACAAACATCCTACTCTCCTAATTAATTTAAGGTCATTTTAAAAAAGAATGAGAAAGCAACCCAAATCAGTAGACAGGATTAGTTATGTGGCTTTTTTTTACCTTTACTGTCTTTCATTTACTCAGTAACTTGTTGCCTTTCTGCGTCTCCTGCCAAGTGTCTTCTGTTCTTCAGTTTCTTGCACATGGAGAGTACCTCTCCAACAACACTCAGCATATCTGACTTGTTTTGTTGGTGTTTGGATGTGTCATGATACCTCTTTGATTAGGTTGTTCACTTGCTTCTGAGCCAGAGACACGCCCGAGACTTTGTAGCGTCTTCAGAGCCTCTCAGATGTTTGCTGAATGATGGTTCAGTCTTTTGTGAGAAATGTGTGTGTTTTTTTTTTTTTTTTTTTTTTTTTTTTTTCTGAGACAGGGTCTTTCTCTGTCACCCAGGCTGGAGTGCAGTGGGGCAATAATGGGTTACTGTAGCCTCGACCTCTTGGGCTCAGGTGATGATTCTCCTACCTCAGCCTCCTGAGTAGCTGGGATTACAGGAACACCCTACCATGCCTGGCTAATTTTTGTGTTTTTTGTAGAGACAGGGTTTTGCTGTGTTGCTCAGGCTGGTCTCAAAATCCACCTGCCTCAGCCTCCCAAAGTGCTGGGATTATAGGTGTGAGCTGCCATGCCCGGCCCGAGAAATATCTCTTTTTCTTTGTTATTCACATACTCAGTGAAAATCTCAGGTAGTACTATAATGATTATCTGGCTTTGTTTAGCTTCCCAACTCCCTCCCTCTCCCAACGTTCTTCCAGCATTCCCATTGTGCCTCTATGACTGGTCTTAGCCTTGAATGGGTCCTTCATTTTGACCACTGAAGCAAAGCAAAATTCTTGCCTTATTATATCTAAGTTTTAGAATTACCGGAATTTGAGCATGACCTAGTTGTTTGGATTGAATTAGTCATTGTTTTTAATTTCACAAAGGTTATTCAGTATCTCTTTCATTAAGCTTTATTAATATTGATGCGTCTTGGCTTTTCTTTTTATGAACAGGCTGCTTTGAACTCTCTGGGACTTTGTTTAATATAAAAATCAAAACCTTAATCAGGCACTAGGAGAAACAAATACTGTACAGAATAGAATTCTAGAAGGATAGAAAGGCCTTTGAAGTATACAAATTATTTTAAGTATTGAATGCCTCTTCTTTAAACCCTAGAATAGAATCTAAAGTCCATCCCTGCACAAGTAGTTTAGAATTTCCTGAAGTACTTTTTCTTTAAGAATTCTTTTTCCTTTTTTTTTTTTTTTTTTTTTTTTTTTTTTGTGAAATAGAGATAGGGCCTTGCTATGTTGCCCAAGCTGGTCTTGATCTCCTGGCCTCAAGTTGTGCGGAGGCGCACTCAGCCTCCCTAAATGTTGGGATTAGAGGTGTGAGCCACCACACCCAGCCAGTGTTTTTTGTTTGATGGGTATTTTATTCCATACTCTGAAGTTATTCCCCTTTGTCTGTGAAGAGGTTGAGGGGCTTTAGCTCTGTAATACTCGAGAGGAACGAAAGAGGAAGAGTGGAATTCGACATTTCTGGTTGTCTTCTCATCTACCCATTAACTTGTTTCTATCCATGGAAGCCCCCCCCCCACCGGCTTTTTTTTTTTTTTTTTTTTTTTGAGACTGAGTCTCACTCTGTCGCCCAGGCTGGAGTGCAGTGTTGCTGTCTGGGCTCACTGTAACCTCCATGTCCTGGGTTCAAGTGATTCTCCTGCCTCAGCCTCCTGTATAGTTGGGATCACAGGCGTCCGCTACCATGCCTGGCTAATTTTTATATTTTTAGTAGAGACGGGGTTTAACCATGTTGGCCAGGCTGGTCTTGAACTCCTGACCTCAAGTGATCTATCTGCCTTGGCCTCCCAAAGTGCTGGGATTATGTGTGAGCTACTGCGCCTGGCCCTTGGGAGCCCTTTTTGATTAAGGACACCTGACCATCCATCCATTAGGGCATCAGAGTGCCTTTTGATTTTGTTTTGTTTTGTTTTTTAGAAAACCAGTGGCAGGTGCAGTCCCAGTCTCCTGCCCTCTCTTGTCTCTGGCAGCCTTGGCATCCCTGTTTCCTGGGAATGAAGGTCTGCTTTGTGTTTCCATTCTCTGTGGAAAGCACATCAGGTAGGGTCTGCTTGGGGCAGGCCCAGCCAGGTCTCAGGCCTCTTTGGTTCAGCTTTTCTTTTCTTTTTTTGTTTTTGTTTTGAGATGGAGTCTTGCTCCATTGCCCAGGCTAGAGTACAGTGGCATATTCACCGCTCACTGCAACTTCTGCCTCCTGGGTTCTAGTGATCTTCCTGCCCCAGCCTCCTGAGTAGCTGGGACTGACTACAGGTGTACACTATCATGCTTTGATAGTTTTTATATTTTTAGTAGACAGGGTTTCACTGTGTTGGCCAGGCTGGTCTCAAACTTCTAACCTCAGGTGATCCTTCTTGGTCTCCCAAAGTGCTGGGATCACAGGTGTGAGCCGCTGCATCCAGCCTGGTTCAGCTTTTCTGATTGCAACATTAGTTGCTGGGGGCTGGTTGTCAGGTTTGCCGCCTTCTGAGGCTGGCAGCCTTCACTTCAGCAGGGAGGGATTAGGAACCCTTGTTTAGCCTACCTTCTCCAAGGCTGCTCTAGCCTGAATGAAGCTGGTTCCTCCCACTGCTTGGCTTTGGAAGTCTGTGCTGTGTGTAGAACCCAGAGTGATTGACGGACAACTCAGACAACCACAGAGCACCTATGATGGTGTGTTGTTGTTGAGCCATGAAGACTCTCTCATGTGTTAGGAGTGGCAGCGTTACTGCACAGGTACATACTGCACAGGTACATCCTCTGAGTTCTGACGTTTCATGTGATGGTCCAAGACTGTGCACTGCCTGGCGCAGGGCTGAGCAGGTAGAAGGGGTTTGGAGCAGGTTGGTTATTTTGAAAGAACTCAAGAAACTCTTGAGTTTCCTTCACTTTTGCAAATCTGAACAAGCACACTTGGGAGAAGGGCAAGGAGACGGGGAAACTGGAGTCATGTTAAGGCTGTTCTCTGGAGGTTCCTGTTTTGCTTGTGCCTTTCTGCTTTTTTGGTGATGTGGCTTAACAAGTCAAGCCCTGATGACTGATGCTGCTCTTCTTCCTCATCTTCCTCCTTCTCCTATTGAGGGAAAGTCACATCAATGAAAAGAGCCATTTTAAAGTGAACTATTCCATGGCGTTTAGTGCATTCCCAGTGCTATGTACCTGCCACATATAAGCCAAGCACTTTTGGAGGTGAGGGACAGATATTCTGGGGGCATTCCTCCTGGGGCAAGTTGATTGGCAATTCTTTTGCCAGGCTATGTAGCAACTTTCTTTCCAAGGTATGACTTAAGAAGAAAAGGGATTTTGGGGCTAGGCCTGGAGATGCCATGTTGACTGGATATCTTTGACATGGTTGTGGGGATCCTTTTACTGTGGATGAGAGGACAGAAAGGAGGGCATCCAGCCCTCCTGGTCTGCTCTGGGGTATATGTGACTTGATGAGGGGATGACATACATTGGGCTCTGTAAAGAACACATAGAAGTGAAGTACAAATCAATGCTGTGTAATTCCTATCTTCTGCATAGAGTTGTTTTTTTGTTTTGTTTTGTTTTTTTTTTTTTTTGAGACAGAATCTTTCTCTGTTGCCCAGGCTGGAGTACAGTGGTGTGATGTTGGTCATTGCAGCCTCTGCCTCCCGTGTTTCGCAATTCTCTTGCCTCAGGCTCCTAGGTAGCTAGGATTACAGGTGCACGCCATCACACCTGGCTCATTTTTCTGTATTTTTAGTAGATATGGGGTTTCACCATGTTGGCCACGCTGCTCTTGAAGTCCTGACCTCTCTGCCTGCCTCGGACTCCCAAAGTGCTGGGATTACAGATGTGAGCCACTGCACCTGGCCTAGAGATTTTTTTTTTTAAACATAAATTTTGAGTTCAACTCCTGGAATAACTGGGAAGACCTTATGAAGGTAGGGTGGCAGCGGGTGGTGATGGTGGCAGTGATACAAATTTAGATGACTACCAAATTAGATAAGTGTCGTCAGTCACCGTTGAATACCTGCTCTACACAGAAGTTTGTACTGAACTGGGAGTTTTAGGAAAATAAAAAATAAAATACATGATCTTGGCCATGGGGAGCTGTGTTAGGATCTTGGTTAATGTCATTGTTGATTCTTGTAAATATGGAATCTGACCTCATACAGAGAAAATCATTTGTATATTTGAAAGATACTTTTTGGGAGGAAACCTGGCTTTTGATTTTCCAGAAAAAAAAATGTGATCCTGCTGAGCAAAGTAGGCTACAGTTTTGGATTTCCTTCATATGTATGAGTATGTGGAAATTAATGCTCAAGTCGTTCTTTTGAGTTAATTTTCAGTTTAGATTATTTGTTTGTGAGAAATCCCAGGCAGAACTTGTGAGGATGCTGGAAAAAGAAAATTCATTGTACATGAGGATTTCTAAAAACTTTCCAAACTAATCAGCCTCTTCTTCAGGAGTCCTTACCTTTTTTGGTGGGGGATGGGAGTCTTGCTCTGCCGCCCAGGTTGGAGTGCAGTGGTGTGAGCTTGGCTCACTGCAACTTCTGCCTCCCGGGTTCAAGTGATTCTCCTGCTCAGCTTCCTAAGTAGCTGGGACTACAGGCATGTGCCACCATGCCTGGCTCATTTTTTTTTTTTTTTTGTATTTTTAATAGAGATGGGGTTTCACTGTGTTGGCCAGGCTTGTCTCAAACTCCTGACTTCAAGTGATACTCCTGCCTCGGCTTCCCAAAGTGCTGGGATTATAGGTGTGAGTCACCATGGCTGGCAATAGTCCTTACCTTTCTTGTTATTTATAGACTTGCTCCCATTTGGGGAAGGATTCAAATCATTTGTCATTTCCGGACACAAAAAAGTATATGAACGCTGACTCTAAAGATAGCATCCATTAAAGTGCGTACCATCATAATAAAAATATATGACTGCTGGATTTCCTTGCTGAGATGCTTTGATGAAATACTTTTCTACTATTAGCATATTAAATGTTGAAGAAAATTAAAGGGTTAGTTTTCTTATATCCTCTTTATTCTTAAAATGAAGCCTATGGTATTAACATTAGTACTAGTTTATATTAGTAGTAAATTTTAGGCCTATAGAAAAAGCTTCCCTCCTTCCCTTCCTCCTCAGTCTTTCTATCTATCTTCCTTCTCTCCTTTTTTTCTTTCTTTTTTTTTTTCTTGTTGAAAAGAAGGACTTTTAAAAAAGGTAATGGAAAGGGAAAATGCAAAATCAGAAAAATATTTCTCCTGGGTGCCATTTGTTTGAATTACCAACTTTATTATTGTTTCAATGATTCTTGTTTTTCTTTTCTTTTTTCCTTTTTTTTTGAGACAGAGTCTCATTCTGTTGCCAGGCTGGAGAGTAGTGATGTGATCTTGGCTCCCTGCAACCTCTGCCTCCCATGTTCAGGTGATTCTTCTGCCTCAGCCTCCCAAGTAGCTGGGACTACAGGCGCACACTACCACGCCCAGCTGATTTTTGTATTTTTTTAGTAGAGATGGGGTTTCACCATATTGGCCAGGATGATCTCAATCTCTTGACCTTGTGATCCACCCGCCTTGGCCCCCCAAAGTGCTAGGATTATAGGCGTGAGCCACTGTGCCTGATCTGATTCCTGATTTTCATGTCTAAAGGTTATTGTGTAAACCATCACATCAGTCTCCTTATTTTTGGAGAAAAATAGAAGAACAGGTGACAATGTTGATATTTTCTCATGTTGCAGAGATGATGCTGAGTGCCTCTTAGGGGCAATCTAGTTTAATCCCCACAGAAACCCTAGGAAGTAAGTATTATTACTGTCTTTGTTTTCAGAAGGAAAAATTGACATTTAGAGATTAAGTGAATCCACAGAGTTAGAGAACTCTGGGGTGTCAGCCCCGGGCCTTAGCTCTGACCCACCATCCTGTGGGTCTCAGTTAGGTTGCCATTGATTTACAGAGTACACCGACTCACCTGCTCTCCCTTCGTATTCTAAGTTCTGGGCAGACAGGATCTGGTACTGCGTGTGAGCTGCCCGTGCAGATATCAGTGGAGGTCATGGTCAGGTGGAGTTAAAATGGGGAGAGTGCCATCAGAGGTCTCAGAGAGACCACCCTGCAGGTGAGTGCAGAGGATGATTTCCAGTTAACCACCTGAAGAAGGGAGGTGGAGTGTTTCAAGTTTGAATGCCATTTGAAAGGCAGGGAGCAGACAGAGACTTCAGCAGGCCGAGGGGTGGGCATGTATGCACAGATGCATTTTGCATTTAGAAATTATAATAAGGGAGAGGCTTCTTTGTTTAAATGACATTCATGGACTGGTAAACACTTGCCAGTGACCCACTGGCCCATCAACTAGAGTTTTGGAAGCATTGTTCTAGCCTGTCCCTTTGTCATCGAGCTGGGCTCTCTTGAGACCTTGGAAGAGATTTATGACTGGGAAAACAGAAGAGTAGTTTCATATGATTTGCTCAGACTCATAATCAAGTTATTGTTAAGCTTATAGAACACCTGCTCTACAGAGCCATGTTTAAGTGTGCTGCTGGTCACTTTCACTATGTCTGAGTAGAGGGAGAAGAGGAGTGTTGGTTATTCATTCTAACATTAGCCGGAGAGCCGCATGCCTCTGTAATCCCTAGGAATGTATCCCAGAACATCAATTTTCCTTGCTCTAAATCTTATCCTAACAGATCCTGCAATGAAGGCGAATTTGGATCTGACACAATTACCATTTTATTGTGGACTGTTTAAGTTTCACTATATTTACGTTATGCTTTTTTGTGTGTGACACTACTCACTGACTGAAAATGCGATTTTTATTAATTTGCATTAATGGAAAACCATAGTTTTTTTGTTTTGTTTTGTTTGAGGCAGGATCTCACTCTGTCACCCAGGATGGAGTGTGCAGTGGCACAATCACAGCTCACTGAAGCCTTGACCTTCTGGGTTTGAGTGATCCTCCCTCCTCAGCCTCCCCAGTAGTTAGGACTACAGGTACATGCCATCATGTCCAGTTAGTTTTTGTACTTTTTGTAGAGACAGGATTTTGCCGCATTGTCTATGCTGGTCTCGAACTCCTGGGCTCCAGTGATCCAATCACCTAAGTGCTGGGATTACAGGTATATGCCACTGCGTCCAGCCCTGGATCACTATGTCTATGCACTTCATTTGTTGGACACCACTTACCACACTATGACAGTGGTTTTGTTCCCCTCCCCTCCCATCTGCTTTCATCTTCTCTCTCTCTCTCTCTCTCTCTCTCTCTCTCTCTCTGTGAGTCTTTCTCTGTCTCGCAGGCTGGAAGGCAGTGGCATGATCTTGGCTCACTGCAACCCGTGCCTCCCAGGTTCCAGCAATTCTCCTCAGCCTCCCGAGTAGCTGGGACTACAGGCATGCACCACCGTGCCTGGCTAATTTTTGCATTTTTAGTAGAGATGAGGTTTTACCATGTTGACCAGGCTGGTCTTGAACTCCTGACCTCAGGCAATCCGCCTGCCTCGGACTCCCAAAGTGCTGGTATTACAGGTGTGAACCACCACGCCCAGCCGACAGTGGTTTCTTGTATCTTATCATCTTTTGAGTTTGTTTTCCCTTGCCTGCCAACTTACCAAAGTATCCTCAATTATATTTAGTCAAATCCTAGGAAGGACAAGGTATTTTTAAATGTTATCTGATATTTTGTTTATATTTGCTTTATCGTTTGACTTGAAACAGTTGGGATGTTGTGTTGTTTTCAAATTGAAGCATTATAATATGGTGGTTAGTTGCAAGAGCTTTGGTGGTAGACTGCTGTGTTCTGATCCCTGTGCCACTGCTTCTTAGTTGTGTGACTTTAGGCATCCTAACAGTTTGTCTTGGTCCTGAGGGTTGAGATACATATGTTAAATGCTTAGAACAAGCTTGACACCTGGTAAGAGCTCAGCAGGAGTTTGCTGCGGTTTCCACCATTCCAGAAGGTACAAGAGTTGAAACATACATTTACAAAAGTGGTAAGTTTGTGGATAAAAAGTCTTTTCTTCATAGAGGTGATGAAATACATTGTGAACGTGATCTCTGTTCATGTGAACATCTTAGGCTCTTTTAAAAATGCTTTTTCTTTTTTATAAAACCTTATGAAACATTTGGAGGGTAGAAGAAAAGAAAGGAAAGTTTCTCATGGTGGCTATCTAAAATAATCACTACACATTTTGCTCTGTGTCCTTTAGTTTTGTTTCCCCCTTAAGGTTAGGTTTTTAAAATACATAGTTGTAATTGTATAAATAATTCAAACATTGATTTTTTAAAAATGTATGCTAATATGAATATAATTTCCTGTGATTAGTATTTATACAGTAATTTAAAATGCTTGCATAATAGTACATCAAGGTGATTTTTTACCTTTGTTTATTTAACCTTGTGTTCTTTTTGTTTGTCCAACCATTTGTACTCTTGTTCCCAGTTTTGTTGTAAGTAATTCTCTGATGACTGTATTTCTTTATGGAAGCTCTTTCATATTTGGGCAGTAATCCCCAAAGTAGAATCATTGAGTCAAAGGCAAAGAATGTCATTAAATCTCAATACACGTTTACGTTGCTTCCCATGAGGATGGGCACATCAGATGCAAGGTGTTTTTCACTGCACCTCCCCGACATTGGGTATCATCTATAAAATGCACTAACATTTAATAGAAAACAATATGTCACTGATGACTCAACATTTTAACTAGTGGATGTGAATGTTTTCATGTATAAATGTTGCCTAATTGTGTTGCTTCTTTTTTGAACCCTCTAATAACATCTGTTGGCATCATCTTAGTGCTTTTTTTTCTTTTTTTCAATCACAGTGTTTTATCAGTTTGTATTAACTCTTCATATATGAAAGATAACCTTTTGTCTATCATACTTAAGGCATTTTTTCTAGCTTATTTGCCTTTTTGCTTTAAAACCTCTGATGTTTTGAAGTATTAAATTTCATTCAGCATATTAATAGCTTCCACTGTGATTTCTTCTAGAGCTTAAAAAAAACCCTATAACATTATTTTTCTAAATATAAAAAAAGTACTGTCTATATGTGGATGGTAGATTCATTAGCAAAGGCCCTTTTTCATAATCCCTCCCCAAACTCTCTCTTCTGTAAAATCTTTTTTTTTTTTTTTTTTTTTTGAGACAGAGTTTTGCTCTTGTCCCCTGGACTGGAGTGCAGTGGTGTATGATCTCGGCTCACTGCAACCCCCGCCTCCCGGGTTCAAGCGATTTTCCTGCCTCAGCTTCCTGAGTAGCTGGGATTATAGGCGCCCACCACCACACCCGGCTAATTTTTTTTTTCTTTTTGTATTTTTAGTAGAGATGGGGTTTCATCACATTGACCAGGCTGGTCTTGAACTCCTGACCTCCAACCCTCTTGGCCTCCCCAAATGTTGGGATTACAGGTGTGAGCCACCATGCCCGGCCTGTGAAATCTTCTTTGCTGATTTCTTCCAGGGAAAATAAAGCATGCATTTGCATATATTTTAACATGAATGAGATTATGCTATACTCATTGTTCTGCACCTCACATTTGATAACTTCAAAATATATTTTGGAGATGCCTCCATATGAACAGTTATAAGCCTATTATAGAATATTAGTGTGTGTGTGTGCGTGTGTGTGTGTGTGTAGAATGTCATAGTATATTCTGCAAATACAGTATTCTAATGGATGTCCTGTTTAGTCACGCCTATGCTGACACATTTTTGATCCTTTCCAGATTATTAAACTAAGTATGTTCTTCACCTTCCAGAGGTTTAAGAAATACTCAGTTTTATTTCCTTCAGGGTTAATAATCCCTCTCTGTGCTCAGAACACTCTTGAGATGCAATGAGAAAAAGACAAATCTCTAAATCAAAATGGTGGGGCCTAAAAAAAACCTTAAGGGTTATGAAGGCTTCACTTTGTGATTTAAAACAAGGTAATTTTAAAAAATTGACTTTGGTAATGCGTATTGGAACACCATTGTTTTCAGCATAATTATGCATTTCACAGCTTAATTCAGACATTACATGTGATGCAGTGTTTAGACATAGCAATAATTACAAATTGTGCATGTTTACAGATAAACATACTGCTGATCAAAATAAAACAGTGGTAGCAAGAATGATGCTCTGTCCGTGTAAGAGGTCAATGAAAAATAATTGAGAATGACTGTATCTCATGGACTCAAAACATTGTGTCTGCCATTCTGTTGTTTTAAAGAAAACTCTGCCCGTGCCATGTGGTGGTTTTTATTTGTATCCTGTAACCAGCTTCTCGAGTTTCACATGGTTGTATTTTCTAGACCTAAGCTTGGTGCATTTTGCACAGGAAATGTTTCTTGGTGTTTTATCCTCATACCAAGCAGTAATTTAAAATTTAAGAGATTACCCACACTCTTTGCTCTTTTCTGTACATGTGCTAAAGAAAAGAGTGGGTCTAACCCAGCACACTAAAATGTGTTTGACTTGTAACAAAAAAAAAAAAAAACAAAAAAAAAACTAAGCAATTAAATCCTGGTATGGTTGCTTTTGTCTTTAAAACATACTCAGTGGCATATGCGTTTTTTTTTTTTTTGAAGCTAACGAAGTCCCCAGTCAGATTCTTGGGAGTTTTTACAGGGGGCTCATTGAGGTGTTTGGTCTTTAAAATCCATCCTCTCATGCTAAATGCCAAGTCAGTGCAGACAGTGTGGTAGAACAGAGCTGGGCACATTTTCCCTGGACGTGCTATTAGAAAATATATTCACTGGGATTCTCTTGACTCATGGCATAGCTGAGGTGCCTTTGATTCAGGAGAGCTGCTGCTTATGAATTGCATGTGGAAAAACTAAAAATAGAAATGTGAATTTTCCAGAAGAACACTATGATACCAAAAATGGCTCACTAGTCTTCCTAGAGCTGGGCTGTTTTGTGCCGAAGGTACAGTCATAAGAACTGGGATGCAAAGCCCTGTAGGGTGCATCTGTCCCCTTCCCTGACACCACTCATCCCCAGATGGCTCGCAAGTGGCATTGCCTGGTTGCCTCTGTCTCTCTCTTGCGCGATATTCTGCTGCCTGTCTGGGATGGAGCAGGTGTTCCTTTGAATGTATTTGTTAAGCCTCTGAAATGTATGCATTTCCCCTTCCCCAAGAAAAACACACATGTACATGCTCTGTGCTTCTCCCTGGTTACTATATTGTTCCCACCTTCCCCCCCACCACCTTGAGGTAGGGAAAAAGGAAAATCCACTCATTTTCTATTTGGTCCCTTCAGGAATTTGCCTTAGGGGCTGTTGGGTCAGGCTTCACTGCAGCCAGAGCTTATCAGCTGTGCGTTAACCTCTCCCAGACACTTCTTGAATGTTGTTCATGCATCTGAGCCCATGCATCTGAGCCTCTGCGTAATGTGGTGCAGCATTAAAAGCTTACCCAAATAGCAGGGATGACTGCATCTTGTTGATTACCAGGGCTGATAACATTTTCTTGCTTCGCTAAAAAGAAAAGCCACATGACTGTTTCCAGGAACTGATGAGCTGCCATGCATCCGGCCCCAGGTGGTCTGCATGAAGGAAGCTACAAGGTTGGAATCCTCTTGCTGTCCCCTTTTATAGTTCATAAATCTTCTGACTTATGGGGCCATTTGTGATTGCAGACACATTTATTCATGAGGGGGGGATTTCCATTGAGATCATAACCCACTGTCAAGCAGGAGGAAGAATCGAGAATTAGAATGGTGTACATTGTTCTGTTAGAAAAGAATTTCAGTTCTTTGGTCATGGAAAAATACTTGCTTTTGAGGAATCTGGTGGTGTACCGGTGGCTTTGTTCACATCCATGTACAATCGCATGGTCTCTCACTTCCCAAGGATACAGAAGCTTATGTTACACAGATCACTTTATAATGCTTGGTATCCGGGCATGTGTTATTCAAAGTGTGAATAACTTTTTGTATCATCCTCCATTTCCTTCCCTCCTTCGATTTAGCTCTTTTCTGGAATGGGGCAGATTTTCATCTCAGGGAGTTGATATGGTTTCCTAGGGAGGGTGACATAGAAAAAGTGTCACCTTAGCTGTAGCTGCTGGAGATGAATAGTGCCCTGAAGCTTTCTTGCTTTATGTTAAACCAACATCAGAGAAAGAGACCTTGCATCTTTTTTTTCCTTTTTCTTTTTTTATTTTTTTGAGACGGAGTCTTGTTCTGCTGCCCAGGCTGGAGTGCAATGATGGGGTCTCGGCTCACTGCAACCTCTGCCTCCTGGGTTCAAGCGATTCTCCTGCCTGACCGAGTAGCTGGGACTACAGGGACCCACCACCACACCCTGCTAATTTTTGTATTTTTAGTAGAGATACGGTTTCACCATGTTGGCTAGGCTGGTCTTGAAATCCTGACCTCATGATCTGCCAGTCTCAGCATCCCAAGGTAATGGGATTACGGGTGTGAGCCACCATGCCTGGCCTGCCTTGCATCTTTTATCAGCAGTACGTTAACCTCTCCGAGACACTCTTGAATGCCATTTATGCATCTGAGCCTTGGATGCAATTAAAGGGAATGGAATAGGAAGTCAGGGGCCTGGACCTCTGGGAAGCCACTTGGCCTCCCTGGCCCTCAATTTCTTCTGTAAATAAGAAGAAATAATTCTAACAATTCCTAAGCATTTGTACCTGCTATCACAGTCCCCTTAGATGTTGTGAGGGGGAAATGAATGAATGGATGTCAAGTCCCCAAGTAGGTATTTTTTTTTAGACAGATTCTTACTCTGTTGCCCAGCTGGAGTGCAGTGGAGTGATCTGAGCTCACTGCAGCCTCCACCTCCCAGGTTCAAGTGATTCTTGTGCCTCAGCCTCACGAGCGTTAATGATCCCTCTGGGCTCAGAACACTCTTGAGATGCAATTAGAAAAAGACAAATCTCTAAATCAAAATGGTGGGGCCTAAAAAAAGCTTTGAGGGTTATGAAGTCTTCACTTTGTGATTTAAAACAAGGTAATTTTTAAAAATTGGCTTTAGTGATGCATATTGGAACATCATTGTTTTCAGCACAATTATGCATTTTACAGCTAAATTCAGCTGGTATTACAGGCATGCACTACCACACCCAGCTAATTTTTGTGTTTTTAGTAGAAATAGGGTTTCACCAAGTTGGCTGGGCTGGTCTTGAACTCCTGACTTTAAGTGATCCATCTGCCTCGGCCTCCCAAAGTGCTGGGATTACAGATGTGAGCCATCATGCCCAATTGCAGGTGGTTTTTAACCATATAATAAGGCTTTAGTAAACATTAGCTTTGATTACCATCATCCTTGTTTACAGATGAGGTGCATGGAGATGCAGAGGAGAGCTAAGTCATGTGGCCAGGGACACGTAGCACGTAGCAGAGCCCAGGCTGCCCTCAGGAACCTATGGTCTTTGCTGTCACCCTGTGTTGCTTCTCAGGAAAGTAATAGCTTATCACTCATTAAAAATGGGTAATATTTAATGAAAAACAGAATAACTCCAGGACGCAGAGTGTGCAGTGCGCTGAGGTCATATCATTGCACTCCAGCCTGAGCAACAGAGAGACTCCCATCACACACACACACACACACACACACACACAGAGTAAGGACTCCTGTGTGTGTGAAATACACGTGCTTGCTTTTAACATTATAGTACTGGACTATAAACATTTGCTGGGGATTGGCAATGACTGGCCATGGGGCATGGGAGGGAAGCAAGGCCCTGATCTCTGGAAGCTGCAGTCCAGGACAGTAGTGTGGACAGTAAGCAGAGACTTGCAGAGCTGTGTAATAAATTCCAGGAGAAAAACATTTTGAGGGGCCAGGAGAGGTGCCTGCGGGACTGAATCCATCTTGAGCCAGGTGTATGTGTATGGGGTGGTTAGATGGATGGTAGTTGATGCTTAAGGACTTTCTGTAAAACCAGGGCCACTGATGTGTGATGGTCTATACAAATTACTGGGAACCTACTATTCATTTCTCAATGCATGTTTGTAAATATTTTTGTTTTATTTTTCTTTTTAAGCCTTTTTTTTCCTAAGAGACAATTTTGCTCTGTCATTCAGGCTGGAGTGAGGTGGCGCGATTTCAGCTTACCACAGCCTTAACCTCCTGGCTTCAAGCTATCTTCCCATCCAAGCCTCCCAAGTAGCTGGGAATGTAGGCACCTGCCACTGTGCCTGGCTAATTTTTTGTTTTTTGTTTTTTGTAGAGATGAGATCTCACTATATTGCCCAGCCTAGTCTCGAACTCCTGTGCTTAAACAATCTGCCCACCTTGTCCTCCTAAAGTGCTGGGATTACAGATGTGAGCCACTGCACATATCCCGTGTAAATACTTTTCAGCCTATCTATCCACTAGCTAACAGGTTTTCACGAGAAGGAACTTTTGGCGGCTCAGTGTTAAGCTAAAATAAAGCCTGATTTTTTTTTCAGAGGGGTGAGAGAGAAATGTTGAGGGTCAAATGGGGAAATGTCAGATTTCCATTTTGTCAGCACACTCAGCAGCAGTGTGGAAGACGGATTTCAATGGAGTAAGAATGGAGTCAGAGGGACCACTTAGAGGTAATTCAGACAATAATAAATGATAGAGGCCCCCAGGTAGGTCCTTCAGGATGAAGGCAATTGAGTCCAGAATGTGAATGAGGCAGAGTCCTGGGGCTCTCTCCTCCTGCTGTGAGATTTTGAACCTTCCCAGGCTTCAGTTTCCTCATCCATCAGACAGAAAGCATGACTGATTTGAGTGTATGTTTCAGGAAAAATTTTAACCACAATGGGAGGAAGGCTGCGGCATGTTTTCGAAAACAGAAAGCAGAAGTGATTTGATAAGATTAATTTCAGCAGGACTGATGAGGGTTGGCTGCTGGCTTAATTGGTTTATTAGGGTCATGTAGCCACCCTCTTGTGATGAATACCAAGTGAATTCCAGAAGATTTATAGTCTTAGGTTTGTGAGTAATGCCATTTACAGAGGAATAAAGTTCTTTATTTCTTTAATTTGGAAGGGTCTCGTAGAAATAAGAGACTTTATAAATATCTAGTAACCTGTCACCACTTTAAAATACCACAAGGATAAATGATGCTGATTGCTGTGTGCTTGGCATGATGAATTATGTATGTAGTGTGCCCTGGAGTTCTTTATGGCCACGCATAGCGAATCAGCTTTTGTTCTAGCCTATTTTCAGTGGTAGTGCTTGTAAAAGAAGAGGTCAAAGCAAATGCATTAAAGAGATGTGGTTGGTGCAGGATGATGGGGTTTTGCTGTTCTGTTCTGTGCATTGCTTTTGTTTGTGCTTTAATTTTTCATTATCAACTTTGGGGAGGGTGGAAGGAGCAACCTTGTGGCATTAACAGCTGCATGATGGCACATAGCAGGAAGCGCCTCTTCTTGGTTCATGCACCTCCAAAGTGACTCTCTTTTTGCCTTCCTCCTTCTCCTCTCTGCATCTGTTTGCATGTTAGCTCTCAACTACTTTTCCACATAATAATAAAAAAGATGGAAATAAATGATTAGGAACATGGTATTTTTTTCTCACCAACTTTCTCTAGACGCTAGATGAAACTGGAGAGGATCAAGGCATATGAAACACAGCAGAGAATGTCTTTTTCCCCTCTCCCTTTTTCTCCTCCCCCAGCAAAGATTTCTTTAGAATCTGGGTGAGATATCAGAGGTACTGTTTACATATGAAGTAGTGATGACTGTGGTTGGAAGCCAGCTGTAACTTTGCTTAGTCATTTATAACTTCTTTCTATGTGAAGGTTACTACCGATTTGATGAGAGGAGCCTCCCAGACACAGTGTCATGCCTGACTCATGAGCAATTAATTAGAAAGGGCCCAACCCGTGTATTTCATTGTGAGTTTGTGAGCTGCCTCATCTTCCATAAGATGATCATTTGTGGGGCTGATCCAAGGCAAAGATCCAAGTAGTTGGGAGTAGCTCCCAACTGAGATGAGCCCACGCCTGCTGTGCATATCTGTTTGGAAGGGCACATCTGTTTACTAAGGGCCAGTTCCATTGTATTAACAGAGTGACACTAGATAATCTACAGTCAGTCTAAAAATGTTGAGGCTATCCTTCTCAGTGATTAATTATGGCTTTTAGCTCATACTAGATTAAAAAAAATCTTTGTATCTTTGCAAGAATAATCATTAACTTAGTTTGTGTATGATACTAGCCGAAAGATGCAACACAATGCTCATGCAATGTAGAGAAATGGGATAACATCTAGACCAGGTGTCCCTAAACTACGGCCCATGGGCCGCATGCGGTCCCCTGAGGCCATTTATTCAGCCCCCCCACCGCACTTCAGGAAGGGGCACCTCTTTCATTGGTGGTCAGTGAGAGGAGCACAGTATGTGGCGGCCCTCCAACAGTCTGAGGGACAGTGAACTGGCCCCCTGTGTAAAAAGTTTGGGGACGCCTGATCTAGAGTTTACATGTAAGTAGCTGTTTGTCAGGATATTTATTCTAGATTCATTCGGCAGGGATTTACAGAGGGCTTGCAGCAAGAAATAAGCAAGCACCTGGGAGATTCCCCAAGCCTGTGCTTGGGGAACTTGGTCCAGAAAGTGGATCAGGCTTATGCACTATACCATTTACTATCATAAATGGTAAAAAGTAAATCTAGATAGAGTGCTGTAGGAGTTCAGAGGAGAAAGAGCATCCTCTCAACTGAGTGGGGCCATGGAGAAATTTGAGTTCCATTTATTAGTGGTATGAAAGGCACGTTGAGAATAAAGGATGGAGTTAAACAAATGGTCTTTCCCTCAGATCCCAGGGTTTTTAACCTGTTACTAAAAAAGTATAGCAATTTATAATGTTTGAATTACCATTAGCCTATTGTCGTGTAATAATACTTTGCATACTTTTAAAATGCTGGGGTTGGATTAATAATAAAAGAGTACAGGTCAGGTGTGGTGGCTCACACCTGTAATCCCAGTAATTTGGGAGGCCGAGATGGGCAGATCATAAGATCAAGAGATCGAGATCATCCTGGCCAACATGGTGAAACCTTGTCTCTACTAAAAATACAAAAATTAGCTGGATGTGGTACTTGGGAGGATGAGGCAGGAGAATTGCTTAAACCCGGCAGGCAGAGGTTGCAGTGAGCTGAGACTGGACCACTGTATTCCAGCCTGGCAACAGAGCAGACTCTGTCTCAAAAAAAAAAAAAAAAAAAAAAAAAAAAAGAGTAGAAACACTGTTTTCATAAAAAAATTTTTCTATGTGACATCTATAGGGAAGTGCCTATGGGCCTTCTTTTATTTTTATTCTATTTTATTTTTGGTATCTTAGGAACTATAAGCAGCATACTTTCAAGAATGTGAGGGTATATTTTTAACTTTTGTTATAAAAATGCAATGAAAAGTTTATATGGTGAAGAATTTAGTGGATTTGCATTATGCTAATAACCACTGTAATTTTAATAAAACCACAGCCTGTGTTTAATTGCATTTCCTGCTAGCACAGGCTTGAAGAGCTCAATCCATCTGTTTTATTATCTTGTTTCCTTACATCTATATTAATGCACCTTAGCAATATCAGAAATTTGTTAATATATTATGTGTAGCTGAACTCTAAGCTAAAAATAGATCATACCAACTCATCTTTTTCTTTCTTTTTTTTCCCCCAGTGTCACCTTCAAATTTATTGTTAGTGACTTGCAAATGATGGGATTATACCTTAAAAATTGTCTTGTATCATATATATATATTTTCCCATTCTCTAAAGAAGGTTAATTATGCAAATACACTGTTCTTTCTTGATTTATGAATTCATGAATCAAGAAACCCCATTTGTACAAACCGCATTTCAACAACAACAAAAAAATTTACTGGGCGTGGTGGTGCTTGCCTGTAGTTCCAGCCACTGGGGAGGCTGAGGTGGGTGGATCGCTTGAGCCAGGGAGGCAGGGGCTGCAGAGCTGAGATCACGTCACTGTACTCCATGCAACCTAGGGGACACTGACACCCTGTCTCAAAAAAAAAAAAAAAAAAAAAAAAAAAAAAGATAAGTCGCCATAGATATTTTTCTAGGTTCCCATCCAGTGTCAGAGTTTTATCATCTTATACAACAATGATCAATTAGAGAGCTTTTAGCAGGCAAAATGACACCAAGTTTACTGGACCAATGGTAAAGAGAAGTGCTTCTAGGTTCCCAGGGCCTCTTTTTTCTGTATTCTTCCTGCTTAGAGAAAGAGAAGAATAAAGCCACTTCAGCCAGGAGTAAAGCTTTCCAAAATTTGCCCAGCCAAGTCCCCAGGGGAACCAGGATTTCAGCTTCTCTGTCATCACCTCTGTTTGAGGTTGGCATGCTTTGGCGCTTTTTCCATAGCTACACTGTCAGGAGAGCAGGCCAAGCTGCCCGAACAAGGAGGGGTGTGGAGGACAGTCATTCTGTAGCTGGAATAATCCCTGCCCTAGTGTTTCTGCCTTCCTGAGAAAAATAATAGAAACCAATTGTTTTATATAAACCAGGCTTCTGACCTTTTTGGACTATGAAAATTAAATTCTTCTAAGACACTAAATGTCAAATTTGGGAGCCAAAAATAGTTGGACTAAGTGGCTGCCTGGTCGAATAGTGGCAACTCAATTCAGATCTTAATTACTAGAAGTTTCAAAGAAGTTATAGGAGCCTCACCTTGAGTAGACTAGGATTTGACAGTTGAGTGATATAAAGTTGTACTTAACAGTCACTTTCTAAGATGAAGTTTTCCAGAGAGTAATTCATGTCAGGTGTCATCTGTTGCTTTTTCTGTGTGATTCCACTTCACCAGGGCTGTCCTGGGAGGTGTCCCTGGTTGGGTTTAGATTTCATCTGAGTTAGGGTAGTAACTCCTCATCTCGTCTCCATCCTCTGTACCTTGTGTCTTTTCCATTTTTGATTATTGTATCTAGGAGTTTCTAATTTTTTTCCTTTGGGGTTTTGTTTTTTAAACGAAGTGGAGCTACGATTGTATAGGGATATAATTTCTCAGCCTGTCATCTTAAGAGTGAAACATGGTTTTTTGTTTGTTTTTGTTTTTTGAGACAGAGTCTCACCCTGTTTCACAAGCTGGAGTGCAGTGGCATGATCTTGGCTCATTGCAACCTCCGCCTCCTGGATTCAGGTGCTTCTCCTTCCTCAGCCTCCCAAGTAACTGGGATTACAGGCACGTGCTACCATGCTCAGCTGGTTTTTTGTATTTTTAGTAGAGATGGGGTTTCACCATGTTGGCTAGGCTGGTCTTGAACTCCTGACCTCAAGTGATCCACCTACTTTGCCCTCCCAGTGTTGGGATTACAGGCATGAGCCACTGTACCTGGCCTGAAACATGTTTTTGTTTTTTGTTTTTTAATCTAGGTGGATTCCTAATTGATTTGTATGGAACTAGATACCGTTTTTAGTAACTAATATGTGGTTCATACCTAAAGCAAAAAGAAATCTCAAGTAATATTTTGGATGAGACAATCTCAGTACCATGTTATATAACTTTATGATATCATCTTATTTGAGTCCCCATCCCTCTCTTCCTTCCCTTCCCTTTTTTTCCTAGTGTCTGTAGGTGTGAGTTTAATGGTAAAATGACTGCCAAGTGACCCCAAGTTCAAGGACTTTTATCCTGGCATGCAACTGGAAAATTCAGTCTACATGATAAATTTCAAAACTGTCTGGTAGATAGCTGGTACAAATGATAGGAAGAGAGTCGCTAATTTCATGCTCATTGTGGTTCTAGAAGATGATGTAAATATATGAGGATTTTAGGAGAAATAAAAAGTGATCTCACTGAAAGTTATTTGCAGATTGCATTTTGACTTGTCTGAAGTACATCAAGATCAACATAAGAATAGGTAGGATATGAATTTTGTGCAAGGAATATCAAAAATATTTTTACCTAGTGATTCTGATAGGAAGATATTGTGTCTACTAATGTGGTAATGTGGGAGGGTGGGCAAAGAGGAGGAGGAGTGGGGCAGGGCCATTTTGTTATTGGTGTGAAAGGCGCTCCTTGAATTGTGCAGTGGGCAACCCTCACGGCCAGTAGCAGCAGGTTTGGTTGAGCACAGGGGTAGGAAATGGCTTTGTTTCTTTAACTTACTCTTCTGTATTTATGTTACCAAAACACCAGAGATTTGGTTTAGGTCCTGCCACTTACCTCACAGAAAGCCAGTCACTGAGACGAGTATTGCCAGGGAAGAAGGCTTTAATCAGGTGCAGCCAAGGATATGGGAGCTCAGTCTCAAATCCATCTCTCTGACCAACTAAAATTGGGGATTTATATAGTGGGGAGGCAGTGTAACTACATGCCAGGAATTAGGGAGGTATAAGGAAAAGGAATTGGTCAGCGAAGCTGGTGGTCACTGAGGCAGTAATAATGGGTGAAGGGTCTGGTGCAGTGATCTGGTGAGTTTCAGCTCCTTGATATCTGGGAGGCCTGATGTTTGGTTTTCTGAGAAAGGAACTGAGATAAAACAAATGTAACTTTAAGTTTTAGGACAGGGAGCGTCAATTTCTAAGTTCATTAGAAACTATATATTAATATATTCCTTCTGTGGGACAATGGGGCAAGTTTCCGTTACAGGTAAGGGCCAGACTCTGAGTGAAATAGTCCATGGTCTGGGTTAAGGACCAGCATGCTGGGGAAATGATTCTCCAATGCAGTCTGAAGAGGTAGGAATCAGGTGGTTAAAACAGAGATTAGAAACCTTTTAATGATAAGGTCTGGAAAAATCTAAGGACTAGAGACCATGGGTACAAGGGGTCATGGCTAGTGGAGCAAGAAAAGAACATATGTGATCATGATATAGGTAAGAGTCCGTTCTTGATGAGGTCAACTGGGCAGGAATTCTTTATGCTCCATCTAAGCAGGAAATAAATGAAGGCCTTTGAAGTCCTACTGGCATGTGTGCAAGAAACCACTGTTAATTTACAGAGGAAAAAGGAATGGAGGGAGGGACAGCATCAGTTTGAGGTCCTGTGATATACCCATTGGGGATGAATTATCCCACGGTTATTAAATTATTTAAAAATCAGTACTGTATTCTAAGTTACACTGCCTGATTTCAGTGCTTACTTTGAGGCTATAGTAATCAAGACAGTGTAGTATTGGTATAAGTATAGATAGGTAGATTGATGGAACAGAATAGACCCACACATACATGGCCAGTTGATTATGGACAAAGGTACAAATATAATTCAGTGAGGAAAAGAATATTTTCTTTCTTTTCTTTTCATATAAAGTTAAACATAATGTTTACAAGATAACTCAGCAATTTTACTCTGAGTTAATTCACCCAAGATACATGAAAATGTGTTTTAAAAAGACACCAATGTTTGTAACAGCTTTTTCCACAATCACCACATACTGGAAACAACTTTGGTTGTCTGATGCGTGGATAAACACATTGTGCTATGTCACTTAGCAAGGAAAAGAGATGAACTACTGATAAGGCAACATGGATGACTCTCAAAAGCATTATGCTAAGTGAAAGAAGCCAGACAGAAGTACATATTGTATGAGTCCATTTATATGAAGTGCTAGCAAAGGCAAAACAGATGCAGTGTCAGAAGGCAGGTCAAGGACGTGTGGTGTGGAGAAGGGATTTACTGCAGAGGAGTACGAGAGAACCTTTTTTGTGGTGATAGAAATATTCTACCTCATGATTGTGGTAGAGGTTATAAGACTGCATACATCTGTCAAAATGCATCAAGTTCTACATTTAAAATTGGTGAATTTTATTATATGTAAAATATCTTTATTATATCATGTTAATTTAAAAAATAAGTTTTGGTTAAATCATTTCCTTAGATGTCCTGAAACGTGACCTTTTCATGTGAATTCGGTATATGCCTTGTGATTATATCCTTTGTAGATGAATATTTTGGTAAGTGGAACATTGTTGTTGGAGATATAGCCAGATTTTCTACCATAGTTTGTGTGATTGATTATATTCTGTCAGATTGAACCACATGAAATTGTTGACATCAACTCATTCGTGACCTACAAAAGCAGCAATTTCACATGGCATAAGTATAATAGAGATTTTGTTTGCTTTTTAGTTTTTGTTTTTGAGACAGAGTCTTGCTTTGTCACCCAGATGGGTGTGCCTCAGCCTCAGCCTCCCGAGTAGCTTCGGGATTGCAGGCACCCACCACCAGACCTGGCTAATTTTTGTATTTTTAGTAAAGACAAGGTTTCACCACATTGGCCAGGCTGATCTTAAACTCCTGACCTCAAGTGATCCTCCTGCCTTAGCCTCCCAAAGTGCTGGGATTACACTTGTGAGCCATTGGCCTGGCCGTTTGCTTTTTAATTCATTGGAAAGACTTGGCAATGGTTACATCTCGATTGTTAAATTTCAAGGGTTTTGTAAGACAAAAAGCCTCCATTTTCTGTTTTAAATTACAGATTTTATTTTGCCCCATTTTGCTTTAATTCAGTTCGGTAGATGTTTTGTATATCTCTACCACTTTCCAAGCATGCTACTTGGAATTACAGTGGATGAATGTAAAGATGACTTAGATATTGCCTCAGCCCAGGAAAAGTTAATGTGATGAAATTAAAAGGCATGCGTAGACTTCTTGTCATAGCCACTAATAGGGACTGTGAAATAGAACTCCCAGCACCTTGTCATGTCCACTGAAGTGAATAAGTTATTAGGGCTTTCCTAGTGAAGAAGTAAGTGGTTGTGGGTTAGTATACATATGTGTACATAAATATGTATGTGTATGAGCTCAGAAGAAATGGAAACAAGACGAATGATTTAATTTGCATGAAAATTACAACTGTCTGCCAAGAGCAAACATCTATTTCAACCTTTTTCAAGAGAAAAAAAGGTCTTGTAGTGTGGCATTACTTAGTGGAGAGTGAGACCTCACACTGCGTCTCTTCGAGTTATTGGTTGAATGCATGGAGCCCTCAGTCCTAAGTGAGATGGTCTGGATGATGTTACGGTGTTTCATTTGGGAAAGCAGCTGTCACTTCATGGTTAAGCCTCCGGTTTGCTGTGACAGTGGCAGAGCCACACTCAGCACCAAATGAAGAGCCTTGGGGAATTCCTGAAGACGCATTCTAGAGAATCCAGTATAGGTGTATGCAGCTTGGTCTCCTTGCTGCCATATTTTCTCAGGCTTCTTTTAGAGATGCATCCTAGCAAAATGGAAAGGAAGAGAAGGTGTTCTTGAAGTTTTCTAATGGGCATATTTTCTCTTTCTCTTTTTCTAATAATTAACTACAGGGGATTGAGAAGGCAGGGATTATTATTTTTATGTGGAACGGACCTACCCTAGCAATCAGAGATGAGATTGTTGACACGTAGCACAGTCTGTTGTCTTTGGACATCTGCCACCAAAGAGAGTGTATCCAAGAAGGGCTGTCGTGTGAGTGGGATGGGCTTCCATCTTTTGTTCTGTGCTCTTTCTGTGGAATATCAGGCCTGCGTGTGTTCCCTCTGACCATACCTTTGCTCTTGATGGAGGATTTGCAGCCCTGAGAGGGAGCAGGCAGACCCAAATTAATTATTTCAGTTTTTGTGATACTGTGGGACAATGGGAGAGAATATAGGCCTTTGGAGCCAGCCAAATGTCTCTTCAAATCCTAAATCCTCCACCTAAGGTGTGCAATCCTAGGCAAGTTATTTTAATTTGTTTGAACTGTCACTTATCTGAAAATGGGATTAATACCAGATGCCACTAAAAAAATTCAGTTGACTCTTGAACAGTGTAGGCATTGGGGGCACCAACCCCTTGTACAGTTAACATCTGAGTGCAACTTTTGACTTTGCAAAAACTTAACTACTAATAGCCAACTGTTGACTGGAAACCTTACTGATAGAATTAACAGTCAATAACACATATTTTGTGTATTATATACTGTATTCTTACAATATAGTAAACTAGAGCAAAGAAAATGTTATTAAGAAAACCATAAGGAAGAGGAAATATATTTACTATTCATTAATGGAAATAATCGTTGGTAAAGGCCTTTATCCTTGTCATGCTAAAATTGAGTCAACTGAGGAGGAAGAAAAGGAGGAGATGTTGGTCTTACTGTCTCAGAGATGGCAGGGGTGGAAGAAAATTGTCATATAAGTAGACCTGCACAGTCCACACCCATGTTGTTAAAGGATCAACTGTATTTTATTAAGCTGTCTTTGAATGGCACCAAGTATCTTAGTTTATGAGAAGGCCTCTGAGAAGTTCCACAGTTAGGAAACATAGTGAGCTTTCTTTAGGGGGTTGGGGAGGGGGACAGAGTCTTGCTCCTTTTCCCAGGCTAGAGTGCAGTGGTGTGATCTTGGCTCACTGCAACCTTCACCTTCCAGGTTCTTGTGATTCTCCTGCCTCAGCCTCCTGAGTAGCTGGGACTACAGGCGTGTGCCACAATGCCTGTGTAATTTTTTTATTTTTGTAGAGATGGGGTTTTGCCATGTTGGCCAGGCTGGTCTCAACTCCTGACCTCAAGTGATCCTCCCGCCTTGGCCTCCCAAAGTGCTGGAATTAAAGGCGTGAGCCACAGCACCTGGCCATGATGAGCTTTGTTTAACCAAGCATTTCACAAACTTACTGGCTGAAGAATCTTTACATGTGTGTGTGTGTCTGTGTGTGTGTGTGTGTGTGCACGCGTGCACGCATGTGTAAGAAGTAGCATCCTCTGGAGCTGGTGCTGTGCAGAAAATATGTTGAGCAATGCAAAACAGAGATATCTAGCTGGTTTTCATCTATAGTCTTTCTTCACTGAGAATGCTTTATCCTTGTCATTATGGACATTTTCTATTTCTTTATTTCTATTTTGGTCTGAATTATGAGTATAGTTGATCCTTGAACAACACAGATATGAACAGAACAGGTCTACCTATATGCCACCTGTACATATGGAGGGCTGACTCATCTCATATACAGGTTCTGAGGGCCAACTTCAGGACTTTTTGCATAGATTTTGGTATGCTGGGGATGGGGACCCTAGAACCAAACCCCCCATATATACTGAAGACTGAGGGAGGACTGCCTGCTTTTGTTTTTTACACTGTTGTATTGAGGTGCAATTGTCATACCGTGAACTGCACACATTTCAGGGATAGCGTCTGGTAAGTTTTGATGTTTATATACCTGTGAGGCCATTGCCACAAAGGAGAGTATCACCCAAAAGGTATACATTAAAAACATACTAAAATTATGCCTTTTGGGTGATACTCTCTTGTTTGATAGTTTCGAACTCCTGACCTCAAGTGATCCTCCTGCCTTGGCCTCCCAAAATGCTGAGGTTACAGGTGTGATCTTAATGTAGTTGTAATCTTAGCATTGCATAATCATTTTCAGTAGCATAGACCTCATCTGTTGCACTAGGTCTTAATAAAATAAATCACTCTTACTGAACCCTTATTAACCTCCAAAACTTGATGGGCCAATTTGTAGAATTTTTTAAGTTTAATAGAATTTTAAATATTAAAAATTTTTTCATGTATTAAAATTTTCAAAGGGGGATAATGTTATATATTTAGATTTTGATGACATGCAGACATCTGAGTCTTGCCTTAGTTTTAAAAAAAGCAAAATTTATGTCATAGAGCTATTGTAAGGACTAAGATAATACATATAGAAGTGCCTAACAATGCTTGGTGTGTGGTGGGCACTTACTAAACAATTTCCTTTCTTCCCTTCCTGGCTTCTTAACTACTCTGTGCCTTGTGTACCCCCAGTGCTGTGTCCCAGTTTGTGTTCAGATACTAGACAGATGGCTGTTGCTTTGGGATGGGTCAACGGCTGTCAGGCATGGAGGCAGGCAAATGACCCAGATCAATGAACACCGGTCGTTGTACTAGAGCATTTTGTTTTTGCTCAGCTCAGCAATCATCTTGGATTTTCTCATTTGTTTAGAATAAATGTTCCCTCAAATTGACAGTGTTGGATTCCTGATAGCAAAATGTATCAACAAGTGAGCAGATCAGCAGATGGAATTTGCCCAACTCTACAGGGAAACTTGCTTTAGGTATTTTAAAAGTAAACTTATCAATGCCATGGGTTAAATTAAGAGACAGTAAAATACATTTATATACTGAGTTTACAAACAGAAGACTGATTAATTTTGAACTCATTTTTAATCAGAATTCCTATTATTTCACTGACTGAATAAGAGGAAAAAAGAAAGGACCTACGTCCAGAAAATTCACAGGTTTGTTTCAGGGTAGAAAATGTGGCCTATTTTGGCCTAGAAGATGTCTCCTTATGGAGTCAGAAATCCGAAAGGGATGTTAAATTAGAAGCAAACTTGTCCTGTGTTGGTTAACCATTGAAAGTTGCAATAGCAGTTTAATAATTAAATGATAGGACCACATCTGGAATTTATTGATCTCTCATGAAGTTTCTGTTTAAATCTTTATTGCCTTGAATTGATAGATTTCCTTTTTCCCCTCCCACTTTGCTTACGGGACTGAGTTTGTTTCTGGCATTCTAAGACTCTTGTTAGAATTTGGCGGTGCTTCTCTCAGATGTTTTCCTCTGCACCGCCTCCAAAACAAAATTATAAACAGGCTGACTCTTTTGGGATCTTTTTTTTTTTTTTAACTTTTCTGAGGTAAAAATGTTAGGTTTTGAGCAAGTTTGAAAGATGAGAACTAGAATATATTTCTCTTTATGATGTAGAGAATCCTAGTGGCTGTTAGGGCAGTGTTTAAAGAAAACCATGTAGCTGCAAAGTTTCCCTGGTGCAACAATAAGCTAGTAAAATGCTGATGACAGGGAATCTGGCTCATGGGCTTGAAACCATCCATTAACTCATGAATTGATCAGACATCATGGGCGTCTGCTAAGTGCCATGATGATGCTCTGTGCTTGGAATGCAAAGATGAATAGGCTAGGAATAAAAGACCAATTTTATTTTTTAAAGTGTCAGTCTTTTTAGTGTTGAAATGTAGGACCTTATAAGTAAAATACTATTAAGCTAATTTCCCAATTTAAAGTCTTTGAATTATTGTCTTGGTTGTTAAATATAGTCAGTGTTTTCCACCAGTGGATCCCAAAGCCTCACCTCATACATTTGGCAATGGTCAGGCCCTCTTTTCCATACTCCAGAGAAATTCCAACAGGAAATATGTATACACCACCCCTCACCTCCCTTGCTGCTTTTCTTTTCTGCCTCCTACTTTCTTTGATCTTGAAGTCAAGGGGAAGTGCAGTAACTTCAGGAGTGTCTTCTAGGCAAGTGCTGTTTCTGTGCCAGGCTGTGCAGATCATGCTTGTCCCAGTGCCTTGGGAGAGACACTAGAGTGAGCTTGGGACAGATCTCTCCAGCACTGTCCTGGCTTGACCCGACCTGGCCAGTGACTCTTGTACTTTGCCCAGCTCCTTTGGCTGCCGACATAAAAAGAGCCAGAGAGTTTGTTTTCCAAATATGGGCTCCAGATCTTACTTACAGCTCCAGAGCTGTGCATGTGAGGAGTTCATGGGGAATCCCTCATCGCAGCAGAAATGGGGAGGACTATCTTCTAAATTGTAGTTCTGAAACAGATGAACTTTCAGCCCCACTAGCTCTCAAAGCACAAAAGTGAGGAGGCTTATTTGACATTGAAATAACTCAGCATCTTTTCTCATTAGTGTTTTTGAATCTGTTATGTCCAGTATTTTCTAACCCCCTTCACATTACGTTGTAAGTGACTTGCTTCAGATGCAAATAATGGCAGAAAGCATAATTCTTTTCTTTTTTTTTTTTTTGAGGCAGGGTCTCACTCTGTCACCCAGGCTGGAGTGCAGTGGTGCAAACTCAGCTCACTGCAACCTCAGCCTCCCAGGTTCAAGTGCTTCTCCTGGCTCAGCCTCCCAAGTAGCTGGGACTACAGGTGCCCGCCACCACGCCCACCTAATTTTTGTATTTTTAGTAGAGTGTTTTGCCGTGTTGGCTAGGCTGGTCTTGAATACCTGACCTCAAGTGATTCACCCGCCTCAGCCTCCCAAGTGCTGGAATTACAAGTGTGAGCCACCATGCAGCCAGTAAAGCATAATTATTGACAATTTCTAGTTCTAGGAGGAGGGGTGGCACACAACTGTGGTCCCAGCTACCTGGCAGGCTGAGATGGGAGAATCACTTAAGCCTGGGAGATTGAGACTGCAGTGAACTGTAATAGTAGCACTGAACTCCAGCATGGGCCACAGAGTGAGATCCTGTCTCAGAAAAAAACAGGATAGCCAGTTAAATTTGAATTTCAGATAAACAATAAAGTGTTAATTATTGGTGGACCTCATACATACATCTGTTGTTACATCTGAATTTCATGTAAGCAATGAATAATTTTTAGTATAAATATGTGCCATGTGATATTCAGATTTAATTAGTCATAATATATGGGTTTTTTCTTTCTTTTTTTTTTTTTTTTTTTTTTTTGGATACAGTTTCCCTTTGTCACCCAGCCTGGAGTGCAGTGGTGTGATCTTGGCTCACTGCAACCTCTGCCTCCCAGGTTCAAGTGATTCTTGTGCCTCAGCCTCTGGAGTAGCCGGGACTGCAGGCGGGCACCACTACGCCTGGCTAATTTTTATATTTTTAGTAGACATCGGGTTTTGCCATATTGACCAGGCTGATCTTGAGCTCCTAGGCTCGAGTGATCCTCCCACCTTGGCCTCCCAAAGTGCTAGGATTACAGGTGTGAGCCACTGCACCCAGCCTATATTTTTATTTTGTAAACTGGGGAAAGCTATACAGTGCCCATGACTTAGAAACTATTTGTTTGCTTCTAAATCAGTGTGATTTAATAATGTGAACACAACTAAGACAAATCAAGGTGTTCATGGAGTTGGTTGATGTCTTTTATGGAATGCAAAATGGGAATCGGGCATGGTAATTACCCTCCTTCACCAGTGTATTAGCAAATATGGACCATTTAACCTACAACAACTAGATAACTTTGACAATAGAAATACGTAGCTACTCCGGCAGGGTGGCTTACACCTGTAAGCCCAGCACTTTGGGAGGCTGAAGTGGGCAGATCACTTGAGGTCAGGAATTTGAGACCAGCCTGCCCAACATGGAGAAACCCCATTTCTACTAAAAACACAAAATTGACCAGGAGTGGTGGCACAAACCTATAATCTCAGCTACTCAGGAGGCTCAGACAGGAGAATCACTTGAACCTGGGAGGCAGAGGTTGCAGTGAGCTGAGATTGCGCCATTGTACTCTACCTTGTGCGACAGAGCGATACTCCATCTTAAAATAGTCTCTGTGTGTGTGTGTGTGTGTGTGTGTGTGTGTGTGTGTGTGTGTGTAGCTAGGACCTGAACTAATGGGTGTGCCCACACTGTTTGCCTTGTATGTGCCAGGCACTTGCAATCTAATTTGTTTGTGTTTTTAAGAATGAGCAGACATCTTGTGCAATTGTGCATGTTAACTAATAAAAGTAGTTGTTGGGGATTATGGAACTGTAGTTAGGAGTCAGATCCTGCTTGGTTCCTTTCTGCCTTCTCTGCCGTTTCTGGTTGCTCCTCTTTATTCCTGAACGCTAGAAAGGGGCAGGTAGGGCCCGGCGCGGTGGCTCACACCTGTAATCCCAGCACTTTGGGAGGCCTAGGTGGGCAGATCACGAGGTCAAGAGATTGAGACCATCCTGGCTAACACGGTGAAACCCGTCCTACTAAAAGTACAAAATTAGCTGGGTGTGGTGGCACGCACCTGTGGTCCCAGATACTTAGGAGGCTGAGGCGGAAGAATCACTTGAACCCAGGAGGCGGAGGTTGCAATTAGCTGAGCCACTGCCCTCCAGCCTGGTGACAGAGTAAGACTCTGTCTCAAAAAAAAAAAAAAAAGAGGGGGCAGGTAGGACAGGAGCTTGTCAGCTGTGGAGCTAGAGGGTGTAGCTTCAGAGCAAACTGTGACCACATGGGGTCTTTAAGCCCCCTTTTTTTGGTGGGATGTGTGAGTGTGTGTGTGTGTCGGTGTAGATGTACACAGTGCAAGTAAGTAAGCCTGAGTGGATAGCAAGAGTCTTGTTTGTATAGTAGGAAAAATGGAGACTATAGGGGGAAAATCAGAGTCTTGGGAGCAGACACACAGGCTGAGTCCGGCAGTAGCTGCTGAGAACAGAATCAGGACCTCCTGCCTCTTTTGGGTTATACTGGGTTTTTTAGACCTCCCTCCCAGCCACAAAGTAAGACTCTGAAATACATCTGGGCCTAAGCGTTCTTATGGAAATGTAATCGGTTCTGACCTTAAGAATTTAGAAGTGAGGACTCATACCCGTCTCTCAGAATGTAAATTTGACTCACTGGGGCTAACAGCAATGATAATCTAATATAAGAAAATATTTACCGGACTTTGTTCTGATGTCAGCCAGGCTAGAGCTCTGCATGGTGGGAAGCTTTCTGTTGGCTGTGCCCTATTAGGGAAGGCAAAAATAGAAAGCTTTCGCTCTGGACTTCAGAATGGAATCAATGCATGGTTATTAAAAGCATCAATGGCAAGTGGCCATGGAAGTCGGAATGTCAGCTTTAATGAAGGGCGATGGTGTCCAGAGAACACATTATTTTGCAAAGAAATAAAATCCTCACATTGGTTTTGGAGTGGTTGAAACCAGCAGGCACCAGGTATAAACCCTCTTGAGGGGTGTGTGTGTGTGTGTGTGTGTGTGTGTGTGTGTGTGTGTTTGAGATGGACTCTGGCTTTGTTGCCTAGGCTGGAGTGCAGTGGTGTGATCTTAGCTCACTGCAGCCTCCTCCTCCCAGGTTCAAGCAATTCTCCTGCCTCAACCTCCCAAGTAGCTGGGATTACAAGCACCCACTACCTTGCCGAACTAATTTTTATATTTTTAGTAGAGATGGGGATTTACTGTGTTGCCCAGGTTGGTCTCGAACTCCTAACCTCAATTGATCTGCCCACCTTGGCCTCCCAAAAGTGTTGGGATTACAGGCATTAGCCACCGCACCCGGGCATTGTGGTGTGTTTTACGTAGTCATGCTAATGACATTTATACCTTGCCTGGCACTCCTGAAGCCTCAGCTCTCTGCAGGACAGAATATCTGAAGGGTGCCACTCTCATGGTGCTGGAGAGGGGTATCCTTCGAGCAGAAGCCAGAATTCCACCACCCACTCCCTGTGTCTCCCAAACTGGGGATAGCATCACTGTTCTTGCGGGAGTGTTTGGTCCGTATTAGGGATCCTCCTGGTGACCTGAAATTTACACTTAAGCTTCAACTTTGTCTAGAGAAAACATTTTCTCTCTGTCACCAAGAGAATGGAGAACATCATGATCACTTTTGAAGTCTCACCTGCCAGGAAACCTTTATTTTTATGGGGGGCATCAGAACTTCCTCTTTTTCCGTGTACCTTAGTTTACTATTACTTGAAGTGTTTTGGTTGGATTAACTTCCTGTATTTGTTCTTATTTTAAGTACATTCTTTAGTTAAAGTGTTACTCAGTGAATGGAAACAGAAAAACAAGGCAAGAGGAAGGGGTATAATATGAAAGAATAGAGTTTTGTTTCAGTTCTGTCTTGCAACGGTAGATAAGAACCGTAAACTTTCTAGTCCCTGGTTTTTAAATAGCATGTGGAAACTCCATTTTGTTGTTCTACATAGTAGTATGAATTTAATTAAGCTGCCAAGCAAACTTGTTGATTTAAATAACAACACATGCAGAGTTTGAAGAGGCTGTTTTGAGGTATCTAGGCCTCACTTTTAAGAGTATTTCCCTGAACCTATCCGTGCATTTGTGAGACGGTTGTTTGCCAGCTGTTCGTTTTATGTTTGTGAAGGCCTGGTATCCTACTCACTTGTCAGTGAGGCACTCATTGAAATGGTAGAAACTGTGTGCATATTAAGTGCTGGAGGAATGGTAAATATTAAAATTTGAGATCAACCACAAAATCTAGTTTCTATTTATAAGAAACCCAAGAGTAAATAAACTGTAGGACAGATGAAATGTGCACATTCTTTTTGGTAAAAGTCAGTGTCCTGAAAACCACCAAAGGTTAAGAAAAAGGGAAAACAACTTTGTATTTTTCATCTTCTGTAATTCATCTAGCCTTGGAATTTTCTCCTAAGCTCTTGAGGCATATTTATATACATGACCCTATGTAACACTTTGAATGACACAATAGAGGAGATTCACTAAGGAAGAACAGAGCAGGTGTAGGTGATTAGTGCCCAGGGTAGTCAAACCATGGATCGAGCTGTTGGGGTGAATATGTAACTTGCTGGTTGGAGATGGGGAAAGAGAAGAGACTGCTCGCTGAGATTACGTGAGTGTTGAAGGGTCAGATGAGTTGGTGTGTAGCGGTGCTGGCCTGGTCTTTCTGGGTGTTCTGATTTTCTTTTTTTGAGATGGAGTTTCACTCTTGTTGTCCAGGCTGGAGTGCAATGGTGCGATCTCCACTCACTTCAACATAGTTCTCCTGGGTTCAAGCAATTCTTCTGCCTCCGCCTCCTGAGTGGCTGGGATTACGGGCACGTGGCACCACATCCAGCTAATTATTGGGTTTTTAGTACAGACAGGATTTTGTCATGTTGGCTAGGCTTCTCTCGAACTCCTGACCTCAGGTGATCCACCTGCCTCAGCCTCCCAAAGTGCTGGGATTACAGGCGTGAGCTACCACGCCAACCCTAAGTGTTCTGACTTTATCTCTGCTAATAAACTCTATGGCTTTGAACATTTCAAAGTCTCTGGTTCTGTCTCCTAATCTTTAAAATGAAAAGCTGGATTAAATGATCTCTAAAGTCTGTTCCAATTTAAAAATTCTACTACCGTTTAGAAATTCATCGCTAGGAAAATGTTAGCACCACAGTCTCTCTCTCTAATATGGGAAGTATTTTTCAGATTGGGTATCAGTGAGACTTACTATTGCTATTAAACATTCTATAAAAAGTGGGAAATTATTAGTGCATATTGTCACAGACATATTAAGCTGTTTGCATTTTAATGAATGAAAGACAACTCTTAACATTTACCAAGGGATGCCACTGAGAGTTAATAGTTTACAAGGGGTATAGGTGAGAGTTAATGGTTTATAAATGTTAACTAGTTACTGTTAGTTGCCTCTGGATTTAAAGGTATACACACTGATTTTTTACTTTTGGTAGCCTCAAACCTAGTCAAGAATAGATGAATCATACAAAATTACCTTCATTAGAACAAGCGTAGTGTTAACTATCAGTGCTACATAAGGTAAAGATTGCAAACTCTCTGTGAGGCCTCATTAAATTCCTTTGCTTTCCTGAAAGTTTCTACCATCCTGAGAAAGTCTAGCAGCTTCTTCAGAGATCTGGTTGCCTTGTGTCTCAGAGTATTTAAAGGAAAGTGCATTTTCTCAAAATGGAATTTTCCCTGGGTCATACCAGGCAATTAGGGCTTTGAGCCATAAACCATCTTCAGCATTTGGTTCCCTCTGAGAGAAAGGGAAAGGAGATAACTTTTGCCCTTGCTAGAAAGTAAAGCTTATCTACCCTTACGTCTTTGCAGTTTAGACAAAGGAAGAGTTTATCTATGCAAAAGCATAGTTTCCCTTGACCACAATGAAGCATCCACTTAGACTGCTCACTTCTTGACCAGGAGACACAAAATCAATTTTAAGTCCAGGGGAGGGAGGCCCTTTGGGGCCACAGTTGGACTGAATAGGACTGCAACTGCGAAGGTCTAATGTGCAACTGGTAAATATCTTTGTAATAACCCCACATTTTTGTTACACAGAATACACACACATACAAGGGCACACACATTATACATATGTGGGCTGGCAAAGGCAGAAGAGCAGTGAACTGATAACTTGCAGAATTAATTTCTGCAAGGCGGGGAGGGCAGTAGCTCACACCTGTAATCTCACCAATTCAGGAGGCCAAGGCAGGCAGGTCACTTGAGGCCAGGAGTTCAAGACCAGCCTGCCTGGCCAACATGGCAAAATCCCATCTCTACGAAAAATACAAAAATTAGCTGGGCATGGTGGCACATCACTGTAATCTTAGCTACTCGGGAGGCTGAGGCAGGAGAATCACTCGAAACCCAGGAGGCAGAGGTTGCAGTGAGCCGAGATTGTGCCACTGCACTCCAGCCTGGGCAACAGAGTTAGACTCTGTGTCTCAAAAAAAAAAAAAAAAAAAAAAAAAAAAAAAAAAAAAAAAAGAATTAATTGCTGCAGAGCTGTTCTTTTCATTGTGTATGTACCTTTACCCTGCTCCTGGGAGGAAGTGGTCAGTTCAATCACTTAGCAATTTAAGAGGAAAGTAAGTATAATAGTGGTTTGAATTTAGAAGTAAATCCTCCTTCCTACCTTCAGACAAAAAAAAAAAGGTAATTTGATTTAACCACTTTTAAAAAAACTGGTTTCGAGAATGGAAGCCGACTTTGCACTGTTTGATAAAAGTGGTTCTGTGGATATTTAATTCATTTGTGTTATCAGCCTGTGGGCTGATGGCTTGCCATTGCAGTCTGTATTTTTCTTTTTTTTTTTTTTGCTTTAAAAAACACGTCCTAATGTAAGGAAAAAAAGCTTTGTCCATTCTCCATTGGGTACTTTATTTATTGTTTTAAAATAACTATCTCTTGCGAGATCTGGTTGTTTAAAAAAAATAATAAAACTGCCTAGCTCCGTTAGTAATAAAAGGGCTTGTCTTTGTCTAATGTAGTACTTTCATTCAATTTCCAATTAAATGATCAGGGGTTTGGAGTTCTGCATGAGCTCTGTTTGCCATATACTTGCGTCTCTTTATGTTAATGGCTTTCACTTTTATTCCTTTGCCTGCAACGGAGAAGAAAATGAAATGGGATGGCATGACTTTTTTTTTTTTTCTTCCTCTTTAGGCCTGGCTGGCCGTTTATAAAATGGAAAGTAGAGACACTCCCTCCAAATGGCTAACATGGGTTCAGTGGTGTGTAAACTGGAGTCATAATCCCTTCTTTGAAGACTAGGAGGAGGCTATTATGATAAATGTTGGAGAAATGATTAAAGAGATGAGAACAGCAGGATGCAAGTGGCAACTGCAAACCCTGTGGTGTCAGGTGGGGCACCCTGTGAGCTCAGCTAAAAGGGACAGAGAAGCAAAGGGATTAGCCAGTGCAGCCCTGGGTGGGCAGGGTGGAAAGCAGTCTTCCCAGGTGATTGTCCCAGCAGTTCAGTTGCACCCAGTGTCTAGGTTGTGCTTTGTTTTTTCTTACCTTTTATCTTAGAATGGGGAAGATATCCCATAACAGGGAAGGATGTTTGTATAGTGCTTTTAATATTACCTATGTGTGTTGTAGCAAGTATACTGCCTCTTTCAATATTTGCAATTCTTTTTCTTAAGCATAAATGTGGTGTGAAATTGAGGTTATTCAGCAACGTGGGCTATACCAGGTATTGACTAGACTAAGCTGATCATCCCTCAATGAATGATTTGACTTTAAACATCTGCTATCTGAAGTGGTTGGGAATAAAAACCTTCCTATCACTGTTTGTGATAAAATGGAATTTTAGTCCGTACACATTTTCTGAAGGTCCAGAATGTGCAGGGAATTTACTGCAAAATTGTCTTCATCAGGTAGTCAACAGATGACAATTCTAAGCATAGGCTGTTTTTATTTCTTAGTATAAAACTACCAGCTGTCTTATCAATAATGATTTTCATTCCATCTTTTTTCAAGGAAATCCTGCCTGCATCTCAGTAGATCCTGCCTTCTTCTTTGTTTCTTAAGATATTTCTGGCCAGGTGCAATGGCTCAAGCCTATAATCTTAGCACTTCAGGAGGCCAGGGCAGGTGGATCACTTGAGGTCGGGAGTTCGAGACCAGCCTGGCTAACATGGTGAAGCCCCATCTCTACTAAAAATACAAAAATTAGCTGGGTGCTGTGGTGCACGCCTGTTATCCCAGCTACTTGGAAGGCTGAGGCAGGAAAATCACTTGAGCCTGGTAGGCAGAGGTTGCAGTGAGCCAAGATCGTGCCATTGCATTGCAGCCTGGGTGACAAGAGGGAAATTCCGTCTTGAAAAGAAAAAGATACTTCTAACTAAGTCAGTGTACACAAGTACTTGTGTCTCCATTCTTCCCATCAGTTAGAAAAATATCATTGGAGTTAGCCTTATTTTGGTGATTCTTCTGAAAAATTAAGAAAATTGTTTTGCTGAGTGTGTATAGAGGAGGGATGTTGCATTTCATTCATTAATTTATTCATCCATTCAACAAATATATATTGTGTCTGGCATGTAGTAGATGTATAATAAGTTTATTCATTCATTCTGCAACTATTTGTTGAGTGTAGTATATCAAAGGTCATTGTAGACACTGCACAGTCATGTTTTTATGGGTTTTACATGCTAGTGATGAGAGACAGAATGATGGGTGGAGGTGGGTGGGTGCTATTTTAGATAAAGCATCCAAAGAAAACTTCTCTGTGAGGGATAATTGAGAAGGACCATGAATGAAGTAAGGGAATGAGCAATCTTGCTATGTGAGGGAAGAGCATTTGAGGCAGGGAGAACGAGTGCAGAAGCTCTGACACAGCTGTGTTCTTGGTTTGTTTGAGGCACAACAAGAAGGCTGCAAACAGGGAGAGAAGGAGAAGAGAGATCAAAGAGGTGCCAGCAGCAGAGGGAGATTCTGTGAGGGTTGGGAACATTGAGCTGAGAACATTTTAAATAAAATATTTTAAAAGCCCCTGTAGAGTGTGGGGTGAATAGGTAAGGGTGATAGCAGGGAGGTGTAGGGTAGGAGACTTTTGCGGTAGTTCAGGGAAGGAACACTGGTACCTTTGACATGCATAGTAGCAGTGGAACTGGTGACCAGTGGTTTCTTCCTCCTTCCTCTGCTCCTCCTCCTCCTCCTCCTTCTCTTCCTCCTCTTCTTCCTTCTTTTTTCTTCTTCTTTCTTCCTCCTCCTTCCTTCTCTATTCTTGTCCCTCTCCTCCCCTCCTTTCCTTCTTCTTTCCTGCTTTCCTTTTTCTTTTCTTTTCTTTTCTTTTTTTTTGAGACAGACTGTCACTCTGTCGCCCAGGTTGGAATGCAGTGGCATGATCTCAGCTCATTGCAACCTACACTTTCCAGGTTCAAGCAGTTCTTCCGCCTCAGCCTCCTGAGTAGCTGGGATTACACTTGCTCACCACCACGTCCAGCTAATTTTTGTATTTTTAATGTAGATGACGTTTCACCATGTTGTCCGGGCTGGTCTCAAACTTCTGACCTCAGCTGATCAGCTTGCCTTGGCCTCCTAAAGTGCTGGGGATACGGGTGTGAGCCACTGCGCCTGGCCTATTTTCTAGATCTGTTTGGAGGATACAGCTGAAGGGGTTGTTGATGGATTGGTTCTGGGTTATGAGAGAAAGAGGTAAAGACAATGGTTTTTGGCCTGGCAACCGGAGAGATGGTGTTGCTATTTATTAAACTGGGTAAGTTAGGCAGAGGAGCAGATTTTGAGTAGAAAATAAAAATTGGGTGTGGGACCTGTTTAGTTTTTTAGTATGGTTGTTATGAAAAGCTATTATTGTCTCGTTCAGTCTTCTCTATGCTTTCCTATAGGGTTAAGTGTGCTTTTGTTAACAAATCTCAGAGTAACACTAAGCTTAAGATGGGGAAATATTAAGTCAAAGAAAGGAAAATTCAGGATAAAGACTAGAAAAGACCACTTAGGAAAAAGCATCCCCAGGAGCCTGCCAGGGGCCCTCCAGCAGGAGGATCTTGTCAGGGGCCATTTAATTAAACTGTGTCTCACTGAGAACCTGTTTCCAGCAGCCTCACAGATGCCACTCTCAATCATTTTCTGTTCCTGAGTCTGTCTCTAGATAAGTGTGCATCCAGGCTTGGATTTCACTACTCAGTGTGCTCTGTGATATGCTAATACTATTAAAAAGGAATTTGATTTTCTGCTGCTTCATAGATACATCAACTGTAATCTTGCCAATCTTGGTATTGACGATGAAAGCACCTTTTTAAAAAAGTTTTTAAGTGTTATAGGACCGTTTCTGACTTTTATGTGAACTAACCTAGAAAACTCCCATTATTTGTTTAGCTGATTAATTCTGAAAAAGAAAGGCAGTTGGAGCAGAACGTGAAAAAAATCCACTTGATTATGTCTTCTTTGCACATGAATGAAAGAGGGTCAGTTGAAATTTCTATTTCTAATTTTAAAGCAAAAAAAAAACATGTATTGAAAATACTGAGGGTAGTTATATCTTAATTCATTTTATAGATCTTCTTAGTTTTCCTTTTACTCCAAAAAATATGAATTGTTTTGTCTTCTTTCTTTTGTTGCTCTTGTTCATATCTTCGTCCAAGGATTGCTTTGTTATAGTTTTGGGCCTTCTTTTTAAAAATACAGCAATAACTTGACTGACCAGGATTAGAACTTAAATTTGCTTATTTGGCCAGTGGTTATGGCCCCTGTGCCAGACACTGTTTTGATGTAGTAGTAGTGCCAGGTGACACCCCTCCTTTCTAGGAGTTGAAAATCAAGTTGGGGAAGAGGAACAGTCAGTAATCTAGTATGCCAATGTATAATTTAAGCTTTGAAGAGATATAAGAGAAGGTCAGGAGATAGAGAACGATGGGCGGTGCATGAGAAATTATCTGAGAAGGAGGCATCTGAAGCAGAGATCGGAGCCACGAGCCTCCCATTTATGCCAGAGAAGGTGGGCAGAAGCCAGCCCTGCCTCTGCAGAATTAGAGCATGCCAATTGTGTAGTTTTTAGATCTTTTCAGATAAGAAGCTGGTACAAGAGTCATGCTAACTTTAAACAATGACAGGCGTGCTGTGTAGATGCCTAGGCATATTTGTATTTTTGCAAAGAAAACTGGCTAAGTGGGAATAGCGTCATGTTTTGAAAAAGTCTGGATTATTTCCTCAAATGAGCAAATGACACATTTGAAGCTTGCGTCTGATAGAGACTGTCTGTGGGTCATTTTTCCCATGTTAAAGAGAAATTGTAATATTGAGACAATGATTATTTGACTTAGAATCATAGGGTTTTTAGGGCTCATATGGACAGACTTTCAGAGATGACCTTGGCTAATTTTTCCCATTTCTTTGGATGGCAAAGCTGGGCCTGAGAAACTGCCCACAGTTTCCCTGCTAGGTTAGTAGAAGAAGGGCTGATGCTGCAGTCTGGGCTTGCTGACATCAGAGTTCTTTCCTCTCCATCTGTCATTCTTTTCCAAAGGATTAGAATCTGTGTCTCCATGCCTTTCAGCATGATGCCTATGTAGTTACAGTCCCAGAGAAGAGCAGATTTTTAATTACTTAAATGGATTCTGCAATCTTATAGGATTCTGCTATTTATTATATTTTGTCCTCTTTAGGCAGGCAATTCTGCTTTGGTTAATGATAAAACAAAGGTAATTAAGTCTTCAATTTCTACCTTTCCATTTTTGGACCTTAGTGTAAAAGTTAGGTTTAAGAGAAATGCTCTTTCCTTTCCAGCCTGCTAGGTAGGGATGAGTTTGCTGATGTTTATGGGAATAGACACAGAGTGAAGTGTGGGGAGAAATGTGCCTCTGCCCTCCCTTCTGACCTGCTTCTTCTACGCTGGACCCACTCACCTTTCACTTTCTTCTTTCTCTCTCTCAAACAGACCCTGCTCCCTGCTTTCTCTCTCACTTTCTTTTTATTTATTTGTTTGTTTATTTTTGAAATGGAGTCCCATTCTTTGACCCAGGCTAGAATGCAGTGGCGTGATCACCAGTCACTACAGCCTTGACCTCCTGGGCTTAAGCCATCCTCCTGCTTCAACCACCTGAGTAGCTGGGACTAAAGGTGCACGACACTGTGTCCAGCTAACTTTTTTTAATTTTTGTAGAGATGGGGTCTTGCTATGTTGCCTAGGCTGGTCTTGAACTCTGGCTTCAAGTGATTCACCCACCTAAGCCTCCCAAAGTGTTGGGATTACAGGCGTGAGTCACAGCGTCCGGCTCTCTTTTGCTTTCTTAGATGCTAACCAGACACTACTCTTTTGTTTTCCTGTGAATTCAAACCATGCTAATTTGTAAATCCAAATTGCCAAGGCCCAAGTGAGAAACTGGAGAGATCACAAGGAGTGCCATGAGCATCCATCTGTGTGTCCTGCAGCACCAGGTGGGAAGGAAGCGGAGGCAGTGTCTGGGATTTCTTCAGGATGGTGCATGGGTTACCAGGATTAGGGCATTGCTTCTCCGGTTTTCATGTGCTCTCCGACCACCGGGGCACCTCGTTCAACATGGATGATGCTGAGTCCAGAGATTGGGGCAGGGGCTGAGGTTCTCCTTTCCTCACCAGCTCCCAGGTGATGCCCGTGCTGCTGGTGCAGACCACACTGGATAGCAAGGCTGTATGGATGGGGCCTCTAGCAGGAGTTACACGTGCCTCCTGAGTCACTTTGATATTGTGAGTTACTATGTACTGGAAGTATTGGCATTTAAAATCAGATGTGGAGTTGGGCACAGTGGCTCACGCCTGTAATGCCAGCGCTTTGGGAGGCTGAAGTGGGCGGATCACCTGAGGTCAGGAGTTCAAGACCAGCCTGGCCAACAGAGTGAAACCCCATCTCTACTAAAAATACAAAAATTAGCTGAGCATGGTGGTGGATGCCTGTAACCACAGCTACTTGGGAGGCTGAGACAGGAGAATAACTGGAACGCAAGAGGTGGAGGTTGCAGTGAGCCAAGGTTGTGCCACTGCACTCCAGCCTGGGCAACAGAGCGAAACTCTGTATAACAAAAAAAATCAGATGTGTAAAGTTACAGTCTCTCTGGAAGCAGATAGGGATGGGTTGTGCGGCTTCTTTCAGGACGTCCCTTTAAAACCTGCCACAGGCAGTCCAGTTACTTCGATTATTAAAAAGGCGCAGCCTTGTTGGCACAGCCTCCCACATTGCTTGGCTCTCCGTTTCATTCTTTCACTGTAGAGAAACAGGCCCTGATTATTTTTAACTGCATGCCTTGCTGAGACTGAGTAGGGGTTTTTATTTCTGGAGCTAATGCAGAACACACATCCCTCTTTTTTTAAATGCAGAAAATCTCACATAGTGTTGCCAAAATAGAATGGCATGTTTCCTAAAATTATGCAGCAACATAAGGGGTAGTTTATTCTGGAATACGGAGAGAAAGATCAAGTCTTTCTGTCTCGTTCAACCCAAAGAGAGTACCCGCAGGGTGTGGCATAGGTAGGGTTGGGAAGGCTTCGAGGGGCAGCGAAAAGTGGAACCGGGGGCTGACTTCTTTATTCCTGTTCAGTCTCTCTGCAGCCTGGAGAGAGCTACTTAACTCCCTTTGGGCCTTACCATAGTCATTTTTAAAATAAAGATCCTCCACTCGACTGTCTGACCAAGTTATTGCTAGCTCACAAGGCCTCTTACATTCAGCATGTTTGCTTGAGGGGAGTGAGTGAGTGTTTTGCATGCAGTGGGTCCATTCCCAGAAAACAACAAAAAGAAGCCTTGAAGTATAGCCTGCCATCAGTATTTTTAGCACATTAAGAATATCTTGGCTGGGTAAATGGCTCACACCTGTAATCCTAGCACTTTGGGAGGACAAGGCAGGTGGATCACTAGGTCAGGAGTTTGAGACCAGCCTGGCCAACATGGTAAAACCCCATCTCTACTAAAATTACCAAAATCATTTGAGTGTGGTGGTGGGCACCTGTAATCCCAGCTACTTGGAAGGCTGAAGCAGGAGAATTGCTTGAACCTGGAGGTGGAGGTTGCAGTGAGTCGAGATCACACCACTGCACTCCAGCCTGGGTGACAGAGCAAGAATCCATCTCAGGGGGGTAGGGGGAAAGAGTATCTTAAAGAATATGTGAAAAAGATGTTACATATTTAGGCTGACCTTTATTAATGTACTTGGCTTTGCAATTGCCCTACATTTTGTTATTTTTTACTTATTTAAGGTTAAATGAAGACATTTAAAATATTACATGTGATTGGGCTTATAGTTTTACATACAATGCCAAAGATTTTGTGCCTTGTTTAAAACAAATCTAATATGAGAATATAGTTTTGTGTAAGAAGTGTATCATTTTATAAAAGGATTTATAAGATATTTCAAAGCAGGAATCCTGTAGTACTTTAAAAACTGGCACCTTCTACACCATCTTTTTAGGAGCATATTTATCACACCAGGCAAGATAAATCACTAAATTAGGCATCCAGGCAAACAGAATTAGACTAGAAGTATAGTGAGGTGTGAGATTTAGGGGGACAGGGATTCTAAGAACCAGTAGCATTGAACTAATGGACTTCTTAAAGGAATGTTGCAGAAGTGATCATTCATCTTAAAAGGTCGTGCCTTTAGAACCATTGAAGGATCCTTTTGCTCTTGTGTACGGTGTGTCGAGTTTGGTGATACGTTATTACCGGGTCCATGAATGACCAGCACCATCATGGCTGCCAAGTCCTTGAGATTTGAAGAAGATGTGGCAGATGGTAATAAACTATCTTTTTAAAAATTTATTTTATTTATTTATTTATTTATTTATTTATTATTGATATGGAGTCTCCCTCTGTTGCCCAGGCTTGAGTGCTGGCTCACTGCAACCTTCATCTCCCAGGTTCAAGTGATCCTCATGCCTCAGTGTCCTGAGTAGCTGGGACCACAGGTATGTGTCACCACACCAGCTAATTGTTGTATTTTTAGTAGGGACAGGGTTTTGCCATGTTGGCCAGGTTGATCTTGAACTGCTGACTTCAAGTGATTTGCCTGCCTCAGCCTCCCAAAGTGCTGGGATTACAGGCATGAGCCACCATGTCTGGTCAGTAATGAAACATCTTGTTGCATCCCTGGAGTCATCCTAATAATGGAGTAATGGCAGTGGGGTTGGGACAGTAGGTGCATGGATATATCTTTTGATGGATAACAATTCTTTGAAAACATTGAGTTACATTATACAAATATGTATGTGTATATTTGTTTCTCTATATATCCATTTATTAGAATTAAGAGAATACATTGAAATACTAGTGGATCTGTATCAATTTTTTGTCTTTTTCCTTCAATTATTGTGCTTATCTTGATATCAAAACTCTGGAAATAATCATCTGAGACAGTCAAGGCATGGTAGGTACTGGATCTTCTACTGTAATGCTACATGAAATGAGATATTTTTTGTTTCTTAGGAACAGTTGGATTCAGCCAGGTAATTGTTTCTCTTTGGACTTATGTTACAAGGATATCATGATGGTGTTCCATTGATATATGTAATCAATAATGTATTGCGTTATTTAAACCAAACTCATAGGAATAAATAAGACTGAGGATAAATAATACTGCTCTCCTTATTTGAGAGCAGCCTGGTGATTTTGAAAGTTTGTTTATATACAGTCATCAGATCTGCAGAGCAAGCTTGCGAGATGAGAAGGGCATGGATTGGTGGACATAAGAAATGGAGGGCTAAGGCAAGTGTTTACTTTCCCACAGTCACTAAATTCATAATCTGTAGACTTGGGACCAGGACTAGCCCAGTGTTCTTTCTGTGATATTTGTTAAAGGAACAGTCTGGTGAAAGTAGCAGTCTGGCTCTAAAATTAATGATGATAGCTTTCAAATATATAACACTTTCCAGTTTGACAGCTTTTACATAGATAGCACATTTTCTTCACAGACAGACAAATAATGTCTTTACATTACATATGTTGGCTGAAGATGTGGAGCCTTTGCATACTGCTGAGAAGGAAAAGACTTTTTTTCTGTTAGTTTTTGCATCAAATCTTTTATAGTCCTTGTTTTTCTTAATTCTCTTTTCCACAGGTTTAATTTTCTTAGGAGGAATTATAATACTAAGTATTATCTAGAATAGATAGTTCCTTCCAGAAATGGGCTTATCGATCTCATAAATTTTGGTGGTCTGATTTGTCAGTAGTATTCTCATTTCTTAATGGCATTTGTCTTGTTGAGTAGTAACTTGTACTTGAATTAAAGTCTTTCACATGCGTAGAGTGGAGCAAAGAGACCCTGCATGTGTCATAAAATGGTACATCCCTTTGCTTAGTTTTCATTGTGTTAGAGAAAGAGAAAGTCCTTTAAAATGTGAAAATAACTCTACTCAGGAAGGGAGAAGATGAAGTTATGTGGATTTTTTTTTTTTTTTTTTTTTTTTTAAATACAGGGTCTTGCTCTCTTGCCTAGGCTGGACTGAAGTAGTGCAATCTTGGCTCACTGCAACCTCCTCGTCCTAGGTTCAACCAAGTCTCTTGCCTCAGCCTCCCAAATAGCTGGGATTACAGATGCCCATCACCATGTCCAACTAATTTTTGTATTTTTAATAGAGACAGGGTTTCGCCATGTTGGCCAGGCTGGTCTCGAACTCCTGCTCTCAGGTGATCCTCCCGCCTTGGCCTCCCAAAGTGCTGGGATTACAGGCTTGAGCCACTGCGCCCAGCTGATACGTGGAATTTATGTGAGGCTTATTAGGAGGTGTGGGGTATGGGGGGAAGGACAGTTTTGCTTCTTTTTATCTTTCAATATGAAAGCACAGCAGGATAATGTAAAATTTTTTATTGATGTATAGTTTGCATATAATAAAATGTACCATTTTAACTCTACGTTTGGGTGTGTTGTGACAGATTTAGATACCTGCCACTACAATCAAGACTATAGACCCTTCCCTTCAATCCTAGGTTTCCTTCCTGCCTCTTCCCTGCCAGGCCTCCCTCATGCCAGCCTCAGGCAACCACTGATGGGTTTTTTGTCACTATAGATTAGATTTGCCTTGTCTAGAGCTTCATAGAAATCGTGATGGAGTCATGGATACTCTTTTGTCTGACCTTTTCACTTAGTTTGATGTTTTTGACACTCTTGAGCTGTTGCACAGGTCGGGTCAGTACTTCATCCCTTTTATTGCTGAATATGCCAGTTTGTTTATGCAGTCACCTGCTGGTAGACATAGAGGCTGTTTCCATATGTGGGGTTATTATAAATAAAATTGTTACGAACATGCATGTACAAGGCTTTGTGTGTTGGACATGTGTCATTGTTTCTCCTGAGTAAACATGGGAGTGGAATTGCTGGGCATATGGTATTTAATATTCCACTGATTTTACTGAGCAACCGTGATACTCTTTTCCATAGTGGTTGTACCACTTTACACTCCCACTCACAGTGCGCAAGGGTTCCAGTTTCTTCACCTCCTAGCCAACACTTGTTATTTATTTCATAGTAGCCAATTTATTTATTTCATATTTAATGGGTGTGCGGTAGTATCTCATTGTGTTTTAAATATGCGTTTCCCTAATGATTAGTGGTGTTGAGCATCATTTTCTTTTTTTCTAATTGACGAGGTCTTACTCTGTCACCCAGGCTGGAGTGCACTGGGCTGATTTTGGCTCACTGCAACCTCCCCCCCCAGGTTCAAGCAATTCTTGTGCCTCAGCCTCCCAAGTAGCTGGGAGTATAGGCTTTGAGCCACCGCTCCTGGCTAATTTTTGTATTTTTAGTAGAGAAAGGGTTTCAACATGTTGGCCAGGCTGGTTTCAAACTCCTGACCTCAAGTGATCCACTCACCTCGCCTCCCAAAGTGCTGGGATTACAGACCTGAGCCACTGCATCTGGCGGAGCATCTTCCTATGTACTTATTGGATGTTCTTCTTGGGAGAAATGTCTGTTCAATTCCTTTACTGCATTGCTTTTTAAAATCTTTGGACTTGAAAGCCCAGAAGGATAACTATTTTGTTCTTCTGATCTAAGAATATATAAAGATCTTGCTCAACTCAGCAGAACATTTGTATCGTCATTTCAGAACTGCAGTGGTATGAACATCTAGTTGCTAATTACATATTTAGAATAGTTCATATTTCAAAATGCTAAATAAGTATTTGTGGGCACTAAGCCTAGTTATTATGTTTTGCCAAAGTCACAAGTTCCCCCATTGCACTTCCTAGTCCAGTTCAGCTTGTACAAAAATACTTAACATCTTTTTGCATAAAACTGTGTTTTGGTCCTGATGTTATGCAGACAGAATGAGACTTATATGTCTTTAAAGAGTCATTTTAAATAAACAGCAAGATGACTATTACTGCAGGAAACAAAAGGAGGAAAGAAGAAAAATTGGTTAACTTGGAGAAAAATGGCAAAATTCTGATGGGAAAGGGAATCAGAATTTTGAGACTCCTGTGAGTAGAAAGAGGACAAAAGAAAGTCATCTAGCTCTACTTTATGTGTTCTCCCCAACCTTGAGTTCATGGCTACAGATGAATTGAAATACCAGGAAGTGTTTATAAAGGAAAACTGGGTGGCTGAGTGAGATGGCTCATGCATTTAATCCCAATACTTTGGGAGACTGAGGCAGGAGGATCACTTGAGGCCAGGGGTTTGATACTAACCTGGGCAACATAGCGAGACCCTGCCTACACACACACACACACACACACACACACACACACACACATACACACACACACACACACACACACACACAGCTGAGTGTGGTTGTGGACACCTCTAGTCCCCAGCTTCTTGGGAGGCTTAGGCAGGAAGATCACTTGAGCCCAGGAATTTGAGGTTGCAGTGAGTTCTGATCATGTCACTGCACTCCAGCCTCGACAACAGAGCAAGACCTTGTCTCTAAAGAACAAAACAAAACAATAAAGTAGAAAGGAACGTTCTCTAAGAAGCTAAGAGCCATTGATAATTACAACTCCTGGATGCAGACTTTTTGAGTGGGACACTACCCAGAACCTGAAGCTACTCAAACTATTATTTTGTCAGAAGCAATAGGGTTGCCTGAAATTTGTGTTTGAAACAGTGTACTTTTCTCGTGTATCACAGCCTTTATGTAATTGTTCGGTTGTGTTTTAAAAAGAACTGACATCATTGAGGTGTTCGGTTTTCTCCTTTACTTTCCTCTCTGTCTTGCATGGTTTAGCATGTTGTTTCAGGTCAACAGATATATTATAGATTAGAGTTCAGCAAACTTTTTCTGTGAGGGGCTAGATAGTAATTATTTCTCGCTTTGCAGCCCATAGTTTGTCTGGCAATACCTACCTGTGCCACTGTAGTAGCATTGGTTAGCAGAATTGCATCATCTTGGAAAGCAGTCATAGATAATGTGTAAATGACTGGCCATGGCTAAGTTCCAATAAAACTTTATTTGCAAGAACAGGCAGTGGGCCCTCTTTTGCCAGCCTGTGTTCTAAATAATTGCAAGAGGCCATGAAAAGTTTAATTTCCATACTGAGAACTGGGTCTTAATATTGACTGTTCTACATAGTATTATTGAGATCCCAAATACTCTTACTCAGTAAAGGATCTTTTAAATTTTTTATTTGAAACCATATTCAATGGCAAGAATCCTGAGGGAGTGAGAGAGAAAAGCTTTATAAATATTAATAAGTGCTGAAAATTAAGTTGTTGAAAAATTGTTCTTATAAAAGATCATTATATAGCAAGTTTGGAATTTAGTTTCAGTTTTCATTTCCTTGTAGAAACATCATCGTGAAGAAAATGAGAGAATTAATGAACATATATTTCCTGAGCGTGATCTGTGATATCTTGCTAGTCACTGTTATGGCAGCTGCATGGTGGGCGTCTCATAATTCTGTTCTGGGGTGTCCACCATCTAGAAAGATGCTCAAGACCCATGGGATAGGATTTTTTTTTTTTTTTGGAATGTGTGTTTTAAACTCTTTTTGGAGTATTTTATTTCTAAATAAACTTTATTAAGGTATAATTTATATACAGTAAAAACCCACCAATTTTTTTTAAGTGTATGATAGAGCCTGTGGGTTTTGACATACATTCTCTCCTAATCAAGATAGGAAGCATTTCCATTATCTCAAATGTACCCTGACTCCCCTCATGCCTTGTTCTGTCATCCAGGCTAGAGTGTGGTTGTGCAATCGTGGCTCACTGCAGCCTTGAACTCCTGGTTTCAAGTTGTCCTCCTGTCTCTTGAATAGCAGGGATTACAGGCATGCACCATCATGCCTAGCTAATTTTTAAATTTTTTATAGAGATGGGGTTTCCCTATGTTGCCCATACTGGTCTCAAACTCCTGGCCTCAAGCGATCCTCCCACCTTGGCCTCTCTGAATGTTGGGCTTACGTCATGAGCCACCACACTTAGCACATGTCTAGCTTTGGAGGAAACTGCCAAGCTTTTCCAGAGTGTTTGTATCATTACATTCTGATATGGTTTGGCTCTATGTCCCCAAACAAATCTGATTTTGAAATGTAATCCCCAATGCTGAAGGCAGGGCCTGGCAGGAGGGGATTGGATCAGGGGTATAGTCTCTAAGGTCGTACCACCAATCCCCCTTTGGTGCTGTTGTCACAATAGTGAATTCTCATGGGATCTGGCTATTTAAAAGCGTGTGGCCCCTCCCCCTCTCTTTCTTCCTCTTGTTCCTGCCACATGAGACACCTGCACCCCTTTTCCCTCTGTGATAAGTAAAAGCTCCCTGAGGTACCCTCTAGAAGCAGATGCTTCCATGCTTCCTGTACAGCCTGCAGAACTGTGAGCCGATTAAGCCTCTTTTCTTTGTAAATTACCCAGTCTCAGATATTTTTTTATAGCATTGTAAGAATGGGCTGATACACACTTTGACCAACAGTGTGTGAAAATTCTAAGCCTGGGCAACAAAAAGAGACCTTGCCTCAACAAAAAATCAAAAGTGAAAATTTAGCCAGAAGTAAGGCATGTGCCTGTAGTCCTGGCTACTCAGCAGGCTGAAGTGGGAGGAATGCTTGAGCCTAAGAGTTCCAGGTGGCAGTGAGCTATGATTGAGCCATCGCACTCCAGCCTGGGCAACAGAGAGAGACAATGTCTTGAAAAAAAATAAAATTCTGGTTGCTCCACATGTTCGTCAGTACTTAGTATTGTCAGTCGTTTTAATTGTAAGCATTCTAGTGGTTATGTTGTATATCTTAGTAAGGTTTCTATTTGCATTTCCCTGATAGCTAATGATGAGTATCTTTGCTCATTGTGCCATTTGTGTGGTTATTGGCCGTGTGTGTGTGTGTGTGTGTGTGTGCGTGTGTGTGTGTGTGAGAGAGAGAAGTGTTTTGGTCAAAGTTTTGCCCATTTTTAATTGGGTTGCTTGTCTTATCACTGAGCTGTATTGAGTTTTTAAATATATCCTAGAAACAAGTCCTTTGCCAGATGTTCTTCCAGTTGGTGGCTTGCTTTTCCATTTTCTTAACAGTGTCTATTGAAGAGCGAGAGTTTAACATTTCAATTTGTCATAGTCTTTTCCGGTTGGTTCTCTCTCTCTGTGTGTCTCTCTCTCTGTCTGTCTCTCTCTCTCTCTCTCTCTCTCTCTCTCTCTCTCTTTCTCTCTCAAGGTTAAGAAGACCTTCACCTAGAAGTTTGTAATTTCTGCTTTTCCATTTAGGTCTAGGATTCATTTAAAGTTACTTCGGGGTGTGTGTGTGTGTGTGTGTGTGTGTGTGTGTGTGTGTGCGTGCGTGCGCGCACGCGCGTCTATGTGTGTATGCATATCTTGAAGTAAGGGTTGAGGTTTGCTTTCTTTTCCATACAGATATCCAGTTGTTTTAGCACCATTTTTTGAAAAAAGCTATTCTTTCTCCTTTAAATTGCCTGGCCTCTTGTCAAAAATTAGTTGATGACTGGGTGTGGTGGCTCACACCTGTAATCCGAGCACTTTGGGAGGCCGAGGCAGGTGGGCGGATCACTTGAGATCAGGAGTGTGAGACCAGCCTGGCTAACATGCTGAAACTCCATCTCTACTAAACATACAAAAAAATGGGCGTGGTGGCACACACTTAGAATCCCAGCTATTCAGCTGGCTAAGGCACAAGAATCGTTTGAACCTGGGAGGCAGATATTGTGGTGAGCCAAGATTTCGCCACTCCAGCCTGGGCGAGAGAGTGAGACTGTCTCAAAAAAAAAAAAAGTACCATTTATGTGTTTGTCTATTTCTGAACTCTATTCTGTTCCATTGATCTGTATGTCTGTTCACATTACCTTGATTCTTGTAGCTTTGGGATCAATTTTGAAATCAGGTAGTTATGGAAATGTATTTTTCCCACCCAAATACTAACCAGGCCTGACCCTGCTTAGCTTTCAAGATCAGGCATGTTCAGGGTGGTATGGCTGTAGACAAGAAGATGTATTTTTAAGTTGGATTTCTTTGATCAAACTTGTATCAAATGCATAATTCTACTCACATTTGAAAAATGAAGTAAGAGTATAATTTTTCAAACTTGGCATTGTTTGGGACTGATTCGTGACTCCCAAATTATATGCTGAAGCCATAACCCCCAATGTATATTGGAGATAGAGTCTATAAGGAGGTATTAAGGATAAATAAGATCATATGGGTGGGTGCTGATTCAGTGGGATTAGTGTCCTTATTGGAAGAGACCTGAGAGAGCCTGCTCTCTGTCTCTGCCATGTGAGGACATAGCAAGAAGATAGCATTCTGCAAGCCAGGAAGAGGCCCTCACCAGAAACCAACCAGCTGGCACCTTGATCTTGGACTTCCCAGCCTCTAGACTGTGAGAAACTGTATTCCCATAGTTTAAACTACTCAATCTGTAGTATTTTGGTACAGCAACCTGAGCAGACTAAGACAAATAGCAAGTTGACTTTAAGGGAAGGGAAAATGTACTGAGAATATTGGCTGGGCATGGTGGCTTACGCCTATAGTCCCAGCACTTTGGGAGGAGGTGGATCACCTGAAGTCAGGAGTTCGAGACCAGCCTGCCAACATGGTGAAACTCCACCTCTACTGAAAATATGAAAATTAGCCAGGCATGGTGGCACTGTAATCCCAGATACTTGGGAGGCTGAGGCATGTAAATTGCTTGAACCCAGGAGGCAGAAGATACAGTGAGCAGAGATTGCACCACTTCACTGCAGCCTGGGAAACAGAGAAAGACTCCATCTCAAAAAGAAATACATAGGCCAGGATACCTTGCTTTAGGGCCAGCTTTGGTGACCTTGGGTACATGTTTCCTTTCCTGTAAAATTAGAAAATTGGTCCAAAGAACTCCAGAATAGCCCCCAGGGAGGGGAGCACTACACACTGGGGTCTGTTGGGGGGAAATGGGGGAGGGGCGGGGGGTGGGGAGGTGGGAAGAGATAGCATGGGGAGAAATGACAGATACAGGTGAGGGGACGGAAGGCAGCAAAGCACACTGCCATGTGTGTACCTATGCAACAATCTTGCATGTTCATCACATGTACCCCAAAACCTAAAATGCAATAAAAAAAAAAGAAAAAAAAAATAATGTCCTATTTAAATTTAATAACCTGTAATTTTAGATGGATTATGAGTGATTTTCTTTTTTATTTGTACTCTCTGCCCTGATTCAGGTTTTAAAATCGCCAGACAAAAACAAGACCGAAAGCCAAATCATTTGATGAAAACAGTGACTGACACTTAATAATAACTTCGTCTTCTTTTAGTTAAATGTTTTGGGAAAATCCTGATGTAGAACCAGACTCTAGTTTGTTTTAGGAGTTTTTACAATTGTTCCTTCCTTGGGCCTTTCACTTGGTGTTTCCTGACACAGAACTAGAAGCAATGCTTTCTCCTTAGTTAACAGCTCCCCAGGCCAGAGGTGGGCCACCTCTCATATCTGTGTCTTGGGACAGAACTCAGGAATGGAGAGAAATTAGAGGTCATTTAGCCCCCTGCGCCTCACATATGGTCCCTGGACCAGCAGCTTCAACCTCTCCTGGGAGAACGTTAGGAAAGCAGAACCCCAGGCCGCACCCCAGACCTCCTGCAGCAGGTACGCTCTAAAGCAACCTGAGAAGCACTGTTCTAGTTGGACAGTGAAGAAACTTCTGTATGGTCTTCCCAGTAGACCATCTGGCCTCTGGATACCTCTGAAGGTGACCTCATTTAAGGCCATCTGTTTCATTTGTGGATAGTTCTGTTCAAGTCTCTTTTTTGTGTTTATTTGAAATGTATCTTCTCCTACCTTCTAGTTTAACTTGCTGTCATCCATTTGTCTGCCGTCATGTCAGGCACTGAGCATACCCCACGCAATCTCCTTTCTCAAGGATCTTGCAATCTTTTGTTTGTTTGAGATGGAGTCTCACTCTGTTGCCCAGGCTGGAGTGCAATGGCACAATCTCAGCTCACTGCAACGTTCACCTCCCAGGTTCAAGTGATTCTCTTGTCTCTGCTTCCTGAGTAGCTAGGATTACAGGTGCGTGTCACCAAGCTCAGCTAATTTTTGTATTTTTAGTAGAGATGGGGTTTTGCCATGTTGGCCAAGCTGGTCTTGAACTCCTGACCTCAAGTGATCCACCCATCTAGGCTTCCCAAAGTGCTCTCTGATTACAGGCATGGACCACTGTCCTGGCCAGATCTCACAATCTAATATAGAAATAGAGATGTCCATGAATGGACTACAGCACACTGAGAGATGCAGTGAAGATGTTGCCCAGGGTGCTGAGCCACATGGAGAAGGCGCTGGAGGCCTCCAGATGGGGGTGCAGCCCAGTACGCATACTGAACTGGAATCTTCGAGACTCAGGATGGGGAAGTGGTTCTGGGAGGACGCTCCAGACCCAAGGAAGAGCTTTGCAGAGGCATGAGAGGTGACACGTTGGGCTCCCTGAAAAGTCTGATTTGCTTGTGTTAAAGTAGCAGGAAGCTGGAAAGGTGGGCCAGGGGCTGGATCACAAAGGGCCCATTCTGCAGAGTCCAAGGAGTTCACTTGAATGTGGGAGGTTGGGGCGGATAGATTTGCATTGTAGGAAAATGGCTGTTGGCTGCAGTAGGGAAGATGGACCAAAGGGCAGGAAGAGGGAGGCAGTGGAGGGCTCTCAGCAGGTTGTTGACAGAGCCTAATCCAAAGACAGGAAGGACTGAGCCAGGGGGAGGATCGGAGCTCTGGCCCTGGGCGCTAAGGAATCTCCCTGAGAAATTGAAAGCAGCAAATCCTGTCCCCTAAATTCTCCACTTTTGCTCAACACTTATTTATTAGGGGCCAGCTCTTTCCAGGGTGTGCGCGCCATGAAGAGTGCACAGATAAAGGTGGTGTGGGCCTTGTCCCCATTACAGAGTGTGCAGTGGGCATCTCCAGTTATTCCTTCTTCAAGTGATACTGTTTTAAATGCCCTTATCTTTTGTGGTTTTCCTCCGTGGAGTGGTCTAGTTGATATTCCCCTTAACTAGTTGTGTCTGAAACTGAATTGCAGGCTGTAGGTAGTGGTCTGAGCAATGAATAGGGCCCGAGCTGTTACCTTCTATGAAGGTGGCCTAAGATACAGTACAGACCACCTTTTAAGGCTATCTGAGAGCACTGCAGCTTCAGACAGCCCTAGGTCAGAGCTACTGACAGCATCCCAAGGAGGCCTTGGCGTGTGCTCTGCCTCCCTACTATTTGTCTTCTGTATCTGATGCTTTTGATGTCACTGCATCTAAGTGCAAGCTCAAACTATATCCTATTAGACATTATCTTGTTAAACAGTTCCTGTTGCTCCAGGCTTTTGAGGTGTTTTTTAATCTCTGGTTTCATCCTGTTAATTCATTCTCTTGGTTATAAGCCAAACAAATGATCGACGAGCTCCCTTGTCTGTTTGCATCAGCATCATTAACTGAAATGTCCACGAAGGTAGGGTGTGTGTCAATCCTGGCAGATGTAGGCTGCTTCACACTGTGTCACCGGATCAGGAAAAGGTGGCATTCCTAATCACTGGGGAAGTAAGTACATCAATAAATGTGGTTTAGGACAGCTGAAGAGTTGTTAGAAAAAACAAGGAGCTGGGGTCCCTCCAAATTCCTTAGATAAAAATAAACTATGTAGCATAGAAAGTCTCTTAAAACAAAGAAATTAAATTGGCTGAAAGATTTAGACTTAAATAATGAAATCATAAAAATTATTAGAAGAAGGCCGTGCATGGTGGCTCACACCTGTAAACCCGGCACTTTGGGAGGCCAAGGTGGGCTGATCAGGAGGTCAGGAGATCAAGACCATCCTGGCCAACATGGTGAAACCCTGTCTCTACTAAAAATATAAAAATTAGCTGGGCGTGGTGGTACGTACCTGTAGTCCCAGCTGCCCAGGAGGCTGAGGCAGAAGAATTGCTTGAACCCGGGAGGTGGAGGTTGCAGTGAGCCAAGAGCACACCACTGCACTCCAGCCTGCCAGCAGAGTGAGACTCTGTCTCAAAATAAATAAATAAATAAATAAATTACTGGAAGAAACATGAGTAAATTTTAAATGTATCTTGGAATGGAGACGGAAGATTTCCCCCCTCCCCCCCCATATGTGTATCACAAAACACAGAAGCTGTAAAGGAAAGACTAACTTTCCTAAAATAAAAATTTCATGAGAAAATTTTAAAGTTCAATTGGGCAAAAATTCCATACATGAGATCAGAAGACAAGGAATATATTGGAGAAAAATATTTGCTGCCTATATGTCAGTGCTAATTCCTTTAACATGGAAAGAAGTCTTCTTAGAAGTCAATAGGAAAAATGAAAACTGGAATAGTTAAACCAATGTTCATTGCTAGAAGTGAGCATGTAAAAACAGTAAATTTCACTTTGTTTAAAAATATAAAGGAAAATAATGAGGTTTTTTTTTTTTTTTTTTAAACCTGTGAGATTGGCTGTGCTGAAGTTTGATAATCTCTTGCTCGTGAAAGTATGAGAAAATAGACATACTGAGTAGACAAGTGTTGTTGAAGGGCATTTCTACAATATTCTTCTACTAGATTTTAAAAGGTTCATATTCTTAGACTCAGCAATTCCACTAGTGATCCTGTAAATGTTTTCCAGCAAGTACGCAAAAATAGTTACACAGGTATTTGTAATAATAGCATTTATACTAGCAAAAAAATAGAAGCAGCCTGTATGACCATCTGTAGGTGTACAGCAAAATATTGCGTAGTGTTAAAAATGGCACAATTTTCTATACACTAACTGGGAAAGATTCAGTATACTAAATGAAAAAGCAAATCACTGTAGGAGGATATTGTGTTAAAAAATTAAAATGGTAAATGCTGTATCAGTAAAGAAGACACTAGCTATAAAAAAAAATGAAGGGGGTGTATTTACCTTGTACAACAAGAGGTCTGCATATGTCTGCAGGGCAGGGTTGGGACAGGGTCTCACTGATGCCATCCCTGCCTTAGGTGTCATGATTCTGCTCTGCAGTACTAATTATGTGGGCCTCTGTCCTCATGGCAGCAAGATGGCTGCACTCTACCAGACCTCACATCTGCATTTCTGATGGAAAAACCATATAAGGAGGAAAGTAAGAACATGGAATCAGAAAAGCCAAAATATTTCCAGAAATCTCCAATAAACTTCTTCTTCCGTTTTTTGAGATGGAGTCTCACTCTGTACCCAGGCTGGAGTGCAGTGGCATGATCTCAGCTCACTGCAACCTCCACCTCCTGGGTTCAAGTGATTCTCCTGCCTCAGCCTCCCAAGTAGCTGGGACTACTGGCATTCGACCATGCCCAGCTAATTTTTGTATTTTTAGTAGAGATGGGGTTTCATGGTGTTGGCCAGGCTAGTCTCGAACTCGTGACCTCAAGTGATCCTCCCACCTGGGCCTCCCAAAGTGCTGGGATTACAGGCGGGAGCCACCACGCCCGGCCCAACTTCTACTTACATTTCACTGGCTAGAAAGCTACCCAGACCTTCCAGGGAATCTGTCAAGGCAAAAATTTTGATTAGGCACATGTTCTTCCCTGATACACAATCCAGAGTTCTGTGAATATGGAAGAAGAGGACAAGGGATGTTGGGTAGGCAGTTAGCTGTGTGTGACACACACACACACTTGTGTTTGCATGCAGTATTTCTGGAGTGCACCTGAGAAATGGTTAAAGTAGTTAACAGACTGGCATTCAGGAGGAAGGTGGACATTTATTTTCACCTTGTAGTCTTCTTTCCTGCAAATTTTCTTTAAAAAGCAATGAATATGTGTTCATTTTAAAAGAAGGAAGTTGATAGGAAGCTGACAACAGTTCATAACCAGAATCTCTTGGGTACAGCTGTCCAACCGGTTACTCAGAACCAGGTCACTTAATCCCTGTGGACTTCAGCCTCAACTGCAAAATGAGAGGTTAGAATAGATAATATCTTAGACTTCTTTTACCTCTGAGCCTCCTCCAGTTACTTACACAATCTCCAGGAGCTGAGGGAGAGAATTAAGAGTCAATTCCTTTAGCAAGAAAAGACATCTACCATTTTGAACAGGTTCTTATTTAGCCTTTGTGATGGCTAAATTGTGTTCCTTCTAAAATTCATATGTAGAAGTCTGAATCCCCAGAAGGTGACTGTATTTGGAATTAGGTCTTTAAAGAGGTAATTATGGTTGAATTAGGTTATAGGTTGGGCCCTAATCCAGTATAACTGGGGTGTGTGTGTGTGTATGTGCGTATGTGTGTGTATATATATACACACACATACATATATATAAACATATATGCATATAAATGTGTGTGTGTGTGTATATATATACACACACATATATACGCACACATATATATACTATATATATATACAGTGTGTGTATGTGTATATATACACACACACATACACAGTATACGTGTGTGTGTGTGTGTGTGTGTATATATATATATATATATATATATATATATATATATATATATAGTGTATGTACCCAGACATACACAGAGGGAAGGCCACGTGAAGACACAGGGAGAAGGTGGCTGACTGCAAGTGGTAGAGAGAGGCCTCAGAAGAAACCATCCCTGCCAGCATCTTGATCTTGGATTTCCAGCCTCCAGAATTGTGAGAAAATAAATACCTGTTCTCACACTGGGCACAGTGACTCACACCTGTAATCCCAGCATTTTGGGAGGCCGAGGCAGGCAGATCATTTAAGATCAGGAGTTTGAGACCATCCTGGTCAACTTGGTGAAACCTCATCTCTACTAAAAATACAAAAATTAGCAGAGGCTGAGTCAGGAGAATTGCTTGAACCTGGGAGGTGGAGGTTGCAGTGAGCCAAGATGGCACCACTGAACTCCGGCCTGGGCAACAGAGCAAGATTCCATCTCAAGAAAAAAACAAACAAAAAGACCTTTTATTTAAGTCCTCCAGCCTGTAGCCCTGTGTAATGATAACTTTAGCAAGCTGATACAGCCTTTTCCCTTTACTATTTTGTGAGGGGAGCTCTGCATTTTGCAGAATCTCTAGGACAGCATGAGATTGCACTGACTTAGCTACTGCCTTGATTCCCTTCCCTGGTGAAAACAGATCACCTAGGAGTCTAGCCTAGGAACCTGCAATTGTTAAATGTGGGCTGGGGCCAGAGAAGCACGTCTGACTGGAAGAAGCAAATCTGTTACCATGAGGCCAGCGCAGCTTCCTCCAGGGTCCAACTGCTGCACATGCCTCCTTCCTGGGTTCCTTCAGGCCTTGCCTCCAGCTCGCTTACCTGTTCTCTCATGTATTTTCTTTTCTTGAACTTCAGAATTGATGGATACCCTGTCTCACTCTTGATTCCTTGCCTGGCTTCTGACGGCTAAACCCATCTGGACTACAAACGGTTTCTCTTTTAGATGATCTATAGCTCTTCAGCGGGTGAGATTTGAGTGCAGGATCATATGTTATATGAGTTACCTTATAAAAGATACTAGCAAGAATAGTTTTCTTTTGATGGAGCAGAAAGGGTGTGTGTGTGTGTAAGCGTAAGAGAGAGAGAGAAAGTACCATTGCCGTTTAAGCTCTCACCTCAGCACCGCATCTGAGCCAAAAGACTGAAATGGCCTGCAGTGTTCTAGGCCGTTGGAGACAGATCTTTTCTGAGGCTTAAGTGAGGGCTGGTTTTCCTGTGCTGGAGTGGGTAAGGACTCCGGGGTACCCTGTGTGCTAGGAGGGAGGGAGGCAGGCCTGTGTTTCTAACAGATGCTTAGATGATGGAAGGTAAGAAGAGGTTGGCTGTGAGGCATCCTGCTCCCTGCTGAGCCCCTGAGAAGGTGGCCTTATTTATGAAGTGTGCCTGCCTGTTTACTGGCTTCTCATAGGAGCATAGAGGGCCCCGCTGGTCAGGTGTCAGACCAGAGAGCAGCGCAGATGCATAGATTTAGTTCTGGCTCGCAGGCAGGTAGCTTGAGCTCCTAGAGGGAACTGTTTTTGCTAAGTACAGAATGAAAAGCGTGTTTATTTATGCACAAAATTAAATCTCTCCTATTTTTATACGAATTACCATTGTTTTCTTCCCTGCAGGGAAATTTGCTGTGGTAGAAAACTAAGTAACAGCCTTTTATGTGAGCACTCACTCATACATTATGCACGATGTGGCTAAGATCTTTGAAGCCCAGGGAGATGGGCACATCTCTGAGTGGAGAGATTATTTCTGTTTTCAGCCCTCACTCTCTTCTGTGCTATGTCGGAAACAGAGCACAGCCACTGTGGGGCTGCTGAAATTTTGCAGATGATGCTCTTCTTGGTGCCCTGTGGCTTCATTACCTTGTGGCCAAGGCTGAAGATGGGAGAATCAGGGAAGTGGTGGGAGGGCGGCCTGGGAGGGCCAGGCCGTGTTTATGTGCCCTATTTAGGAGATTGTTCTACTTCATGCTAAATTTGTGAGGGGTTTTCACTTAAGAAGCCTGGAAAATTAAGTAGAAAATAGATTTTTACAGTATTTTAAGCTGGAACAGACTATTCAAAGCTGGAAGAGACCCCAGAGATAAACCAGTTCAGTCCCTTCCTTTTGCAGTAGAAGGGGCGAGGCCCAGGGGACTCAAAGTGTTTCATCAACGGGCAGGGAGTTAGCGCAGCAGCGGAATCAGACCCAGGCTCCATGTCCAGCTCCTCACTCTTCTCATTCTCGCAGCGTTGCCCACCCGGCCTTCACAGCACATTTCTCTGGATACAGAGAAAAAGCTATTTTTATAATAATTTGTCGGAGCCACATAATAACTTGCATATAAAGATTTATAGTTAATAGGAAAAATGGATACTCCTGAGAGAAGCCGTTAATGAGTTACTGTGTTCTAGTCAGAGCTCCTGAGCTAATTTAAAAGGAAAAGCGGGATTCTGGCAAGAGGAGGGCTAGCTCCAGATTCCAGGGATGAGAAAGAGAATCTCTGTGTGGACTGGAATTCGAGACTGGTCTGTGTCCCTCTGTCTCTCCTTCCCAGTCTTCTCACTGTGTCCTCTATGAAGAACCCCATGCCTGGACCTATTACCCTCCCTGCCCGCCACCAAACTGCCGGTACCTTCTGTCCTGATTTTCTAGTTTTCAATCATTCGACACCTTCTCAGTCCCCCTGACTTGGCCCCTGCCCCCCTTAGAGTCCCCCAACTTGGTCTCTGTCCCCATCTCAATCCCCCTGACTTGGTCCCTGTCCCCATCTCAGTCCCCCTGACTTGAGGTTCCTGTCCCCATTTCAGTCCCCCTGACTTGGGGTCACTGTTCCCATCTCAGTCCCACTGACTTGAAGCTCCTGTCTCCATCTCAACCCCCCGGCTTGGTCCCTGTTCCATCTCAGTCCCCCTGGTTTGGTACCCTGTCTCCTGCTCCATCCCCTGCTGCCACCTCTGTCCCTGCAGGCACAGTTACATCTCAGCCTCTCCCTGAGGACTTGCTCCATTTTCCTCTCCCCTCAGACCAGCTTCCTCTGCAGCTATGCATGATACGAATGACCGCTCCAGCCTCTCTCAGCTTCAGTCCCCCACCACAGGCTGATTCTGTCTCACCCCAATTTCAAATTCCCCAGGGAGCAGTCTGATCCACCTACTTCAGCTCCTCTCACCAGCCTGCCTGGTGCCGCCACACATAGTAATTGGCTGCCCGTGTCCGGTGGACAGTCCTCAATCTTGTCTGTGGCCAGGGTCTCAAGGCCTCATGCTATACACCGTGTATAGCATCTCATGCCAGCTTCACCACAGTCTTATGAGGCATGCAGTGACATCACCCTTAGACATGTGCAAACTGAGGCCTGGAGCCATCAGAGCCATTTGTCAATGACCCACTGCTAGGAGGTGGCAGAGCTAGAGCTAGCCCTCGAGGCCAGCGCTGCGCTGCTCTCCTTTTGATGTGGGCTTACTAAAAGATAATCAGTGAATCCCTCAGATGTCCACATGCTCCAATGCTGAGTAAACCCAACTGTCCTTTGCACCTATTTGGAAAAGTTACTGTTTAGGCACGTAGACTAGGTCTAGATGATCAGTGTAGGTTTGATGGCAATAGGATTTTATTAAAACCTTGATGGAGAACCCGTGTAGTATCTACTAACATCTCCGCATGCTTGGGGGCAGAAGAGGATTTAATATTCATCAAGTCTTTGTAGCAACATCAAAGGAAGATTTAAACATTGCTGGATGTTTTGTGCAGTTTTTTAAAAGCACCCCCCACCTTTTAAGAAAATGTGACGCTCTGGCATAAATCAAATTTATGTGATGACTGACTTTCATTTTCATTACCTCTAGCATGAGTAACAGCTTTGAATGGACATAAGAACCGTGAGCAACTTGGGGAGGGAGGTGACTGCTTCTGTGCTATTCTCCGTGCAGAACAAAGATCACACATACTTGCATTCCGTAAAATTCCCTGTGATGAAATCCAAGAACCAAGAAATGCAGGGTGGAAATAGGCTTAGTAGTAAGTGACCTACTATATCCACTTCCCTCCTCCTTGTTAAGATTCTTTGACCTCCTGCCACAGGGGCCTTAGAGGCATCCCGTAAGCTTTGCACAGAAGCTGCTAATCCCCTGGCAGGCAGTTCACTCCATTTCCATCTGGCAGCTGCTCCCTCTCACACTCAAGGACTCGCAAGGAGTGGCTGCTGGGTCTGCAGACCCTGGGGGACAGGCAGGGAAAATATTTGTGGAACTGAGACCCAGAGGCCTCCCCCTTCCCTGTGCCGACTCATGTAGGCTTTATCTCTGTTGGCTTTTAAATGAAGAGGGGTAGGAAGGGCAATGAAATTAAAGGCCTTGCCAGGTCTTGCTTGAGAGCTTCTCTCTCACTGCTGCTATTTTTTCTTCATCAAATGTGTGATGTGGGTTTGTTCAAAGCATCTAGTGGGTTCTCCGCTTAGATCATTTAATTCCAGGATACAAAGGACACTGCAGCTTTGGCCCGGAATCATACTTTGCACTGGGCCAAGGCCACCTTTAACTGCCTGGGCAGGTAGCTAGAGATTTTCTGGGGGCACTCCTGGAGTTTTTCCCATTCCTGACTAGAGATTATCTTGGAGCAGGAACGAGCTCCAAGTGGGAGGGCCTCTAAAAGACCACAGGATTGGAACATGGACATGTAGACTCACTTTTTCAAGGGCATGCAAGGAGATTATTTAGGAAATGGGGGATTCCATTAAAAAAATTAATTTAGGACATTAGTCCACTTACATAAAATTGTTTGGGTGAGTTTGGGCAGAGGTGTAGGGTGAGGAAGAGAAAGACATGGAGATCAAGTGAATGAAGGAACTGGGAACAAATACCGTTTTCATGCTAACTTGACTGTCAGATAATATACTGTCAGATGAAAGAAGAGAATGTTGCAGTTATGCTTATGGTATGATTCGGCTTAGAAGAAAAGAAGCCAACACAAAAAATACCTGGTGTGTGCATGTGCTTTTGGAAAAAGGTGTAGGGAAGGGCACACAGCAGTCTAACCCTGAGGACTTGGGGAGGGAATAGAAGGGAAAGGATTATATCCTTTTCTTTATACATCTTTATATTTATTTACTTATTCAAACCAGCACTGTTAACTTTTGTAATTAAATAAATTTAAAGAAAGGCTTTTTAAATATAAGAAAGCTTTTCTGGGGAGTAAAAATCAGAACAAAAACTAAATTTACACTGGAATAGATTGTTTTAAGTTTTGTGTTTCATAGTCTGTATGAGCTAGATGTGGTGGCTCATGCCTGTAGCCCTAACACTTTGGGAGGCCAAGGCGGGAAGATAGTTTGAACTCAGGAGTTTGAGACTAGCCTAGGTAATGTAGCAAGACCCCCTCTCCATCAAAAATAGGAAAAGTCAGCTGCGCATGAGGGTAGGCACCTGTGATCCCAGAAACTCGGGAGACTGAGGCAGGAGGATTGCTTGAGCCTGGGAAGCTGAGGCTGCAGTGAGCTGTGATTGCACCATCACATTCCAGCCTGGGTGACTCAAAAGTACAAAAGCCTCTGTGGGGAAAAGAAAGTTGTCTATTCTGTCCACAGCCACGTATTTGCCTTCCTAGAGGTAACCACTTTGGCCAGATTCTTGAGTATTCTTAAAGAAATGCTCCATGTTTTAAAAAACCTTCTGTTGATGAGCATTTTGATTGTTTTCAGTATTTTACTGGAGAAACAATACTGAAGTAAAGACTCAAGGCTATATTCTTTGACATGTGTTAGTATATCCCTAGAATAAGTATCTTGAAGTGGAATTACCTAATTTTTCTCAAAAGGGGCTACAAATATACACTTCCTTCAGAAACATGCGAAAGTGCTAGGTATTCTTTATAGAACAAGGTCTGCCATTGGAAGTGAGATAAACTATAGTGATAGCAGCAGGGACTTTAGAGAAGGAAGTAGGAAAGTCAGAGTTTTTGCAATTGCTTCTCTTATAGACACCTCTCCTTCCAGAAGTTATTTTTGCTCAAACTTTGGTTTTTATATTTCAGGGTAACAAGGGTTTGAGGAAGGAACTAAACTTTGAGTGAGTTGCTATTATGTGCCAGGCCTAGGGTTAGGTCAGTTGCAAATATCATTTAATTCTTGTAGCATTCCTACAAGGTCCATATTTGGCATTTACTATCTGCAGTTCACAGATTAAAAAAACGAGGCTCAGGGATGCTAAGTAAGTTCTCCAAGGTTGTACAGTGGATAAAGGTCAGAATCACCTTCCAGAATTCATTAAAGCACTCATGCTTTTTACCATTCTTATCCTCCTCTTCCTCTTAGAAAAATAGAAATCTCTGTAGCTCTTGCATCATGAAGGATCTGGGGATGCATGAACCATGAACCAGGTGGAAGACCAATTTCACCCAAGGTTGACCTGTGATGTATGCCTTTGCTTGTGCTTAAGAAGTCACTTTTAATAAGCTTACGGGGTGTGCAGAGAAAATTTACTCTTGAATTATGTGGATTGTCTTTAGCCACAAAGGGCTGTATTCCAGGAACTCTTCTGAGTCTACTGACTTTAAAGAGCCAGCTCTGAAATAGTGATGATCTGAAAACTGGTTAGGTTTCAAGGTAGACTCACAAGCCCACAGAACTTAGAACATTCCGAAAGAGTATGGGTGTCCATGATTTCTTGGTGTTCTCAGTCCATAATGGAATGTATAGGTGAGACCGTATGGGTAGGTTCAGGCTAAAGCAGGGGTCCTCAATCCCCAGGCACTGACCAGTACCAGTTCATGGGCTGTTAGTAACTGGGCTGCAGGGCCGGAAGTGAGCAACTTCATCTGTATTTACAGCCACTCCCCATCACTTGCTTTATCACCTGAGCTCCGCCACCAGTCAGATCAGTGGCAGCATTAGATCCTTATAGGAGCACAAACTGTATTGTGAATTCTGCATGTGAGGGATGTAGGTCGTACACTCCTTATGAAAATCTAACGCCTAATGATCTGAGGTGGAACAGCTTCATCCAGAAACCATCCCCTGACCCCGACCATCCCTGGAAAAATCACCTTCCACAAAACTGGTTTCTGGTGCCAAAAAGGTTGGAGACTCCGGGGTTAGAGCCACAGCAAGGAGAACAGGAGGGGTGAGAGCCCCCATCTGTGGGCTGGGACAGAGTTTAGGGGCACTGAAGCACCACTTGACACTGCAGCAAGACTGGGGCTGTGGCCAGGGATCTAGGGCAATAGGCAGCCTGCTTAGGTGGAATTGTTAAAAGCATCAGAGAGAGCACTGCGAGGAGGAATGAGGCCATTTATTATTTTTGAAAATCAATTATGTGCAGGTTGGTGACTGCCCACACTTATTTCAAATGGCTTTATTAAACGAATCACCGCTGATACAAATGGACTTCAATTAACAAGGAGCTTGGATGTAATTTGATGCAATTTCTTAGCTCAAGAAATCAAGTGCTTTTTTTCCCCCCCTTTCCTAAAAGCCAGGGTAAATTTTCTCATAGCTGATAGAGATTATTATGGTAGTTACTCATTTTATCAGAAGTGGTATAATATCCAGTCTAGGTGGAGAGAGGATGGCGCTCTTTGGAGCTAATTTTCTGAGTCTGCCACTAGATTGCTGTGTGCTTCTATACTAAAAGCAGCCAGTGTCCTGATCTCTAATTACCCTTAGCTTTGGCTTCTCTTTGACATTTGGGGGTAGGGTGGGGATAGTGTTGGATGAACTAAAGCTTGTGTCTCACTTTTAAGTTATAGTTCTTTGAACCTTGTCACAGGTAGGGAGTTATTTCCTGAGGTTGAAGAAGAAGAGGAGGAGAAAGAAACCAAGCTAGTATGTCTTGAGTTGATTAGAGATGGGTGAGAGTGTATTCACCTTGACTTACTTTTCCCCAATAGTCAGCTTTTACATGCTGGTCCTTCAGTCAGTAGGTGTGTTTCCATGTTACTGCTACTTCTTCAAAGTTTATAACCATCAACTATCTTTAACTACTTTGACCTACTGATATAATAACCATTGGTAGGTAGTATCATCTACCAATTATTGTTAGATAATATCTAATCTTATTAATATTAGAACTTTCTACATGTTTGTATATTGCTTTGGCTTGAATTTCATCTCATAGAATATGCTTTTTCTTTTACAAACATTACAGTGAGGCACAAATGAAATAATTATAAATATTTCACAAAAAGATGCATGCTTTTATGGCATTTCTGCCTGTGTACATATTTGATCTATGAGATCCCCTGATTCTTTAGCATGAAACTCATGGGATATGGTCAATGAAATTTGTCCCTCTCAGAATCTGTCAAGCATTTTATTTTCTTGGGCAGGGTAGTGATGCCATAACCTCAACTGAGATTTCTTAGTGATAGTTTAGGTTTTGGATTGACCAAAGGGTTTTGTGTTTTTGTTTGGTTGTAATTGAGATATAACTGGTACACAGAAAAAATGCATAGTTGAGTATCCAGTTTGATACATTTTGACATATACATACACCCATAAAAATCATCACGAAAGACCCAATGATGAACATATCCGTCACCCTCACTCCTTGCTCACTTTCATTCCTTCCTGGCTCACACCCTCACCCCAGGTAACCACTGATCTGCTTCCTGTTGCTCCAGGTTAACTTGCATTTTCTAGAGTTTTGAATAATGGACTCATCTAGTATGTACTCTGTTTTTGGTCTGGCTTCTTTTACTCAGCATGGTTATTTCCAAGTCATCAATGTTGGTGTATATATTCATGGCTCATTCCTTTTCCTTCTTCAGTAGTAGTCTATTGTATGAAAACACCACAATTTATTTATCTGCCGACCTTTTAATGGACATTTGTATTGCTTCAAATGAGGCAGTTTCTAGTTTTTGACTAAAAAACTTAGGCTGTTAGGAACTGGGCCAAAGGGTAGTTCACTTGAAGCCGCTACAAGTCTTTGTATGGCTGTATACTTTCTTTTCTGTTGGGTAAATATCTAGGAATGGCATAGCTGGGTAACATGGTAGGTGTATGTTTCAATTTTTCAAGAAATGCCACCCACAGTTTGGGAGAGTTCCAGTTCCCCGACGTCCTCACCAACACTTGATTATGCTGAGTGTTTTTCATTTTAGAAATTCAAGTAGGCATACAACAAACATGAAAAACACTCAACATCACTGATCATTAGAGAAATGCAAATCAAAACCACAACGACATACCATCTGAAACCAGTAAGAATGGCAAGTATTAAAAAGTCAAGAAACAACAGATGCTGGCGAGGCTGTGGAGAAATAGGAATGCTTTTACACTGTTGGTGGCAATGTAAATTAGTTCAACCATTGTGGAAAACAGTGTGGTGATTCCTCAAAGACCTAGAACCAGAAATACCATTTGATCCAGCAATCCCATTATTGGGTATACACCGAAAGGGATCTAAATCATTCTGTTATAAAAATGCAGGCATGTGTATGTTCATTATAGCACTATTCACAGTAGCAAAGACATGGAATCCACCCAAATGCCCATCAGTGATAGACTGGATAAAGAAAATATGGTACATATACACCATGGAATGCTATGCAGCCATAAAAAGGAATAAGATCACGTCCTTTTCAGGGACATGGATAGAGCTGGAAGCTATTATCCTCAGCAAACTAACACAGGAATGGAAAACCAAACACCACATGTTCTCACTCATAAATGGGAGCTGAACAATGAGAATACATGGACACAGGGAGGGAAACAGCACACACTGGGGCCTGTGTGTTGTGTCGGGGAAGAAGAGGAAGAGTGTCAAGAAGAATAGCTAATAGATGCTGGGCTTAATACCTAGGTGGTGGGTTGATCTGTGCAGCAAATCACCATGACACACGTTTACCTATGTAACAAACCTGCACATCCTGCACAGGTACACTGGAACCTAAAATAAAGTAAAATAAATTCTAACAGGCATGAAGTAGTATCTCCTGTGGTTTTAATTTGCAGTTCGCCATTATGCATCATGTTGAGTGTCTTTCCATGCTATTATTTGCCATCGGTTTACCTTCTTTGGTGTCTGTTAGAACTTTACCCATTTTTAAAAATTGTTTTATTATCTGAAGTTTTGAGAGTTCTTTACCTATTTGGCATACAGGTCTTTTATCAGATATATACTTTGCAAATATCTTCTCCCATTCTGTGACTTACCTTTTCATTCAGCATTTTTGGAATAGCCTAACTTTTTTAACTTTGATGACAGGTTTATCATTTAAAAAGAAACAATCATTCCTTGCTTAACAATAGGGATAGGCTCTGAGAAAGGCACCCTTGGGCACTTGTGTCATTGTGTGAACATCACAGAGTACACTTTACACAAACCTAGATGGTCTAGCCTACTACACACCCAGGCTGTACGGTCTAGGCTGTTGCTCCTAGGCTATGAACCTGTACAGCATGTGACTGTACTGAATACTATAGACAACTGTAACACGATGATAAGTATTTGTGCATCTAAACATAGAAACGTTGCAGTCAAAATACAGTATAAAGATTTAAAAAATAGTGGCCTGGCATGGTGGCTAACGCCTGTAATTCCAGCACTTTGGGAGGCTGAGGTGGGGAGATCACTTGAGGCCAGGAGTTCGAGACAGCCTGCACAACATGGTGAAACCCCATTTCTACTAAACATACAAAAATTAGCTGGACATGGTGGTGCACGCCCGTAATGCCGGCTACTCAGGAGAGTGAGGCGCAAGAATTGCTTGAACTTGGGAGGTGGAGTTTGCAGTGAATTGAGATCATGCCCCTACACCCCAGCACGGGTGCCAGAGCAACACTCTGTTTCAAAAAAAAAAAAAAAGATGAAAAATGGGATATACACCTGTGTAGGGCACTTACTGTAAATGGAGCTTGTAAAAATGGAAGTTACTCTGGGTGAATTAATAATATGAGTGAACATGAAGGCCCAGGGCGTTGCAACTGCTGTAAACACTGGACATTTAGGCAACATCAAATTTATTACATCTTTTTTATTTCTTTAATCATAAATTAACATTAGCGTACTATAACACTTTTATTTTTTTAACTTTTTGACTGTTATAACACCTAGCTTAAAATACAAACATTGTACGCCTGTACAAAAATATTTTCCTTTTTTTTTTTTGAGATGGAGTCTTGCTGTGTCACCAGACTGGAGTGCAATGGCATGCTTTCAGCTCGCTGCAAACTCTGCCTCCTGTCTTCAAGCAGTTCTCCTGCCTCAGCCTCCCAAGTAGCTGGGACGACAGGCCCTTGCCACCACCCCCAGCTAATTTTTGTATTTTTAGTAGAGACTGAGTTTCACCACGTTGGCCAGGATAGTCTCGATCTCTTGATCCTCGTGATCTGCCCACCTTGGCTTCCCGAAGTGCTAGGATTACCGGTGTGAGCCTCCACACCCGGCCATATTTTCTTTCTTTATATCCTTATTGTATGAGCTTGTTTTCTATTTAAATTTTCTATTTTTTTAACTTTAAAGCTTTATTGTTAAAATGAAGACACACACATTAGCCTAGGCCTACACAGGGTCAGGATCATCAATATCACTGTTTTCCATCTCCACATCTTGTCCCACTGGAAGGTTTTTAGAGGCAGTAACAGTGATGGAGCTGTCATCTCCCTGCTGGAACACCCCCCGAAGGACCTGCCTAAGGCCGTTTTACAATAGATTTTTTTTTAATAAGTAGAAATACACTCTAAAAGGAGGATAAAAAGTATAGTCTAGTAAGCACATAATCCAGTCACATAGTCGTTTTGTTTTTATGTACTGTACATAATTGTATGTGCTAGAATTTTATATGACTGGCAGTGAAGTAGGTTGTTTACACCGGCATCACAGCAAACTTGAGAATGATGCATTGGACCACCAGGAGATAAGAATTTTTTTAGCTCCTTTATAATCTTATGGAACCACCCTTATAAATGTGGGGTCCACCAGGCCATTAAATGAAGTCCTATAATGAGCCACCAGGTGCAGTAGCTCATGCCTGTAATCCCAGCACTTTAGGAGGCCGAGGTGGGTGGATCATTTGAGGTCAGGAGTTTGAGATTATCCTGGCCAACATAGTGAAACTCTGTCTCTATGAAAAATGCAAAAATTAGCTGGGCATGGTGGCATGCACCTGTAATCCCAGCTACTCAAGAGGCTGAGGCCAGAGAATCGCTTGAACTCGGGAAGTGGAGGTTTCAGTGAGTTGAGATCACTCCACTGCACTCTAGCCTGGGTGACAGTGAGACTCTGTCTCAAAAAAACAAAAAAGAAGTCATTATACAGTGCCTGACTATATTTTATTCACAGTATCAAGCTCTAAAAAACCTATGGCAAAAACAAACACAAAGCAAAAGCAAACATGCCTGTAGCCACACTACCTCCTTCCTGAGTCCCACTGCCCCTTCCTGCCAAGACGGTGTCATAGGAACCATATTCATTCTCCCACCTAGGGAAAATCCCCAGCAAAATATATGCCGTTGCCGCAGCTTAATGTCTTGAGTTTCCAAGCTGTGGTGCCAGGAGGGTGGGCTCAGATAGCCGACCCATAGGTGAGAACTGCAGAAAGCAAGATCTCCAGAGATGTGCCCACCACCCTGGGACGCAGCAGGCTTGACCAGCCCGTATAAGTAACCGAAACTGGAGGATAGAAAGGGGGAGGCTGAGATCTTACTCCAGCTTCAGGCTCCCCCTCCCTCACACCCCCAAACCACTAAATGATTCTTTGGATCTCTGCCCTCCCCTTCTCAAAGGAAGCCATTTGCAACTATGACTCAGAGGAAGACATTTTGCGCTACCCTTACTGGCTTCCCTTAAAGACTCTGAGCCATGTCATCCTCAACATTGAGAAAATATTTTAAGAGGCTGGCATTAGAATTGCCCCAGATGGAATTTGACTTTGTTGTGGTTTTCTCTTTAGTTTGAAAAAGATCCAGTAATCCTGTAAGATAGTAGAGCAGGGAGTGCTACTTCCTGGAGTTTTTTTGTTTGCCCTTGGATCGCATGCGGAGGATGTGGTACTGCCCAGGGAAGTCTGGAAACTTCCTAGCTGGGCACTTGTGCACCCTGTGGAAGAAGAGGGTGTGGACTCCAACTCGTGCAGCCTAACCCTGCACCACACATCAGATTCAGAACCACACCCGGAGGGCACTGGAGAGACTGCCGTGTTATGCCCCCAACTTATGGATTCAGGGATGGATGAATTGAGTTCTTCAGCATATATCTAGGGAATGCCATGTGCCTGCTGGCACTATTCCAGATGCTTGGGTTCCAGCAGTGAGCAAGGAAAATCCCACTCTTGTGGAGCTTACATCCCTGCAGAGGAGACACAGCATCAGCTAATAGGTGTCAGGTGGATATTAGTTACCCAAAGGAGGGAACACTAGCATTGGCCAGGCATGGTAGCTCACGCCGGTAATCCCAGAACTTTAGGAGACTGAGGTGTGAGGATCACTTGAGACCAAGAGTCTGAGACCAAGCTGGGCAACATGGCGGGACCCTCATCACTACAAAATTTTTTTAAAAAATTAGGTATGATGGTGTGTGCCTGTAATCTCAGTTACTTGGGAGGCTGAGACTGCAGTAAGCTATGATGGCGCCACTGTACTTCAACCTGCGACAGAGCAAGACCCTGTCTGCAAAAAAAAAAAAAAAAAGAAAAAAAGAAAAAGAAAAAAGAATTAATGAATTAATTCTGGTTTGCAATTACAATTTTTCAGAGCTTGAAGAGGCTTAGGAGTGCTGGCTTTAAATTGGTCATGAAATTTAATGCTTTTTCTGTCATCATAGATGCTGTGGGTGTAAAATGGCCTCAGGTCCCAGCTGGATTTTATTCTGTGAATGACACTTGGGTAGGGGAGTAGATAAAGAAAAGCTGGTGTTGAGAGAGGAATCCAGCTGGAATCCTCTCCCTGTAGTGCTGTGGGGATATTTCTGCATGTGTGAAATATTCATGTGCAAAAGGGGAAGTTGAGCCATTTCAAGGTTCCTTCTGACCTTGAGGCCCTTGGGTCTGACTCCAAGCCTGTGGGATTTCTCTTGTCTCCCAGGCCCTTTCAGGGAGGCCTCAGTTCTACCCTACCCCACCAGCCCCAGCCTTCACTCCTCCTCCTTCCTCCCTTCCTTGGAGAAAAATGAATTTGCAGAAATGTTAGGAGACAAGAAGCAAGTACAGTTGACCCTTCCACAACTCGAGGTTTAGGTGCAGTGACCGTCCCCTGCCATGGAGCCACATCCACATATAACGTCTGAGTCCTTGACTTAACTGCTGATAGTGCACTGTTGCCTGGAAACTTTAACGGATGACAACATCAGTAGTCGATCGACACGCATTTCATAGGATGTGTATATTACATGCTGTGCTCTTACAATAAACTAAGCTAGGGGAAAGAAAATGTTTGGAAAATCATAGGAAGAGAAAATGTATTTACCAATCATTAAGTGGAAGTGGATCTTCATAAAGATCTTCATCCTCGTCATCTTCATATTGAGTAGCCTGAGGAAGAGGAAGAGGAGGGCTTGGTCTTGCTGTCTTAGGAGGTGGCAGAGATGGAAGAAAATTCTCCTATAAATGGACCTGCATGGTTCAAACCTTTGTTGTTCAAGAGTTGACAGTATATGGCTTCTGGTCATTCTTTTTTTCCCCCCAAGATAGTCGTGCTTTGTCGCCCAGGCTAGAGGGCAGTGGCATGGTTTAGGCTCACTGCAACCTCCGCCTCCTGGATTCAAGTGATTCTCCTGCCTCAGCCTCCTGAGTAGTTGGGATTACAAGTGCCCACCACCACACCTGGCTAATATTTGTACTTTTAGTAGAGACAAGGTTTCACTGTGTCGGCTAGGCTGATCTCAAACTTCTGGCCTCAATCTGCCTGCCTTGGCCTCCCAAAGTGCTTAGATGACAGGCGTGAGCCACCACACTGGCCTGACTTCTGATCATTGTTAAGGACTTCATATGATTCCTCTTAGTACTTCAAAGTCAGGTGGATTTTGATGAGGTCCTTGGGGGCTATTGTTTCTAATTTCAGGTCATAAAGATTCTTCTGATTTGCTGTTGAAAGGAAAATGAATGTTGGGAGAGAGAACGTTATAGTCCGAATGCTTTTATGCTTCCTGCAGTAACTTCTCTGAGCCTGGAACCATTTTCCAGTAAGAAGTAGGTGACAGGCTATCAAAATAAAGAGTAACCTTTTGAAAGCACTTCAGTGCAACAATGTGGGCTTTTTATAATCTTGACTTGCATTTGTGAGAGGAGAGGGCTGAGCTAGGTTTGGGCTCCGCTTCTCCTCCTCCCCCGCTCCCCAACACTCTTTGATCTGAGAAGCTTGTCTCATCCTTAGCCAAGTCTGCTGGAACTTTATCCAGAGCAGGAAAAGGGGAAATAGTTTTCCTTTCTTGGTGGATTTGTATTTATATAAACCCTTAGCAGGGAAGATGGAGCTGAGTGTCAGGCACATGCATCTGCAGGGAGGCGTGGTGTGATGAGTGAATGTGGGAAGAGGCAAGGGCAGCCTGTCCCTCTGCACCAAATCAGCTTTGACTTGGGTCAGATGGTGTTGGACCTTTTAAGGGTCAGTGAGGAGCAGATGGTGTAAGTCCTTGTGCACATTTTCTTAAGGACACACTTACGTGTAGGGCCATTACAGAGCAACAAAGGGCAGGGTGTGTGTGAATCTCACTATGTTTGTATCACTATAGAGCAGCTGTCCCCAACCTTTTTTGGCACCAGAGACCAGTTTTGTGGAAGACAATTTTTCCATGGACTGGAGTTGGCGAGATGTTTTCAGGATAATTCAAGTGCATTACATTTATGCTGCACTTTATTTCTATTATTATTACATTGTAATATACAATGAAATAATTATACAACTCACTATGATGTAAAAACAGTAGGAGCCTGGAGCTTGTTTTCCTTTAACTAGGTGATCCTATCTGGCAGTGATGGGAGACAGTGACAAATCATTAAGCATTAGTTTCTCATAAGGAGCAGGCAACCTAGATCCCTCGCATACTCAGTTCACAGTAAGGTTTGCCCACTCCTATGAGAATCTAAGGCTGCCCCTGATCTGACAGGAGGGTGGAGCTCAGGCAATAATGTGAGCAATGGGGAGTGGCTATAAACAGATGAAGCTCTTTGCCTGCTCACCTGCCACTCACCTCCTTCTGTGCTGCCCATGAACCCATACCAGTTCATGGCCCGGGCACTGGGGACTCTTGCTCTAGAGTGATTCCCCCAACCCTTACCTGTGAGGGATACTTTCCAAGGATACCTGAAACCACTAATTGTACCAAACCCAGTTGCCATTAGTTGGAAAATGTTTCAGTCATGTCTTTCACCCACAAACATAATGCCTTTTTCATTTTAACCAAGCACTTAGCAGGTACTGTAACCATACATTTTGCACTTTGAGGTGCAGCAGCAAAACTAGCATGGATTTGTCTTTTTTCACAATTTCACGGGTAGAGGATTCGTACTTACTGTAGATTTCATAATTCCAGCATGCAATTTTTTTTCTTTCCTTATTAAGTCAAGACGTTTCAGCTTTTTGCTTAAGCACTTATCAGCTTCTCTTTGACAGATCCAAATCACCAGCATCACTGTTCTTGCACTTTGGGGCCATTATGAAGTAAAATAAGGGTTATATATTAAGCACTGCAGTGCTTTGATGGTGCATCTCATAACTGAGAAGGTGCCTAAGTGATGAGCAGGTGGGGAGCGTCTAGAGTGTGAGGGACATAGGACTAAGGAGGATTGACGGCACTCGGTGGATACGGAGCTGGACAGCTTGAGATTTCATCATGCTCCTCAGAACAGTGCTAGATTTAAAACTGATGATTGTTTATTCCTGGAGTTTTTCATTTAATATTTTCAGACCTATATTGACTGCTGGTAGCTGAAACCTTTGAAAGCAAAAACCACAGATAATGGGGGAACATCGTATATCTAAATATATCACTGTATATACTGATACATATGGGTGAGTGACAAGTTCAAGTCATTTTCCTTTTTTTGTTGTTACTAAGAGAAAAATGTTGTAGAAGGCCTTAGCTCTCCTTTGTAACATTGACCTCACAAGTTTTAGCTTCTCACAATGTGTCCCACTGTTAATTTACTTCTGTGAATTAGTCTCAACATTTTCACACCAGCCCTTGCCACTTCTTGTGGATGGTGAGGTTTTTAAGTGTGTGTGCCATCCATGTGAATGCTTTCTTTTCATTGCAGGGGGTGCAGGGAAAACTTTCCCTTTGCTCTCAGAAGAAGGCTCAGTGAAAATCAACTGATGAAAGGCAAATTAATAAGAATAAGATGATTACTAAGGCAAATACATCTTTTAACATTCAAGGGGAATCACAGAATGATTACCCTAACCCCACAACAGGGTGCAGAAGCTGTACCCTTTTTCATAGGGGAGGGAAGAGATGAGAATGTAGACAGTTCTTTTGAGAGGCAGTAAGTGATTATTAGGGAGGATGAACGGACCACAGAGACAGAATTAACTTCTAAGTGATTCTCTTTGGAATCTGAATGAGCCTGAGAGGCAGACATTATCTTGTGAAAAAGTCTGCCAGGTATGGTCACATTTCTCAGGCCTTTTTTCTGAGATAATGAGATTCCAGGGAGGGCACAGAAAGCATTTATGTTTCTTGTGGCAAGCTTTCTTGGTCAGATAAGGAAATTCCAGAAATAGTCCCATCCCTTGGGATTTGGGGAGGCACAAGACAAGGTTAGAGGGACCTTCATTCTGAGGCTTATTTCTGAGGCGTCTTAGCTTTCAAAAGTACTCAGGTGCCATATTTTGAGGAATGATTTTCTATACCCACAGCGTCATAAAACCACTTCATTTAAGCTTCAAGTGGTGCTCCATGGTTCCTTTTTAAGTTTTCTTTTCTTTCCTTTTTTTTTTTTTTTTTTTTTTTTTTTTAGACAAAGTCTGGCTCTGTCCCCAGGCTGGAGTGCAGTGGCGCAATCTCGGCTCACTGCAACCTCTGCCTGCTGGGTTCACGTGGTTCTCCTGCCTCAGCCCTCAGCCTCCCAAGTAGCTGGGATTACAAATGTGTGTCACTTTGCCTGGCTTATTTTTGTATTTTTAGTACAGATGGGGTTTCATCATAGTAGCCAGGCTGGTCTCGAACTCCTGACCTCAAGTGATGCACCAGCCTTGGTCTCCCGAAGTGTTGGGATTATAGGCGTGAGCTACTGCACCTGGCCTTTTTCTAGGATTTTTAGAATTTCCAGAGAAATCTTATACAAAATCTAAAGAAAGCATCTATTGTTCTTGTGTTATTGCAACTTGTATAGTATCAGGGTTCATCTGGGACTGATAAAGATGCTGAGAACAGTAAGTTTAAAGAACTTAAATGTACAACAATACTTTGCTATTGTTCTATCTTTTAGAACCAAAAATAAAGCCCTTCTTAGTAGGTGACTCAGCTTCCTGAAACCTCCCTGGGGAAATTTCTCCTACGTGTTAATACATACCACCTGAGACAGGTTTACTTGTTGGCCTGGGATGTTTATTCTGGCTCCCAGGAATATTTATTTTGTGTCTGGTAGAGTCTAGGACTTCAAAGTGGAATCTTCCTGAAGTTTCTACCTGGCCTTTCATCCTAATGTTGTAATGGACATTATGGGACGGAAACTCCTCAGGGACTCTGGAGATACCAAGACCCTGACACTTTTGTAGCAGGTGGGCATCCTGGAGGAAGAGTGGCCTAGAGGAGAGGGAGATGGGCTCTCTCTCTGTTGCAGGTGTTAGAAACAGAGAGTGCAGGAGGAAGAGGAATTGCAAATAACCAGGCATGAAGAAGACAGAAGGATGAATGCTACAGAGGATTGGATGTGCATGAATTTTTTTTTTTTTTTTTTTTTTTTTTTTGAGACGGAGTCTTGCTCTGTTGCCAGTCTGGAGTACAGTGGCGTGATCTTGGCCTCCCAAGTAGCTGGGACTACAGGTACATGCCACCACGCCTAGCTAATTTTTGTATTTTCAGTAGACACGGGGTTTCACCATGTTGGCCAGGATTGTCTTCATCTCTTGACCTCGTGATCCTCCCGCCTCAGCCTCCCAAAATGCTGGGATTACAGGGGTCAGCTGTATAAGCTTGTAATATGAGGGAAGAGACTAAGCTCTGGTAGAGATTTGGAAAGTAATTTTAATAGCAGCTTTTTCCCCCTTGGTTTTCTGTGGTTAAACTTTTGCCAAATGCATTGGAAAGGGGCGTTGTGATGTGAGGCCACAGGTTTTTGATCTAGAAGAGACCTGACTGATGATCCCTCATGGGGCCCTTGGACCAAATGCACCTCTTGTTGGTTTAGCAAACCTGAGATCATTTAGTCATTCCCTTCTCCCTCTTATCTTTCAAACCAAAAAAAAAATTTTTTAAAAAGCTTTATGTCATTAGCAAGCAAACATTACTGTTAGGATGATCATCTTCTGACAGGAATTGGGCTACACAAGGAAAAGTTGAGCTCATAGGCTCCAGGTGGAGCACCTGCCATGAACGGAAAACTGAAAGGTGCCCGCCATTCATGCCCAGCATGTGGGCCTGGTACAGCCCCCTGGCGTTATTCACTGGGAAAATCTGAGAGCCATTGTGTGAGTCACAGAAGTAATCAAGATTGTGACCTTTTTTCTTCCTTTTGCCTGTAACTATCACCACTTTGGAGGATGTTTGGAAGAAGTGGAAGCTAGGTGCTGACATTGAGTTTGTTTAGTGTTGCCTAGTGACCATGAATATTCGCTGAAGATAGGTGCTGAGAGCATTCTTATTTAAGGGCACCTCTGAGAACCCCAACTGGCCTGGTTTTCTTTGCCCTGCTGATTGTACTTTGTGATGAATAAGATTTCACAAATTGTTTCCAAAGCTTCAAGGTACTGAAGGATGTTTTTGAGTGTTTTTTTTTTTTTTTTAAATCTAAAGAAGTCTCAGCATTCAGAATCAAAACTGCAGTTGAGAATTCTACAAATGGCTGGAAATGGAAATATCCTCACATTGTTAAATTGCTCAGAATTCAGTGGGTTCCTACATTTTAGAGTTGCAGAGATAAATTGAAAACACAGTTCTAGGAGAGGGTCATAATTTTTGATGGGGTAAGGTTTTGTAGCTGTTGTTGGAACCATACCTCAGGATATATTCAATTATCAAATGACCCTGTCAGTTTGCGTCGTTTTGAAGAGGAATGGTATCTGTGGGGCATTGGTTCCAAGACCCCCATGGGTACCAAAGTCTTTGGATGCTCAAGTCCCTGATACCCAGTGGCGGGGTATTTGCACATAACCTATGAACATCCTCCTGTGTGATTTATTTTATTTTTTGAGACAGAGTCTCACTCTGTTGCCCATACTGGAGTGCAATGGCACAATCTTACTGAAACCTCCGCCTCCTGGGTTCAAGTGATTCTCCTGCCTCAGCCTCCCGAGTAGCTAGGATTACAGGCATGTGCCATGATGCCCTAATTTTTGTATTTTTAGTAGAGCCAGGATTCCACCAGGTTGGCCAGGCTGGCCTCTAATTCCTGACCTCAGGTGATTTGTGCGCTTCAGCCTCCCAAAGTGCTGAGATTACAGGCATGAGCCACCATGCCTATCCTCCTCCCTTATATTTTAAATCATCTCTAGATAACCTGTAATAACTAATACAGTACAAATGTTAGGTAAATAGTCGTTATACTGTATTGTTTAGGGAATAATGACAAGAAAAAAGTCTATATGTTCAGTACAGATGCAATTTATTTTTATTTTTGAGACAGTGTCTTGCTCTGTCATTAAGGCTGGAGTGCAGTGGCATGATTTTGGCTGACTGCAACCTCTGCCTCTTGATTCAAGGGATTCTCCTGCCTCAGCTTCCCAGGTAGCTGATATTATAGTTGCCTGCCACCATGCCTGGCTAATTTTTATATTTTTAGTGGAGATGGGGTTTTACCATGTTGACCAGGCTGGTCTTGAACTCCTGACATCAAATGATCTGACCCCACCCCTCAGCCTCCCAAAGGGCTGGGATTATAGGCATGAGCCACCACGTCCAGCCCAGATGCAATTAAGAATTTTTTTCAACCTGCAATTGGTTGAATCCATGGATGCAAAACCCACTGATAAGGAAGGCTGACTCCATAATTGAGCCGAGAGCAAACCTTGTTCACAGGAAGAATGCAGCATCCCTACAGTTTTGGGGAACTACTCTTTGAATCCCCAAATCTCCTAAGAGTATATGTGGCTAAAAGCCGGAATATACCTGTGTGTACCCCAGTTGACTTGTTTATGCCTCAGCAGGAAGATTGTTGCCAAGTCCACCGATAGCCTGGATACACTGAGTAATTCCCTCGCAAGTTCAGCAGCAATTCAGCCCCTTTCAGGGTATTCCAGCTGCCTTCCCCATAAATTCAGCATCCCATGTGGGTGGCCTTCCGGGAACCACAGCTGGTGCCTCATCAGGTTTGCCAGGAAGTTCAATAGCATGCTTTCCCCACAGCCTGCTTCCTCACCCCACAATACAGCTTCCCAGGGAATTTTGTTTGCACCCAGAGGACAGTCCCCTGCCTGCTAGCTTTGGCCAGCTGACCATGGACAGTCTGGCCCCTAGCCCAGCAAACTTCTCTACCATCCAAGGAACTGCTCTGGACTTTACCCTTCATTACTCATAACTGGGTAGCTTATAAGGAAGAGAAATTATTGCTCACAGTTTTGGAAGTTGGTAAGTCCAAGATTGAGGCATCAGCAGATTCGGTATCCAGTGAGGGTTTTCTAATTCACATACGGCATCTTCTCGCCATGTTCTCACATGTGCTTGCATGAACTCTTCATATATTTAGAAGAGCAAGCCTTTAGAGAATCTTCTCATGACTACAGTAATAGTGTCAAGAACTTACTAGATGCCAGATACACTGTTTAGTATGTTTCAATTATGTATTACATAATTTAAACATCATAACATCATGATATCCTTGACACAGGATATCTGGTGGTGACGAGTTTAGTCAGTTTTGCTGTCAAAGTTCAGCACAGCCACTTCTTCCTGTAACCATTGGCAAAATATTGCCTCTTCCATCTGAGCCTCAATCTCTTCTTCTGTATATAACGAGGATAATAATTGTCCCTACCTCCTGGTGTTGTTGTGAAGACCGAAATGACACATACAACATCAAGCAAATAAAAAGTGCTCACTAAATGTCAGTTGCTGCTGTGATCATCTTTTCTTCTTCCTGGGTTAACTTAGGCTTATTTTGCAGTTTGACATACATTATAGTATGGTGGTAAAGTACAATGCATGCATTGTTCTCCACTCTGATAACAAAAGTTGCTGGGTCCTTTGGCTAAGTGTTCCCTACTCTGAAGTCTTTCCCAATCCTGTGAATCGGTATGAATCTCTCCTTCTCCAGCACCTCCAACATCTCGTAAATTTCCTTGGGACCTCATCATACAGGACTGTATTCTTTGCACACTTGGCCTCCCTTGTGGACACTGGGATCCTCCATGGTTGAGGTTGTGCCATAAACTCTCAGACCCCTGCATCTTCTTCAGTTCTCACAGACGGTGACATCTCAGTAGTTAGTTACTCAGTGAAATAATGCACTTTATTTTGAAGATCAAGTTTGTTAAATTTGAGAATGATTAGCTTCTGTTTTACTAGATAGCACACACATAAACCATTCTTCATATTTGAGTTAAGATAATTTTGAAAGGAAAAAGCTGTTTTTCTATGTTCTTAATCTGGGAACTGTGCAGGTTTCTTAAATCCTAAGGATACTGTCACCACATAGTAGGTTGTTGGAGTATACAGATGTGCTGGAAATTATGGACTGTTCTGCTTGTTGCTCAGTATTTATTAACATCAAGTGAATTTTTCACATGTGTGGAACTTCTCAATGCCTTCTACCTTCATGCTGTTTCCATGGATGGCAGTGTTGCTAGAGATAAGACCCAAACAAAACCAGTTACCTGGCTCTGTGTGACACTGAGAGTCTGAGGTACAGTTAGAGTTGATAACTGGGGCTTAATAGTCTGCTGTATGTTATTTCAAATTCTCTGACAAAATGTTCTGATCACCGAAAGCTATGACATACTAGCCAAGAAGCCAGCTGTGCCAGGCTGGTGCCAGGGATGGGTGCTGAGGACAGGGGCTTGGCATCCCCAGTTGTTACTCTAGGTGCCCAGGCAGATAAAAGCAGAGGGAGCTGGAGCCTGTGTGAAATTAGGACCAGGAGAGGGTTTTCAGGGGAAACCAAAGAAGCCCCGTCTGTGTTCAAGCTCTGGGGATGATTATGGGCAAAAGTAGAACTTGAAGATGCCAGGCAAGGAGCTAGGTGAAGGCAGTCCCAGAAGTAAGGGTGTTAAGAGCCTGGGGTGCCCACAGCACCTTCTTGTTGGAGTCCTAGCTTCTGTGGTACATGATGGGTGGGTTGGTTTACGGATGTGCAGCTCTCTGTGGGATTTGGAGCAAATCTGTTAAACTCAGAGAGCTTCTGACTTATTAATCAATGTTTGGACTGGACACCTTCCAGGTTCCAATCTAGCTCAAACATGCTGTTACTTCGGTTTATTTCATTACTTGATAAGCATTTCACATTTACATTTTTAACTTGCATTTTTATATTTGGGGATCTTTTCCTAGCTGGTGTTGAAGTGTAGTTCTCATATCCACATATCCATGATACAAGCTAATAATGCTAAATTAACTTTGTAGCAGTTTACTGTTTACAGGAGTTTGGTTAAGGAACCCAAATTACATTCAGTTAGTATCGTGCGACACTATATAAAAATGTTCACATCAGGAAATTAATGTCTTTCATAAAAGCATTAACGCTTAGTTCGCCTGGCGTGGTGGCTCACACCCGAAAGCACTTAGGTCAAGGTGGGTGGATCCATGAGGTCAGGAGATCGAGACCATCCTGGCCAACATGGTGAAACCCTGTCTCTACTAAAATACAAAAAAATTAGCCTGGCGTGGTCGTACATGCCTGTAGTCCCAGCTACTTGGGAGGCTGAGGCAGGAGAATTGCTTGAACCTGGGAGGCAGCAGTCACAATGAGCCGAGATTGTGCCACTGCACTCCAGCCTGCCGACAGACTGAGATTCTGTCTCAAAAAAAAAAAAAAAAAAAAAAAAGCACTGTTTTTAGATTGCTCCTTTAGGAAAGGAGAGTTCTGGTATAAAGAAGCAGTCCCCACTTTGGGGGAGGCATTAGGCTGGGGACAAAGAGTGAGGGTCCCATAAATGGGTACCCAAGTTCACATCCCGAGTCTGCTGCTGGTAACCTCCTGGCCCTGGGTAGATCACATAACCTCCCTGGGCATTAGCATCCTCATTTGTAAAATGAGGATAAACCTATCTAGGGACATTGTGAAGATTAAACGAGGTATACATTAAAAACTGGGAGCCCTGTGCTGACCTGGGCATGCACTATCACTGTGGGCTATGTTGGGGATGAGACATTTAGAAATATGGTATTTTTGTTTTGTTTTGCTTTTTGAGAGAGTCTTACACTGTCGCCCAGACTGGAGCGCAGTGGCCCCATCTCAGCTCACTTGAAACCTCTGCCTCCCAGGTTCAAGCAATTATCCTGCCTTAGCTTCCTGAGTGGCTGGGATTACAGGTACCTGCCACCATACCTGGCTGATTTTTGTATTTTTAGTAGAGACAGGGTTTCACCATGTTGGCCAGGCTGGTCTCAAACTCCTGGGCTCAAGCGATCCACCCAGCTCGGCCTCCCAAAGTACTGGGATTACAGGCATAAACCACTGCACTCAGCCAAAAATACAGTATTTTGAGGCAAAGGAATTTCTTACCATTATATGTCAGCAGATACAGTGGTCCCCCTTATCCATGGTTTCACTTCCTGTGATTTCAGTTACCTGCAGTCAACAGTGGTCCAAATACATGTGAATGCAGCATAATAATAATTTTGAGAGACCATATTCATATAACTTTAGTTATTAATACAATATATTGTTATTATCCTATTTATTGTTATTAATTTCTTACTGTGCCTAATTTATAAATTAAACTTTATCATAGGTGACTCTTTATAGGCAAAAAGAGTTTTGTACTGTCCTCAGTTTCTGGGGTCTTGGAACACATCTCCCAGGGATAAAGGGGGACTGCTATTCTTTGGAGTCTCTAGAATTTCAAGTCAGCAACAGACGTGGTTGGTGCATAGAGGTGAAGTTTTAATTGCAGTAGTGTCTTTCCCCAGTTGTTGTACATTTCATGTCCTTAATTTGGTGAACTTTCTAGAAGCTAGGCATGGTGGCTCACACCTGTAATCTCAGCACTTTGGGAGGCTGAGGTGGGAGGATTGCTTGAGGCCAGGAATTTGAAACAAGCCTGAGAAACATATCGAGACTCCCCTCTCTACAAAAAAAAAAAAAAAAAGTAAAAGGTTAACAATTTGCCACGTGTGGTGCTGCATATCTGTGGTCCCGCTACTCGAGAGGCTGAGGTGGGAGGATCACTTGAGCCTGGGAGATAGAGACTGTAGCGAGCTATGATTAGGCCACTGCACTTCAGCCTGGGTGACAAAGCAAGACCCTGTTTCTGAAACACCACCACAAAATTTAGTTCCTAGGTTTAAGTAGGGCAGTTTGAACAATAACGTGTCCCATCGTCAGCCAGCAACTCTTTCTTGGGTACTCTCTAAGAAAGGGCAGGGTGCTCTGGGTGTATAGATGACAGAACGGAAGTCATCACTGCTTTTACAGAATTAATGATCTCATTGAAGAGACATTACATCCAGGTTCATGCAGAGTAATGGTCTTCCTTTAGGTATTGTGGTAATCTATTAGGTTAATTATGTGTTTTTACTAGACTTATTAGATAGTGTGTGTCAGTGCATCTACTTCACACATACCTATCAGGGTAGTCCCCTTGCCTGGAGGAGGTTGGGCTGATCTTAGGCTGTTCCCCACCCCCACCACCTTTTTTTTTTTTTGAGACAGTCTTGCTCTGTCACCCAGGCTGGAGTGTAATGGCACGATCTCGGCTCATTGCAGCTTCCCTCAGGTTCAATCGATTCTCCTGCCTCAGCCTCCTGAGTAGCTAGGATTATAGGCAGTGCCACATACCCGGCTAATTTTTGTATTTTTAGTAGAGACGAGGTTTCATCATGTTGGTCAGGCTAATCTCAGACTCCTGACCTCGTGATCTGCCTGCCTCGGCCTCCCAAAGTGCTGGGATTACAGGCATGAGCCACCGCGCACAGCTGTGTTTGCCTTTTTAACACCTTTAGTCTGCTGTGTTTCCAGATCATTTATAAAGGGCTTTGTTGAATGGTTGCTATAGTCTGCTTGAGTCCCATCTGCCCCAAATCCTAATTATGAACACCTCCTTGGCAGCCCTTACTTTGGAGGGCTCTGGGGACTCTGGCTCAATCAGTGACATCTAGATAAAGATCCCTGGGGTCAGTCTGTTAGCAGGAAGGTGAGCAGAACAGTGACAAACAGATGCTGTCTTTGTCTAGTGTGGGCCTTCCTGCCATAACCATGGGAGTTTTCTCCACGGTGACACAGAGGAGAATTTGTGCATTGGAGCCGGTGCCCAGGCAATTCTGCTGTTGATGGTTGCACATTTGTTCTCAAACCCTTTGCTGCTTCACTTCTGCCGTTCTCCCTGTGTTCCCGTCCCAAAGCAGTGCTTTCTTTGTAATTTAGGGCACATCTCCCTAACACATTTCTCTTTCTCCTCCTGCAGGGGAGTTGCTGAGTCAGCCCAGACCAGAAGGAGTGGCAGAGATCATTTGCCCCAAGAACGGCAGCGAACGAGTGAATGTTGCCTTGGTTTACCCACCCACGCCGACTGTGATCAGCCCCTGTTCCAAGTAAGTTCTCAAAGTCCCTCTGGCCCCTGGACCTGGCTCCTGATCCCAGCTCCATAGATACGCCAACAAAAATCCAACTTAAACTGCATCTGCACAAATCTTGAAAAGTCCTCCCTAACAGAATTCTTCCGCATGACCTCAGCATCATGACTTATACAGCCAAACAGGAACTTTTGTTTCCTCTTTTTTATGATTTTTTTTTTTTTTTTTTACTTTTGCGGATAAAGTCAGAACATTTTTTAACAGCCTCATTGAGATGTCATTCACATGTCACAGTTCACTTATCTGCAGTATGCAGTTCATTGGTTTTTAGTTTATTTGCAGGTATATACAACCAAGAAGAACATACTTTCTGATGGGCAGTCTGAACTCTGTTATTGCAGAATTAAGTTGGCTCCCACTTAAAAAAACAGTGCAGGTCCATTCCACGAGCGAGGCCTGCAGAAAATCAGTAATAGATTGTTTTTTGTTGCATGGGTCTGATTTTTGAGTCAGTCCCTGAAAATCAAGGGCTGTGCAGTTCACCACCACCTTGCCCCAAAATGGACTTGAAAACAGAACGTACATATGCAGAGTAACTTTTGGATAGAACGGGAGCTTACTATTCTAGATGGGACTCATCCTGTTTGGGTTTTGTGTATGTGTGTATTTTATTTAGTCTTGTTTGTATTAAGAACCAAAGAAGGCCAGGCACACTGGCTCATGCCTGTAATCCCAGCACTTTGGGAGGCCAAGGCAGGTGGATCCACGAGGTCAGGAGTTCAACACCAGCCTGGCCAAATGGAGAAACCCTGTCTCTACTAAAAATACAAAACTAGCTGGATGTGATGGTACATGCCTGTAACCCCAGCTACTTGGGAGGCTGAGGCAGGAAAATCACTTGAACCCGGGAGGCAGAGGTTGCAGTGAGCCGAGATCGCACCATTGCACTCCAGCCTGGGCAACAAGAGTGAAACTCCGTCTCAGAAACCACCACCACCACCACCACCACCACCAAAGAGGCCACTTTTAAAGCAGCAGCCACAGATCTTTTTGGGTCAAATCTTGTTATCTGGGTGATGTCAGCAACATGATTTCTCTAGCAGAATACTCCTATCTATGCAGCAAACTTGACTTTTCTTCCTAGCTGGTCACATGGAATTTTTTAATGAAAAAATTATGTATGACTCTAAGCTTTTTTTTAGGGAGATTGGAAAGTGTGCAGTTTAGGAATTGTGACCTGTCATCTCCTCTGAGGAAACTTGCTGTCCAGCTGCCTTCCAGGGCAGTATGACAGGTGTCCTTGGCTCGTCCCTGACATGGCAGCTTCCCTGCCTTTGGTGTGCTCCCTGCAAAGCAAGAGTTCCCAGTGGCATCCTCATTCATTAGCTGCTGCAGTAGAAGTAGGGGGCACTCAACTCAGTGCCCCCTTTCTCCAAACTGAGCAACTCGTTACAGAGAACATTCCTAATCTATCCTTGCTGGAAAATATCACTGACACCCAAGGGAAACTCTTATCTAATGCTCTTTTATTCAGACTACTATTTAACTATCATGTGCATAGCTCAATTTATCACTAACAGACATTGTGAATCTTGAGGTGCTTCTTAAATATTAAAATAGGATTACAGAGTAATTGAGTATTAGGTTGGTGCAAAAGTAATTGCTCACTTACTTTTGTACTGATCTAATATTAACCAGAATATCCCATTTGAACATATCAAACAGCAGAAATTTTATTGTTTTTTTGAATTTCTTTGAAACTATACACATTGGTCCCTTTCTTTCAGATACACCTGGGTGAGGATGGATAAAGGGATATTATATATTTTCTTTTTCTTCTTTTTTTGTTTGTTTTATACTCACTAAGTTCTTAAAGCTCAAGAGGATATTAGAGAATCAGCAGGATATGGAACAAAGGAAACAAAAATTCAATATACTTTGCATTGGCACAAACTTTCCAGAGCCAAGAGAGACATGAATCTATTGTTTTGCCTTAGCCACATGCTGTCGAATAGGCAAGATAGAGGTAAGGGTTAAAATATCCATTTGTACAAGAAACCTTCCTGGCACTGAGCCAGCTTTATCATTGTTTTCCCACGAGCTGCTGCTTGTACTGCCACAGAAAGACCACATTTATACCAGCTTGAAAAAAATGTTATCAGCCTCTCTCTCGACAGCATATTGAACCCAAATGAACAAGCAGCCTCAAAGCCTTAGGTAAGCAGTGATACATAGCTGCGGACATCTAGATCCTGAGGGAGCCTCCTTACGGATTGAACCTAGCTATCGGAATCATTTTATTTTGAAACAGGTTTAAAAAAAAAGCCTCATGAAATGGATGACAGCATTGCAATATAATTCTCAATTCTAAATAAAGGAATGTTCTCTAAATAGGAAAGTTTCATCCTAGCAAGACATTTCTTGGAAATTACCATGTTTTAGTGCAGCTGCAAGGGGGAAATGATCTCTTGTGTGACTTTAGAGGAAAGCACACATAGATTTGAAGTCTGTGCTCTTGCTGCCTATGTTCCCTACCTTCACCCCTTAAGCACTCACAGCTTACATCCGTGAACACAAAACAAAAACTAACCCATGTGGAGGCCGGGCCAGGCTCCATGGAAGGTCCCATTTTTGAGTGGATGACAATGTATTGGAAATGGGAGATTTGGAGGGACCAATGATGGTAGCTGGCCAGGAAGGGGCCTGAGACTTGGGGTCCCAGCAGGCATTGGACATTGGAAGTCTGGGGCTATTGCACTGGCTTTCACCTCCAGCCAAGGTAACTTAAGCAGGTCACCATAGAGATCAGGTGTTTCTTTTCTTTTCTTTTTTTTTTCTTTTTTTTTTTTTTTGACAAAGGGTCTCGTTCTGTCATCCAGGCTGGAGTGCAGTGTTGCTATCTTGGCTCATTGCAACCTCCGCCTCCATGGTTCAAGTGATTCTCCTGCCTCAGCCTCCTGAGTAGCTTGGACTACATACACACACCATGACACCTGGCTAATTTTTTTCTATTTTTTGGTAGACAGGATTTCACCATGTTGGCTGGACTGGTCTCGAACTCCTAACTTCAAGTGATCCACCTGTCTCGGCCTCCCAAAGTGCTGGGATTTTAGATATGAGCCACTGTGCCTGGCCAAGGTCAGGTTTTCTTAATCAGGCATGTAAGGTAGAATTTCTCAGGGAAGAGACCAGGCATGAGTCATTAAAAAATGAAAGAAGTCACCTAGATGAGTCTACCATGTGTACGCTGGACTTTCTGATGGCTCAGTTCCAGCCTATGCCTCTAAGGGTGGGCTCCCTGGCCAGTGAGGCCTTAGGTCTGCTCTGTGGTCAATAACTACTCTGTGGCACAAAGGCAAAACTGTCCATGCCGCCTGCTGTCAGTCCCTCCCACCCTCAGGTCGGATGAAACTATCACTTACTATTCAAATCAGGAGAGGATTGAGAGTGATGGGAAGGCTGTCAGTCATCATGCTGGGATGATGGGTACCCACCAGAAGGCTCCCAGATACACCAGAATAATCACCCTACTCTTAGGTGGCTGATCTAGATCTTATGGTGGTTTTTAAAAAGACATTCCAAGCTCTTCTTTAACTGGTTTACCTCTGTCCTTTATTGGTCAAATCAGAGACTTGTCATTTAACGACCTGCTTTTGACCATGTGTAAAACTACTGCTGCTGCAATGCTTTCTTTATAAAGAAGAAACCATAGATGACTGTTATCTGATTGGCCTTTTTAAATGAATGCCAAGCTTTTCCATTTCTCATTTTTAAAAATTTCTATATATGCTATTCTCCCATGGGGAGAGACAGAGAATAAGGAATAGGTTTTTGATTTTTTTTGTGTGGTGTTTTTTTTTTCTTGAGTTGGACTTTTGCTCTTGTTGCCCAGGCTGGAGTGCAGTGGCACAATCTCCGCTCACCGCAACCTCTGCCTCACAGGTTCAAGTGATTCTCCTGCCTCAGCCTCCCAGGTAGCTGGGATTACAGGCATGCACCATCACGCCTGGCTAATATTGTATTTTTAGCAGAGACGGGGTTTATCCATGTTGGTCAGGCTGGTCTCAAACTCCCGACCTCAGGTGATCCCCCAATCTTGACCTCCCAAAGTGCTGGGATTATAGGCATGAGCCACCACACCTGGCTTTGTTTTAAGAACATGATTTGGCTGGGCGTGGTGGCTCATGCCTGTAATCCCAGCACTTTGGGAGGCTTAGGCAGGTGGATTACAAGGTCAAGAGACCATCCTGGTCCACAAGGTGAAACTGCGTCTCTCCTAAAAATACAAAAATTAGCTGGGCATGGTGGCGTGTGCCTGCAGATCCAACTACTCAGGAGGCTGAGGCAGGAGAATTGCTTGAACCCAGGAGGCAGAGATTGCGGTGAGCCGAGATCGAGCCACTGCACTCCAGCCTGGGTAACAAGAGTGAAACTCCATCTCAAAAAAAAAAAAAAAAAAAAAAAAAAGAACAGAACACGATTTACTTTTTTTAATTTAACTTTTTTTTAAATTTTTTAAATTTTTTTTATTATTATTATTTTTTTTAGAGACGAGGTTTCACCGTGTTGGCCAGGTTGGTCTTGAACTTCTGACCTCAGGTAATCCACCCGCCTCGGCCTCCCAAAGTGCTGGGATTACAAGCATGAGCCACTACGCCCAGCCCATGACTTTCTCTTATAACTTGTCTCAGTGATTTGGTGGTTGAGGTCTCCACCAGCATTTCATTGAGAGGTTACAGGAACAGGGTGAAATACCTCCCCTTCTGCACCTCACCTTGCAGGGAGAAACAGGAGCTGAGCAGCTTTTTATCTTTGCTGATTATCAGATAGAAATGTGAGTAATTTCCATGCTTTGAATATCTCCAGTTGATTTTTAGGAATATCTGCATTTAAGATGAGGTGAACATTCATCTAGTAGCAGATTTGCCTGGGTTGTTCTGAAAAAATCTGACTTCTTCAAGGCTACAGATTGTGACAGATATATTTGTAAAAGCTTTATTGATGTATAATTTCCATACCATAAAACTCTCCCTTGCAATAATTAACGTATTTACAGAGGTGTGTTTATACAGCCATCACCACAATCTAATTTTAGAACGTTTTCTTCACCCCAAAAAGAAACCTTGTGCCTATTTGCAGTTAACTTGTGTCTTATCCAACACCTAGTTTATGGAGTCAGTAAATATTTTTAGTGTCACTTTCAGGAATCGTTTTCTGGCTGGTTTGTTGGTATGAAGCAGATTTTTGAGGTTTTTTGTTTTGGGTTTTTTTTTTTTTTTTTTTTTTTTTTTTTTTTGAGAGAGAGTCTCACTCTTTCACCCAGGCTGAAGCACACTGGCATGATCTTGGCCCACTGCATCCTCTACCTCCCAGGAGTTCCAGTGATTCTCCTGCCTCAGCCCACCCAAGTAGCTGGGACTACAGGCATGCACCACCATTCCCACCTGATTTTTGTACTTTTAGTAGAGATGGGGTTTTATCATGTTGGTCAGGCTGGTGTCGAACTCCTGATTCAGGTGATCCTCCCACCTCAGCCTCCCAGAGTGTTGGGATTACACACCTTGCCTATCAGATTTCTGAGATTTAAAGAGGTTCTCATAAACATATTATCTCTGGCACAGTTCAGTCTAAAGACAGTGGCTTGTCTTGCTTCTCCCAATGCCAGCTTCCTATTTCCTAGACAGTGGAGAGGAGCTGGAGCTGATTAGAGAGTCCTCCTTTAGATCTTCATCACAGCCTAATTGAACCCTAGATATTTCAGGGGTCCTGAGCCTTGACATCAGGAGTCAAAATACAGGGCAAAAAATATACTTCTGGTGGGCAAGGTAGGAAGCAAGTAGAATGCATAATCTTTTAAAACTTTTATTTGTGAATTCCTATCTCTGTTCAGTTACTCCATCCAGATCAGGTTGAGACCCAATATTCCAATTCCCAGGGAGTGTGAGAGCTTCTCTGGACAGATGGCAGCTTGCCAGTTGCATTTCATTTGTAGGGATCCTGCAGAATGCTTTTCTTTCTCCTTCTAAAGAGCATTAGAGCAACACCCTCCTCTACCAAACTGAAGACTCTGGGATAACCTGCCAGATAACCCAGTTTATCTACTGATGTTTGTGTAAAAGACCAAGAAAATTCCACAGGTCATCATATGAGAATGTTTTACCTTGAGGCATTACTGGAATGCAGCCCACATTCTAACGTGGTTTCTTAATGGACTGACCCTTGCATATACAGGAAATGCGAATGTGTCATTCTTAATTCCTGACAGTTGCACTTCTCCTGCAGTAGTTTTGTAACTGTCTGTGCTCCATGATTTGGGGAGTGGTAGGAGTTCTGAAACGGAAAAAGGAAGTTCATTCTGATTTTGGCTGATCATGTGTTACAGAAGTAGCAAAAAAAAAAAAAAAAAAAAAAAAAAAAAGGCCAGTGGGGGAGTGGTTTGAAAATTGTTGAGCTGGCCAGGTGTGATGGCTCACACCTGTAATCCCAGCACTTTGGGAGACCTAGGCGGGCAGATCACAAGGTCAAGAGATCGAGACCATCCTGGCCAACATGGTGAAACTCCGTCTCTACTAAAAATACAAAAAAATTAGCCAGGTGTGATGGCATGCGCCTGTGGTCCCAGCTACTCAGGAGGCTGAGGCGGAAGAATTGCCTGAACCCAGGAGGCAGAGGTTGCAGTCAGCCAAGATTGCGCCACTGTACTCCAGCCTGGTGACAGAGCAAGACTGTCTCAAAAAAAAAAAAAAAAAAAAAAAAAATTGAGCTAAGCTTTCCTTTTTTATGAAGTACTAATAATAGGGGAAGGCTGAATTATTGTATTTCAAAATTCCCTTTTAAAATCTTTGATTATTGCCTATATACTGTAGAGTTCCCATTCAAGCAAGATCCCCAGTAAATTCCAGTTACTTGCTGTTTGTAAGTACTATATTCTCAAAAGCACTGTGATTACTTTGCACAGGAATTTTGGCAGTAACATCATTTTGACATAAAGATATTTAAGCCCAATCACAGTAGCCTTTCTTAAAAAGCAGGATGAAGTCTGTAGCCTTTGTATCACCAAATAAACAGGCCATGTATGTCTAACAGCACACAAATTAGTATGGCCTTGATAAAATATTTTTAAAAAGCAGTGGCATGAGATGAATTAGGTAGGCTTCATCACAGTGGAGAATTTTTCACTGACCACGGAATTTTAAAATATAGAGGGTAAGGATGGGATGGTATTTTATAAGAAAAGGCCACATGTGGAGGTTGCCTGTCGGGAGTATCACATTGATTTGCATTGATCTGTTTTGTGCTATGCACGGAATGAGACAGCTCTTTGCCTTGCTATTTTAACAGGCTAGGGGAATTGTGTTTCTTTATTTAGTCTCCCATCAGCCACATTGATACTGGAATTTTTCCCTCTCTGCTTAGGTATCTTCATACTTTCTTGGAAAATTAAGTGGAAAAGATAGTGCTTCTTTTCCTTATGCCATCATTTTTACTGTATCCAAACTGTGACTTTAGGAGCACCAATTTTTAAGGGTAAGTCTCCATGAAGCAGAGAGCATTTCTTAAATAGGTAAGGCTTTCTTGAGGACTTGGAGAGTTTAGGGGGGGCGGCTATGGGGTGTTGGGATGCAGAAATTCTGGAGAACAGGAATCCTAAGATGACAGTCCTGTACTTCTCTAGAATCAAGTTGCATATGGGAATTAGGAAGAAGGGAACTGCTTGACTTTTGCTTAATTTACTATGATAGCATAGACAGTGATCTTAGATCCTTGTTTGAAAAAGGAAGTCATTTAAAAAACATTTTACCGTTACGCAGGAATAGAACATCAGGTGGATCCACACCTTCAGGAACTACATAGGGAAGCACCAGGGGTGGTCACAAGGCAGGGAGAGGGAGGGACTGTGGGCAGGAGGGGAGGACTGGGCTAGGCCTGGTAAGCAGGTCAAGACAGGTTCATCTGAATAATCTCAGTGGCCCCGGGGCATAGGGGTTGCCTTAGTCATCTGGTACCTGGCTCTGAGGTGATTAGGGCAGGTGGATGGTGGCCTGGAGTGTCAGAGCCAGTAAAGGAGGTGTTCAGGGTGTGGGTTCAGGATTAGTTCGTTTATATTTGAAGAGTGTACTCCGGGCAAGTTGTTTTACCATCTCTAGAAATTGTCTAGGAGGAGGGACAGTCCCTCCAGGGTCTGCAAGGCCCCAGATAGGAAAGCATCAGAATACAGAAAATAGAAAACATACGACGTGTCATGGCTTCAGGTTCAGCCTAAATGCCTCAGTACCTTGAGTCATCATTTCTTTGTTGCATCCCAGGAAGGGCAGATTTCAATTCTCTAACCTGGGAAGACTCAGGGTCTAGGCTCCCCCCCAGGCCGGCCCCTCCCTTCAGCTCTGGAGCTCTGTTTCCAGCATCTTACCTGGAGCATCCCAGGATGTCCTGTGGGCTTCACAGGTGTACAGCTGAATGTATTGTCTTCCTTCTCCAAAGTTCTTCCTCAGCTTGTGCCCTGTTTTGGGTAATGAGGTAGCTTTGCACATTGGCCCCAAGCTAAGAGTAGTGAGCCTCAACACCTTCCTCTGCTTTCTTCCCTATATGTAGTAATTCTCCAACACCTTTTATCCCATCCCATCAGTGCCCTGACATGAATGAATTTGACCCATATCTTCAGCTGCAGACTTAGGGCCCGATGCCCCCAGCCACCACTTCACCCGTCTTTGCCAAGGTTCCTGTGACTGAGTCTCAGCTGGCCACCTGCTCTCTTATCTTTTTTATCCTTCAGACCAACATTCATTCTTTTAACATCAGCTTCCATCACATCTCTCCCTCTTGAAAAGCCTTGGATGGCTTCCTGGTGATTACAGGCTCAAGTTCAAACTCCTGGGCATGGCCCTGCACAATCAGACCGCAGCCACTCTGCCAACACACAGGACACTCCCTTACCATGGGAGGTCAACCATGGTGTGCCCTGGCTGCCTCTCAGTCCCCTGGCTGGCTGCTGCCCTTCTCCTCCTACCTTGGTCGCCGAGGCCAAGATCATATGTCAGCTCCTCTAGGAAGCCTCCCCTAGCCCTCCTAACTATAGTTGGTCACTCTGTTCTTCACACCTCCTCAATACTTTTTTGAGACAGTCTTGCTGTCACGTAAGCTGGGGTGTAGTGGCACAATCTTGGTTCACTGCAACCTCCACTTCCTGGATTCAACCAATTCTCCTGCCTTAGCCTCCCAGGCAGGTACCACCACACCCAACTAATTTTGTATTTTTAGTAGAGACAGGGTTTTGCCATATTGGCCAGGCTTGTCTCAAATTCCTGACCTCGGGTGATCCGCCTGCCTTGTCCTGCCAAAGTGCTGGGGTTACAGGTGTGAGCTGCTGCGCCTGGCCTTCCTCAAAACTTTGTATATACCTCTTTTGATAATGATCTCATAGCATCTTGGCTACTTTTTACCTGTGACTTTTTCGTCACATTTGATGTATCATTCATTCAACCAATCTTTGTTGAGTAATTATCCTCTGGTAGGCATTGGCCGGGTGTTGAGAATACATAAAGAACTAGATCATATCCTGCCCTCCAGAACCTAATAGCATCTTTGGGGAATATGAGTATCAAAGTCATAACCAGACAGACTTGTCAGAATATAATTATAATTGCAATGCAGTACCTGCCATGATAGGTGCATGAACAGAGTCATGTAAGCACAGGGAAGAAAGAACTCTATCAGGAAGAATCAGGAGAAGTTCCAGGAAGGTAGATCTTGAAGGAGGAGGACAAGTTCATTGAGACAGAGAAGTAGGGAGAAACAGAGAAGGTTGGTGATTTTGATGGTTGTTTTCTCTAAGATCCCAAATGTGGAAAATAGTATAGATGTGAAAAACTTTTCAAACTGGTTGAACAGTGAGATATTCCCTCTAGGTGCCCTGGATTAGGTATTGTGTTTCTCAGTCTTCCATGTAGCCTGGGGAGCAGACAGCCACGCACGACTGTCTGCATTTTGAAAGGTTTGTTAGATTCAATGGGAAAATGTTTATGTAACACATCTCCCACGTGAACCCAAAACTCACACCACTAAAGTTAACTGCTTGATGGAGATGTTTGTTTTTACACTGCCATCCTCCTTACAGTTAGATTTATTATGTTATTAGTTGAATTTGAGGCAGTTTTCAAAACCATCTCTTTCAGGAGTTTACCGTATTAATAGGCATTCAAAAAATTCTCATACAGAGTGCCTTAGAAATGTGAAACTCTTCCCTGGGGCTCCAAATATCCAACTTCTCTTTTAGCTTTCAAGCATGCTGTGGAGTCAGATCACCCTAGTGGAAGGGCTGGCTCTGCCACTCACTAGTTTGCACCCTTGGGGAAGTTATTTCACCTTTTGGAACCTTCGTGTCCTTCTTAGTAAGACGTTGAGTAAGATGGAGCTTACTTGGTGGGATTGTTAGGGGTTGAAGATAAATAATGCACTAGAGTGAACAGCCTAATTCCTGGCATGTAGTTAGTAAATGGAAGGGATTTTTTTGTTCTTGTTGTTTTTTGGTGATGTCATTAGTACCATGCTTGAATGAGTCCATGACCAAATCTTGTATGGACTGGAGAAGTGTCTTAGGCAGACACTGAGTTGTCAGTGTCCATGAAATCAAACAGTCTCTCCTAACAAGAGATGGCGGATTGGAGGAAACAAATCATAACTTCTTTTTCCTGTCCTTTCAATTTCTTTGTATATTAAAATTTGTTTTAAAAACCACTTTCAAAAATATCCCATCATATATCATTGTAAAAACATCCCATCATATGTCATTGTAAAAACATTTGACAGTTTTTCCACTTACCATTTTATCGGAACTGGATGCCACTTGATTTGCCAAGGCTGCAGTAGTTTTTTCATTCTATAGTCATCAAACTCCAGATTTTCATTGACAACCTCACTTAGAACATTTTAAGTAAAATCATGCTTTTTAGTGTGGACAGACATCTCACTTGTTGTCATTTCTCTGCTTTCTTCTTGTCCAACCATACAGGAAGAACGTTGGTGAAAAGCACAGAAACCAGTGACTTTTGTGGCTCTGGAATTTCCATGGAGAAAAGAGCATTCAAACACCTGGACCATCTTTTTCACCTGACATATCCTCTGCACTCCCCCCGAGTGTGTTCTGTGAACTTGAGTGACAAAGCGTGCTTGCAGGGGGCTTTTCAAAAGACTGGGGAAGAGGGGTGGAGAGGGGTGGTGGGGAAGCGTGGGCAAGAACGTGGAGCAAATGTTTTACAACCTGAACCTCAGAACTGTGATCCTCCAAGGAGCGAGCTACTTGAAGAAAAGAAAAAAAAAAAAAAAAAGTCGAATGGCTTCTCAGGGATTTTGTTTTCCGTGCACATATAAGCCATAGTTACAATACAGGTGGCAGTATTTAGAGCACTCAGATTTCAGTTGTTAAATGTGAAAGAGGGATCGACTGACGTTCATTGCTGTTCCGTAACTAGTGTAAAATATGTATATGTTTATCTTTATTTTTATAATATGCAAATACATTTAAATTTATACAGTTTGAAGCTTCTAGCATTAGTTCACACTGGGTGCAATATTCTGCATGAGAACTGTGCCAAGATGGGGCTGATTTCTTATTTTAGTATAAGACTTTTTGTTTTATCTTTATTCTGTAATCCTCTTCAGATTAAAAAAACCTCTCCATTAGCCCATCAATTAAGTGTTGGTTCATAGAGATTGCCAGTGATCAGAAAGAACCTTAAATGTGCATTTTAGACCGTGTCCCTTCCCTTCTTTTCAATAAAGGCCCCTGCCTATGTAAATCGTCTGGCACACTGGTGGGAAATCCTTTGTTTTCCACATGTGTTGTTAGTGCCGGGCAGAGATGGGGCATACTTAGGGGCCAAAGAGCACAAAAAGTCCATGCAAAACTTGAGTCTGTTAATGGCTTAAGATAACCAGGAGTCCGTTCTGAATCTTACAAAGTGCCCTGCCTAATAAGGACCTCATTTGGCCAAGCACTTGGCAAACGTATTGCTTATTAGCAGAGCTCTTTGCAGACCTTCCACATCTGGCTGTCAGACCTTAAGGTAGTGAATTTAGGCTCTGGTTATGCTCATTGGAGAGTATAATCCCACACGGGTTATTTATAAGTTCAGAGCCTCTGATTGGATGGTCTCCTGCCAAGAACTAGTAAAACCCTTTTGTAAAAAAATCTTCACGAGGCAAAGCTTAAAAAGCAAACCAAACAAATTGCTCTCTATTTTACTTTTTACTGGGGCCAAACAGCATATGCTACAGTAGCCACACGTTGTTTGGAGAATGTAAAGCGGACTGTTTACATTTACCTCCTCTGTGTGTTCATTGAAAATGTATAAAACTGACTGCTGCTCGCCAGTGTCAGGCAAGAAGAATGAGTTGCTAGTACTCACTACTCCCGCTTCTTTTGTAAAGTATTAACTCCTAGAAGGCCACAGTATACAAAGTCTCAACATATTTCTTTTAAAAAACAACGAGCAAGTGGCTGCCCTGCTAGAAATCACAAACTAATTTTTGTAGAATATTTTGTGGCCCAGGAGTTAACTTCACTGACTCCAGAACCTGCAGTTCAGAGAATGATTTCTTAGGATCCTAAAAATAAATGGGATCAGACTATTTTTGCATTTTTTTTGTACTTGAATAGGACTCCTCCAGTTTGAGATTTCATTTTCTTTGAGAACACAATCACAAGATTAATCTGGTTAGTCCTTTTGTCACAGTTCTTGTGTGCGTGTGCGCGTCTGTGTGTGTGTGTAAAACTGGAATGGTAACATTTAATTGCTTTCTGGACCATTGAATAGTTAGGCAGTAAGAATTTTTTAATTGGCATGAGACAGTTCCTCAACTGTCAAATTAACCAACTTTGACCAGTATATAAAAAAAGGCTTATTTGTATGATGTTGGGGCTAACTCCCCAGGGACCATATTAAATGACAAAAATGCTCCTTTGGGTGACACACCTGCAAATTATTTGCTGTTATCATGAACATAAACACCCGTATTCTTAATACCTGATATTTTTGACAAGTGATGTTTTGTGCTGTCATCTGAACCCTAGAGAAGCAGTGTCAGAGGAAACCATGGTGTCACATGTATTTTAGCAAAAGGCTTACCATGATAGAGGATCATGTGACCAAAAGCTGCTCCAGAGAAGCTTGAGAATTTGCTTCAGGGTGGGAGGGTTGGAGATACAGAAATTACTCTGCTCTACAGGAATCTTCGGCTGTCTATGCAAGAAATTCCGTTTTTTCTTTCAACACCTGGGAAGAAAGACCCGGTGACTGCTGAGGCGGACAGGCGATTCAGTAAGCACAAGAGGGATGTTTGTTTTCCAAGCAAGGCGTCCCCTGCCTCTCAAACAAGTGCCCTCCAAGTTTGTTAGGGTTTCTATTCCTGCAACTTGTGGTATCAAAACCACTTCCTGGAATTGTCCATGCACTGCCAAAATAAATGTTTTCCCCCCTTCTAAGAAAAAAAATTACAGTGTTCATATTTGACACTTGTGTATTGGACTCTTTTGAATGAAAAGGAAAGGGTTTGGTGTAATTCCTGATGGGGTGTGTGTTGTTTTTCATGCCATGGTTTGTGAATTGTAATTGTGGTTTCCCATTTCGTTGTTGTAACTGGGCAGAAATTCAAAAAAAAAAAGAAAGAAAAAAACAAATAAAAATACCAAGAAATGGTTAAGCAATTTTATACCCAGAGCTTCATTATTTCTGATTTTCTTCATTTGTTTTTGCTTTTAATTCTATCAGTTAGGGAACTGTGACATAGTAAAAAGCCTCATAAACCTGCAAGCCTCAACCATACCTTGGCTTTCTGTTGAAACTGCTCTTTGTAACACAAATGTGACAGGCAAGCAGTCCAAACGCACGCCATCTTGGCCCCTGTGACTTGTAATTTCCACCCTACCCAGACAATGTGTAAACAAATGCTTATCTTAACTTTTGTGACCTGCTTAAGTAACAATCAGAATGTCAAAAATCCCCTGGCCCTCAGAATGTCCAGAGCCCCTCACCCTCACCTTTGCCCAGGAATCCACTGGAATATCTGGAGCCCCTCACCCTCATCTCTGCCCAGGAGGTGATTTACAGAATTTACTAGCCCTCTGAATGTCTGAAGCCGCTCACCCCCACCCCTGCCCCACACCCTCACTCACAAGGTGGTTGTGCGGCTATAAAAAGTCTTAACACCCTCCTTTCGGGGCCACAGGTTGGAGAGACGTGAGTCCTCCATGACCGCCGGCAATAAAGACCCTGTAATTTGGCATACTTTTGTCTTGGTGTTGACTTTCTATGCTTGTTCCACTACAACATTTTGGAGAACGCAGCAAGATTTTTATCTTCATCCATCACCAGACAAAAGTCGTCTCAGAGTCTTGCCTGGGTGGCCACTCCCACCTCAGGAACCTCTAGGGGAGGCACCCCCTGAGAAGTTCCAGGGCCCCAGAGTTCCGGCCCCATGGAGGATAAGCGACTACCTGGCCAACATTCACCCAGAATTCCTCAGGGTCCCAGGAACCTCCAGAGGTAAGTCAGGTCTGGGGACCAGTCCATCGGGGGGCCTGAGTCAGGGGACCGGAAGTGGTCATTGCAACTCTGACCAGGCAAGCCTACCGTGAGATGTCACTGGAGGCTCAGGTTACCTCACTAGAGGCTTGGGTAATTTAGTTTTCAGTTGTTTTCCATAACCTTGGTGTGAGTGAGAGAGTGAATATGTATATATGTAGTCCCATGGCTGGAAGGCTACAGGGCTTGTATGGGTCTTCACCTGTGGTTCCATGGGGACATCATAAGGCATAACGGTGATTCATCTCAGAACTGAAAATTCTAAGGTGACCAGGCCTGGAGTTTATACGGGTACACCTTAGCCAAGATGCTCTGAAACATCCCTCTGGGGATGTGGCTGGGCATCAGATGAGGCATCAGACTGGTCTCCCATCTGGGGAGCACCCATCCTTTGTCTGTCAATCCTATATGTGGTTCTATCTTTATTGTAAATTCACGTTTTGTTAGACTCCTGTTGGCTGATATACAGTGGTTTAAACCTGTTACTCTTGAGGTAAATAATATTCTCCATTGGCTAAGTGACCATTGACTTCAAGGAACTCTAATTGAGCTTACACCCCTGGAAATAATTCTGTTCCCTTTCCTTTTCTTCTTATTCTATCATTAAGGCCTCATTCTTCCCATTTTTCATGTCCGAGAGAAAATTCTGCCCCTGACAACTTTTTTCTCTGTTTTAGGAAATCAAACTTATAAGAAACTACCACCCCTCTTTGCCCATTTAAGGTAAAAAAGGAGTAATTGTCTCTTCTGTCAAAAGAAATAGAAACAGGGAGGGAAAGAGAATAGACAAAAAAGTAAGGGGGGGGGGGGAGTAAACCAAAAAGAGAGCAAAAGAGAGAAAGTAGAGAGGAGCAAGGACAAGAAAGTAAGAAAGGGAAAGAAGACAGAGGAGACAAAAGAAGAGGAGACGGAAAAAAGAGAGAAAGAAAACAAAAAAAGAGAAAACAGTAGACAGAGAACAGAGGAGAGAGGAAAAAGGAGAGAGGAAACAAAGAGCGAGAGAGAGAGGAGAGGAGACAGAGACAAAGAGAAAAGAAATAAAAAAAGTGAAAAGAGAGAGATAGGGAGGGAATAATTTAATGCTTTTTAGGGTTCCTGTGCCAAGGCGACCAAAAGCTGCAGGGGCTGGGAACTCGCAGCTGGCCCAGTAGCTGCGAGCTCAGTTTTAAACTGACACAAAAAGCAATTTTTTCTTTGCCGGCCTCCAGCCCTGCCTGTCTTTCAGGCAGGCCACACTGCCTCAGGGTGCAGTATTTGCATCCAAAATATGGCTTTAAAAAAGCTTTCTAACTCTTTGTAATGCAAGTGACCTGTTAGCACAGTAGTTAAGGTATAGGACCTGCAACTGCAAGGTTGTTGGTTCAAATCCTCAGTGAAGCCAGTATTAAATTAGTGAAATCAGTGAAATCGCTTGGGGGAAATTCAAAAGCTAAAGGAAAACCCAAATGGGATCATCTAGCTCCCGGCCTTGTACCCCGCTCCAATGCATGATGGCCAACTTCAAGGTTGGGTTTTCAGGCCATTATGGGGTCAAATTAACCCCCTGGAAAACTCTGCTGTTTGTGTGAACTAGAATGGCCATCTTTTGGAGTTGGAGAGCCTAACACTGGGACCTACAACTCAAAAAATAAATAAATAAATTACCCAGGCTGTATGGAAAATGATTGCAGGAACTCCTAGACACCCTGACCAGTTTCCATATGTAAGGCCAGATGCCTCATCAGGAGCGCGGACAGCCACCCAGCTCTGCACTCAGCACCCAGTTGTGTACCCAGCCCTCCAGTCGGGAATTCTGACTGATGCAACCCTAACCAAATCTTACACCAAAAAACCCGCCCGACAGCCTGCCACCCAATAGCTGTCCAATCCCACTCCCCCAGAGCCAATCAGAGTGCCCTGCTCTTGCTCATTGTTCATAGCCACAAAAACCCCACACCCCAGGAAGTCAGCGCGACTTCTCTGGCTCTCTTTCCCCGGACCATAGAACCTCGCCCGGGAGCTAAATAAACTGACATTTAATTTTTTTTTGTTGTTTTTTTTGAGACGGAGTTTTGCTCTTGTTACCCAGGCTGGAGTGCAATGGCACGATCTCGGCTCACTGCAACCTCCGCCTCCTGAGTTCAGGCAATTCTCCTGCCTCAGCCTCCTGCGTAGCTGGGATTACAGGCATGCGCCACCATGCCCAGCTAATTTTTTGTATTTTTAGTAGAGATGGGGTTTCACCTTGTTGACCAGGATGGTCTCGATCTCCTGACCTCGTGATCCACCCGCCTCAGCCTCCCAAAGTGCTGGGATTACAGGCTTGAGCCACTGCGCCTGGCTTGACATTTAATTTTTTATACTGGCCTCAGTTTCTTCATTTTAAACTCAGCAATAACCCTTACAAGTGGTGCCAAAACCTGGGAGGAGTTCAAGCCCCCTCCTGGGGGAAACTGACTCCTCTACCATAAGCCAAACCAGGGAACCGCCACCCCTCCGATCGTCTGCAGCCATCACTCAGTAAGACTCCTATTGCCCATAACTCCATCCTCTGTTTGCTCCAAACCTTGGGGTGCCCTGTCCATAATCACGGCTGCATCAGGGACTCTATTTGTCTTGAGCTGTGGGTCTCGTGGAGACATCCCGGTGCCCCGACTCGCCCATCCCAGAAGACGGGAATATTGTGGAGTTGCCCCTATACTCCTGTCCTTCCCCGTAATCTCAGGTACTCAAGTGTTGATGTCCGGGATGCCGTTCCTCACTCCTGGCTACTCTGCAGCAGAGAGTGGACTATGGGTAATCAGGAGTCCCACCTAGACCTCAAGTCGCCATTGGGATGTCTAGTCCAAAATTTACCCAAGCTGGGCCTCTCCATAAAAAAGAAAAGACTGCTTTTCCTCTCCACCGTGGTCTGGCCCCAGTATCTTCTGGACAACCAGTCCAAGCAAGCGGCCACTGAAGGCCATTTTGGCATTCCAATCAATCTTGGCATTCCAACCAATTTAGACAATTTCTGTCAAATAAATGGTAAATGGTCAGAGGTCCCCTACATTCAGGCCTTCTGGTATCTTCACTCCCGTCCCACCCTGTTCCTCTTGCACCACTGCTTAGGTGCTCCTGGCCAAAGAAACATGCTCACAGCCCTCGGCCCCTCCACCATCCTCCTCCTTTTTGAACCCCAACCTACCCGAAAAACTATGCTTTCCACCCACCTGACCCACTCATCTTCCACCCTATGCAGACCCTCAACCACCTCCAGCCCATCCTCTTCCTGGTCCCAACCTAGCCTCTCCTGTCAGGGCTCACACCTGAGTGTGCTGAGCTCCTAACAATGAAACCTCCCTCCTTTGCCTCCTTCGTGACGTCACCAGAGCGGAAGGCGTTGTTTGAGTACATGTTCCCTTCTCCCTCTCTGACCTATCAGCCATTGAGAAGCACCTAGGTTCATTTTCCACCAATCCTACTGCTTACACCAAAGAATTTCGCTATCTCACCCAGGCTTACAACTTCACCTGGCAAGATACCTATGTGATTCTGTCCTCCACACTCACCCCAGATGAGTGTGACCTCATCCTTACGGCGGCCCTGGCACACGCTGATTAGGTACATCTCACAGACAATCAGATGCCAGTAGGTGCGGCGACTATCCCCGAGGCCAACCCTAATTGGAATTATCAAACTGGTCAAGATGGCCACTGCCGCCAGGACCAAATGTTACAGTGCCTCCTAGCAGGCATGCAAAGTGCAGCCCAAAAGGTAGTTAATTATGACAAGGAAATAACTCAGGGTCCTACTGAAAACTGAGCCACCTTCCTTGACCAATTAACTAATGCTATGATCCTTCATACCCGGCTGGATCTGGCCTCTTTAGTGGGGGTTACAGTTCTAGCCACCCATTTCATCTCTGTCAGCAGCTGACAGCAGAAAGAAACTTAAAAAGGCTGAGGAGGGCCACGAAACTCCCACATGAGACCTGAAAAAAGTTGCATTTAAAGTTTTTAATGGGTTGGGGGAAGATCCAAGATGGCCATTTAGGAATAGCTCAGGACTGCAGCTCCCAGTCAAAGTGCAGAGGGTGAGTGGACACCACATTTCCAGACAGATATTTATTGCCCACAGACCAGGAGATTCACAGGCAGAGGAGCCCCATGGGTTGCTAGCACAGCTGTTTTGGCTGGCATGGCTGTCTTTGTCTGCATGGCTGTTTTGGCCAGTGCAGCTGTTTTGGTCGGTGCGGCTGTTTTGGCCAGTGTGGCTGCTTTGCCAGTGCCCCAGCACGGTAGTCCTCCATACAAAATACCCTGACCCAGGTGCCCTTTTAGCTGGTGACTGGAGCCTCAGGAAGGCACAGTCGCAACTCATCTGATTAAAAAGGGGACTGAAACAGGGAGTCAGGCCAGGAGATTCCCGGACAAAAAAAGCACCACCAATCTCAGCACCACTGTTTCAGCCGGCGTAGTGAGTCACCGCATGGTAAATCACACAGATACTGGCATCTTTTCAACAGGCGACTGGAATACCTGGGAGAGAGTTTACCGATCAATTAAAAAAAAAAAAAAAGGCTCAGAGGCAGGGAGCCAAGTAATCAGGCTCCGCTGGTCCCACCCCAACCCCCGCCCCCCCCAAAAAAAAAACAGCAATTGGAAATGCTCTGGGCTGAGAGTTTCACAGCAAGCACAGCTGAACCCTGGACAGTCCAGCTCTGTGGGGGAGGGGTGTCCGACATTACTGAGGCACTCCAACACTATGGAGGTAGTCCACCATTCCAAGGCAGTCCACCGTTGCCAAGGCAACCTACCATTACAGAGAGAGTCCACCATTACAAAGGGGGGCCACCAGTGCCTAGACAGTTCTAACTATACCCATATAAACAGGTCAGCAGAAAAGTTCACAATGCAGCTGGGCAGAGCCCACAGAAGCTCAGCAAAGCCTCTGCAGTCAGACAGTGACTAGGCTGCCTCCTTGCTGGGCAGGGCAGCCCTGAAAAAAAGGCAGCAGCACAATGGAAACTCATAAATAAAGCCCTAACTCCCTGAGAAAGAGCATCTGGAAAAAAAAAAAAAAGCTGTTTATGAGTTCTGCTGCAACAGACCTAAACGTACCTGCCCAACAGCTCTGAATGAATAACGGAGCTCACAGCTCAGCACTTGAGCTCCTATAAAGGACAGACTGTCTCCTCAAGCAGCTCCCTGACCACCATATATCCAAAGAGTCACCTTATAAAGGAGAGATCAGACTGACAATTGGCTGGTATCCTTCTGGGACAGACAGCAGAAAAAGAAACTGGTAGGAAACCTTACTGTTCTGCAGCTGCTGCAGGTGATCCCCAGGCAAGCAGGGCCTGGAGTGGACCTAAGCAGTTCTACAGCAGAGGGGCCAGACTGTAAGAAGAAAAACTAAGAAACAGAAATAACTTCATCATCAATAAATGGGACGTCCACTCAGAGAACCAATCTGAAAATCAGCAAATACAAAGACGACAGGTGGATAAATCCACAAAGATGAGAAGAAACCAGCACAAAAAGAATGGAAACACCCAAAAGCAGAACACCTCTCCTCCCACAATGGATCACAACTCCTCAGCAGCAAGGGAACAAGGCTGGATGAAAAATGAGTGTGATGAAACAACAGAATCAGGCTTCAGAAGGTGCATAATAAGAAACATCTGTGAGCTAAAATAACATGTACTAACCCAATGCAAACAAATTAAGAACCTTGAAAAAAGATTTGACAAAATGCTAAAGAGAATAGATAACTTAGAGAGGAATATAAGTGAATTGATAGAGCTGAAAAACACAACACAAGAACTTCACGAAGCACGCACAAGTTTCAACAGGCGAATTGACCAAGCAGAAGAAAGGATATCAGAGGTCAAAGATAAACTCAATGAAATAAAACGAGAAGGCAAGATTAGAGAAAAAAAGGTAAAAAGGAATGAGCAAAGTCTCCAAGAAATGTGGGACTATGTGAAAAGACCTAGTCTACCTTTGATAGGTGTACCTGAATGTGATGAAGAGAATGAATCCAAGCTGGAAAATACTCTTCAGGATATTATCCAGGAAAACTTCCCCAACCTAGCAAGGCAGGCCATATTCAAGTCCAGGAAATACAGAGAACACCACAAAGATATTCCTTCAAGAAGGGCAACCCCAAGGCACATAATTGTCAGATTGATCAGGATTGAAATGAAGGAGAAAATGCTAAGGGCAGCCAGAGAGAAACGTTGGGTTACACACAAAGGGAATCCCATCAGACTCACAGCAGATCTCTCAGCAGAAACCCTATAAGTCAGAAGAGAGTGGGGGGCCAATATTCAACATCCTTAAAGAAAAGAACTTTCAACCCAGAATTTCATATCCAGCCAAATTAAGCTTCATAAGTGAAGGAAAAATAAAATCCTTTGTGAACGAGCAAGTACTCACAGATTTCATCACCACCAGGCCTGCTTTACAAGAGCTCCTGAAAGAGGCTCGACACATATAAAGGAATAACCAGTACCAGCCACTCCAAAAACATACCAAATGGTAAAGAGCATCAATATGATCAAGAATCTGCATCAACTAACAGGCAAAACAACCAGCTAGCATCAAAATGGCAATATCAAATACACACATAACAATATTAACCCTAAATGTAAATGGGCTAAATGCCCCAATCAAAAGACACAGACTGGCAAATTGGATAAAAAGCCAAAACCCATTGCTGTGCTGTATCCAAGAAACCCATCTCACATGCAAGGATACACAAAGGCTCAAAATAAAGGGATGGAGGAAGATTTACCAAGCAAATGGACAGCAAAAAAAAAAAAAAAAAAAAAAAAAAAAAAAGCAGGAGATACAATTCTCGTCTCTGATAAAATAGACTTTAAAGCAACAAAGATCAAAAGAGACAAAAAAGGACATTACATACTGTAAAAGGATCAATGCAACAAGAAGAGCTAATGATCCTAAATATATATGCACCAAATACAGGAGCACCCAGATACATAAGGCAAGTTCTTAATGACTTACAAAGAGACTTAGACTCCCACACAATAATAGTGGGAGACTTTAGCACCCCATTGTCAATATTAGACAGATCAACCAGACAGAAAATTAACAAGGATATCCAGGACTTGAACTCAGACCTGGAACAAGCAAACCTAATAGACACTTACAGAACTCTCCACCTCAAATACACAGAATATACATTCTTCTCAGCACCACATCACACCTACTCTAAAATTGACCACATAATTGGAAGCAAATCACTCCTCAGCAAATGCAAAAGAACAGAAATCATAACAAACAGTCTCTCAGACCACAGTGCAATCGAGTTAGAACTCAGAATTCAGAAACTAACTCAGAACCACACAGCGTCATGGAAACTGAACAACTGGTTCTTGAATGTTGACTGGATAAACAATGAAATGAGGGCAGAAATAAAGATGTTCTTCAAAGTCAACAAGGATGAAGACATAACATAGTAGAATCTATGGGACACATTTAAAGCAGTCTCCAGAGAAAAATATATAGCAATAAGTGCCCACATGAGAAGCAAGGAGAGATCTAAAATTGACACCCTATCATCAAAATTGAAAGAGCCAGAGGAGCAAGATCAAAAAAACTCAAAACCTAGCAAAAGACAAGAAATAACTAAGATCAGAGCAGATGTGAAGGAGACAGAGACACAAAAACTTTTCAAAAAATCAATAAATCCAGGAGCTTGTTTTCCGAAAAGATCAACAAAATAGACAGACCACTAGCCAGATTAATAAAAAAAAGAGAGAATAACTGAATTCTTGCAATAAAAAATGATAAAGGGGATATCACCACAGATTACACAGAAATTCAAACCATCATCAGAGATTATTATAAACAACTCTATGCACATAAACTAGTAAACCTGGAAGAAATGGATAAATTCCTGGACACTTGCCTCCTCCCAAGCCTAAACCAGCAAGAAGTCCAAACCATGAATAGACCAATAGCAAGGTCTGAAGTTGAGGCAGCAATTAAGAGCATACTACCCAATAAAAGCCCAGGTCCAGATAGGTTCACAGCTGAATTCTACCAGACATACAAAGAGGAGCTGGGACCATTCCTTCTAAAACTATTTCAAACAATCCAAAAAGAGGAAATCCTTCCCAAATCATTTTATGAGACCAACATCATCCTGATACCAAAATTTGGCAGAGACTCAATAAGAAAAGAAAACTTCAGGCCAATATCCATGATGAACATAGATGCAAAAATCTTCAATAAAATAATGGCAGGCCGATTGCAACAGCACATCAAAAAGCTTACCAACCATGATCAAGTAGGCTTCATCCCAGGGATGCAAGACTGGTTCAACATACGTAAGTCTATAAATGGAACTGACCACATAAACAGAACCAAAGACAAACCACATGATTATCTCAATTGATGCAGAGAAGGCCTTTGACAAAATTCAACAACTCCTCTTTATGCTAAAAACCCTTAATAAACTAGGTATTGACAGAACGCATCTCAAAGTAATAAAAGCTATTTACAACAAACCAACAGCCAATATCATACTAAATGGGCAAAAACTGGAAGCATTCCCTTTGAAATCTGGCACTAGACAAGGATGCCCTCTCTCACCACTCCTATTCAATATACTATTGGAAGTTCTAGCCAGAGCAATCAGGCAAGAAAAAGAAATAAAGGGTATTCAAATTGGAAAGGAGGACATCAAATTATCTCTATTTGCAGACGACATGATTGTATATCTAGAAGACCCCAGTGTCTCAGCTCAAAGTCTCCTGAAACTGATAAGCAACTTCAGCAAAGTCTCAGGATACAAAATTAATGTGCAAAAATCACAAGCATTCCTCTACACCAATAATAGACTTAAAGAGAGCCAAATCAAGAACAAACTGCCATTCAGTTTGTTGCTACAAAGAGAATAAAATACCTAGGAATACAACTAACAAGGAATGTAAAGGACCTCTTCAAGGAGAACTACAAACCACTGCTCATTGAAATAAGAGAGGACACAAACAGATGGAGAAACATTCCATGTTCATGGTTAGGAAGAATCAATATCATGAAAATGACCATACTGCCCAAAGAAATTTACAGATTCAACGCTATCCCCATCAAGTTACCAATGACCTTCTTCACAGAACTGGAAAAAACCACCTTAAACTTCATATGGAACCAAAAGAGAGCTCGCATAGCCAAGTCAATTCTAAGCAAAAACAACAAAGGGGTAGGTATCACACTACCGGACCTCAAACTATACTACAAGGCTACAGTAATCAAAACAGCATGGTACTGGTACCAAAACAGAGCTATAGACCAATGGAACAGAACAGAGGTTTTGGAGGCAACACAACATATCTACAACCATCCGATCTTAGACAAACCTGACAAAAACAAGCAATGGAAAAAGGATTCCCTGTTTAATAAACGGTGTTGGCAAAACTGGCTAGCCATGTGCAGAAAGCAGAAACTGGACCCCTTTCTGACACCTTTCACTAAAATTAACTCCAGACGGATTAAAGACTTAAACATAAAACCTAACACCATAAAAACCCTAGAAGAAAATCTAGGCAAAATCATTCTGGGACATAGGCGTAGGCAAGGACTTCATGATCAAACACCAAAAGTATTGGCAACAAAAGCCAAAATAGACAAATCGGACCTAATCAAACTCCACAGCTTCTGCATGGCAAAAGAAACAGTCATTAGAGTGAATCAGCAACCAACAGAATGGGAAAAAATTTTTACAGTTTACCCATCTGACAAAGGGCCAATATTCAGAATTTACAAAGAAATAGATTTACAAGAAAATAACAAGCCCATTCAAAAGTGGGAGAAGGATATGAACAGACACTTTACAAAAGAAGACATACATGAGGCCAACAAACATATGAAAAATGTTCATCATCACTGGTCATTAGAGAAATGCAAATCAAAACTACATTGAGATACCATCTCACAGTTAGAATGGCGATCATTAAAAAAATCTGGAGACAACAGATGCTGAAGAGGATGTGGAGAAACAGGAACACTTTTACACTGTTGGTGGGAGTGTAAATTAGTCCAACCATTGTGGAAGACAGTGTGGTGATTCCTCAAGGACCTAGAGATAGAAATTCCATTTGATCCAGCAATCCCATTACTGGGTATATATCCAGAGGATTATAAATCATTCTACTACAAGGACACATGCACACGAATGTTCATTGCAGCACTGTTTCCAATAGCAAAGACCTGGAACCAACCCAAATGCCCATCGATGATAGACTGGACAGGGAAAATGTGGCACATGTACACCATGAAATATTATGCAGCCATAAAAAATTATTAGTTCATGTCATTTGTAGGGACATGAATGAACCTGGAAACCATCATTCTCAGCAAACTGACACAAGAAGAGAAAAACACCGCATGTTCTCACTCATAGGCGGGTGTCGAACAATGAGAACACATGGACACAGGGAGGGAAGCATTACACACTGGGGTCTGTTGGGGGGGAAATAGGGGAGGGACAGTGGGGTGTGGGGAGTTGGGGAGAGATAGCATGTGGATAAATGCCAGATATAGGTGAAGGGGAGGAAGGCAGCAAATCACACTGCCACATGTGTACCTATGCAACAATCTTGCATGTTCTTCACATGTACCCCAAAGCCTAAAATGCAATGAAAAAAAATAATAAATAATACAGTTTTTAATGGCCTAGAAGAAAAGGCTGAGGCCACCCACTAAGTCTGTCTACAGCAAGAAGCAAGCCTCCAAACCCAAGCTCTTGTGGCAGCCCTGACGCCGGCAGCCTGCCAGGTGCCTGGTGGAGGGGGTCCATCAAAACCCTCCAAGAACTCCAGAGGCATTCTGCCTGGGCCCTGTTTCAAGTGCGGTCAGGAGGGACACTGGGCACATCAGTGTCCATGTCCCCGACCACCTTCCAAGCCCTGCCCGGACTGCAAGCAGCTTGGGCTTTGGCACAGTGATTGCCTGTCCTGGACTACAGGCCCATCCCCACACCTCTATGTGGAGGGCAGGCCGGTCCGCAGGAAGCAATCCCATCGTTTGAACTTCTCGGCCTTCTGGACAACTGACGCGGCCCGGACTCAAAGACCCCCATCACCCTTGCCAAGCCTGGGTTAACGCTGCAGGTAGCGGGTAAGTCCATTTCCTTCTTAGTGCACACAGGGGCTACCTATTCAGTATTGCCTTCCTACTCAGAACCTAGCATATCTTCCCAGGTTTCAGTCACAGGAATTGACGGTAAGCCTTCCTGTCCTAATCAAACACATCCTTTAGCCTGTGTCCTAGAGGGATAACACTTTTCCCACTCTTTTTAAATTATACCCTCGTGCCCAGTCCCCCTTTTAGGATGACACATTCTCGAGACAGTGGGGGCCACTCTCCAACTCACTGGCCCCTCACACTCAAGCCCATCATCCGCCCACCTCCTACTGCCACTCCTAACCTATGCCACTCCCTGTCTTAACTCCCTGCCCCAACCCCCTATCGCTCCTGACATAGTTAATCCCCTGATATGGGATACCTCCAAGCCTGTAGTGTCCAAACATCATACTACCCCTATTATCACTCCCATCATTGTCGTTTGCCTTCTGTTACTGTTAACCCATTTTCCTCAGGTTTTTACAAGCCCACATGAGAGAAATTTCAAGGGTGGCCATAAACGAGATGCTACTTCACCCCTATGTCCGGTTCCCAACCAAGGGACCAGCCAATTGACCCTTTCCCCTTACTACACCCCTAGTCAGCAGGAAGTAGCCAGATGATCGCGATGTCCAATATCATCCAAAGGGTCAGAATGTAAGACTGGATGCCTCATCAGGAGCCTGGACAACCACCCAGCTCTGTACTTAGCACCCAGCTCTGCACTCGATACCCAGTTGTGCACCCAGCCCTCTAGTCGGGAATTCCAGCTGATGCAACCCTAACCAAATATTGCACCAAAAAACCCGCCCAACAACCCGCCACCCAATAGTGGCCCAATCCCGCTCCCTCAGAGACAATCAAAGCACCCTGCTGTTGCTCGTTACTCATAGCCAAAAAAACCCCACGCTCCAGGAAGTCAGCGCAACTTCTCTGGCTCCCTTCCTCCGGACCACAGAACCTTGCCCGGGAGCTGAATAAACTGGCATTTAAAGTTTTATACTGGCCTCAGTTTCTTCATTTGAAACTTGGCAATAACCCTTACACCATACATTAACCAATGGTTGAATTTAGTCGAACAATCCCCTCTGTGGATAAAATGCTGCATAAAACAGGCTAAATTTTAGGTCATGTTAGCTGGCCCAAAGAAAGCCCCTTCTGAGCCAGCCATTCTCCCCACCCCAAAGGAGGATCAGGAATTACCTCCACCCTACTCAAGGCCCTCTAAACCAAGGCCTCATCACCCCCTGGACAGTACTAGTAACCAAACCTCGTCCCCACTCCACACCCACCAGCAGTCCTTCCTCTCCAAAAGGCGCCACCAATAGGAGAATACAATCAGGGTTGCCCATTCTTTGTTCACAACCCCTTCTCATCAAGTGACTTATATAACTGGAAGATGATTAAAATTAAAGGGGATTTCTATGGCCTGCAAGCTGGCAGGTGCCTCCAGTGTGAGGGGCTGTGCAGGAGGGGAGGTGCTGGGGAACTGTTGAGTTTAATCATTCCTGCAAGGGCTTCATGCTGGGGAACTGCTAAGATGGCAAGAGGGTGAGGGTTAGAAACCTGCTGAGATGAGAAGTTCCCTGGGAGGGGGTCATGCTGGGAGGCTGGGGAACTTAAAACAACAGCATGGTTTTACAATGGAGTAACCTCTGTCAGAAGGCTCAACATCCCCCATTCTCTGAGAAGCCCCAGGCTTTTACAGGGCTCTTAAAAATCGGTACTCCAGACTCATTGCCCAACTTGGCATAACTGCCAAAAATTATTACTAATTCTGTTCACCACAGAGAAAAGAGGCAAAATTAGACAAGAAGCCCTAAAAGCCATCATAGGTCCAGGGTGAGAAATAGTAGAAACAAACCAAAAAACTGGGACCAAATTAAAAAGGTTTTTCCCTCTACCCAACCCCAACGGGACCCCAACACCTTGGAATGGGTGACCAGGCTCTGAACACTTTTCACCGGCATCTTTTAAAAGGGGTTCGGGGAGAAGCTCACAAGCCAAACAACTTCTCGAAGGTAGGGACCATAACTCAGGGTCCGCAGGAGTTACTAGCTGCCTTCCTTGAGCGGTCTACAAGATGCTTATCGCACCTACACTCCTATTGACCCTGAGGCTACAAAAAAATCAGAGGGCCATCAATCTGGTTTTTGTTTCCCAGTCAGCCCCTGACATTAAAAGAAAATTACAGAAATTAGAGGGATTCCAGGAAATAAATTGATCCCAATTGCTAGAAATTGCCCAGAAAGTGTTTAATAACAGGGATACTCCTTGAGCAGTACAAAACAAAAAAAGGTAACTAAGGCAGTAATAGCCCTTCAAAAGACACAAGTCATTCCACCAGGGCAGGGGCCCTTATAAAAGGGCCCCCAGGGTCCCTGGTCCCCGTTAGGAAGAAACTAATGTGTCTACTGTAAAGAAGAGAAACACTAAAAAGAATGAGTGCCCCGAGAAAAAAAGACAAGTAATCACACAGGAGCCACTGAGGGATATCCTCAATTTAGGAGATCAGGATTGACGGGGCTGGGGCTCTTATTTACTAAGCCTCCAGGAGCCCAGGGTCACTTTAAGAGTTGGGGACAAACCTATCAGCTTCTTAGTCAACACTGGGGTGGTCCACTCCGTCCTTAGTTAGCCTCTAGGTCCACTATCCAGTAAAAAAACAATTATCCAGGGGCCACAGAAAAAACTACAACAAGCTCGTAAACCACCAACTGATTCACTAATCTGAGGAAGAGCATCGTCATCCATTCCTTATTAGTCAATTCAGAGCGTCCGTACCTACTCCTAAGATGGGACTTACTTCACAAACTTCAAGCGAATATTTCTTTCGGTGAGAGTCAAGCTTGCCTCTCAATTTCTCCTCCCTTGGCATCAGGGCCACCTCAGCAAATCCTTATCACCTGTGCTCTGTCAGAAGAGTATCTCTTGCAGGAAGCTTTATCCTCAGAGACAGATCAACCACCAACATCAGACCTACTCTGCCAGTTCCAACAGAATGTACCCAGAGTGTGGGCTGAGACAAATTTCCCAGGCTTAGCAACTCACTATAACCCAATCGTGGTCCAGCTATTGGCAACGGCAACTCCAGTCCAGGTACAACAATATCCCATGAGCCAGGAAGCCAGACAGGGAATTGCTCCACAGATATCCAAACTCCTAAAAGGAGGGATCTTTACTACCTGTAAGTTCTCCTGAAATACCCCCTTGCTCCCCATCTGAAAACCAGGCACAAAGAACTATCGGCCTACACAGGACTTAAGAGAGGTAAACAAATGAGTAGAAACTGTCCAGCCTACAGTTCCAAATCCATACACCCTCTCAAGTTTCTTGGGCCCAGAACACCGCCATTACATTGTCTTGGCTCTCAAGGATGCATTTATTTGCATCCCACTGGCCGCTGTTAGCCAGCCCATATTTGCTTTTAAATGGACTAACCTCGATACTGGGGTCTCAAGCCAACTCACTTTGACAAGACTGCCTCAGTGGTTTAAAAACTCCCCCACTCTGTTTGATGAGGCACTTAGTCAAGATCTTGCCGCCTTCTAAGCTAAGTTCTCTGAGTACACCCTACTCCAATACATGGATAACCTACACTTGGCTACAAAAACCCAAGAGGCCTGTAAGGAAACCCCCCAGTCATTACTAAAGACCCTATAGACTTTAGATTACCGGGTCTAAGCTAAAAAGGCTGAACTCTGCCAACCGAAAGTTACTTACCTAAGCTATATCATAGAAAAGGGCACAGGGCACTGGCACCCAGCTGAGTCCAAGCAGTACTGCAAATACGCATCCCCTCCATGACATGCCAAGCTTGAGAATTCCTTGGGGCAGTAGGGTACTGCAGGCTATGGATTTTAGAATTTACCGAGATAGCCAAGCCCTGTATGCCTGCACTGCAAGAAATCAGCCCTTGACTTGAACAGAGGTAGAGCAACGGGCTTTTGACAAGCTCAAGACTGCCCTGACTACGGCTTCAGCCCTAGCTGTGCCAGACATCTCTAAATCCTCCCAGTCGTTTGTGCATGAAAAACAGGGAGTCACTAACAGGGTGCTCACCCAGACGTTAGAACCATGGTCCTGGCCAGTCACCTTCCTTTCAAAAATTCTTAATCCCGTAGCCTCTGGGTGGCCAGCTTGTCTGAGGTCAGTGGCAGCTACAGCCCTGTTAGTCAAGGCGGTGAACTAACTAACCTTGGGGCAGGAGTTACATTTAGTGACACCCCACACGGTAGAGTCACTACTCCATAAAGCTCTGTGAAAATGGATGTCAAATGCCCGCATAGTTTGATATCAGGCTTTACTTTTGGACCAGTCCTGAATAAAGTTTTTAAAGACGACAGTTTGAAACCCTGTCACGCTGCTACCTGACAGCTAGCTGAAAGAGCTCATACGTGACTGCCAACAGACAATGGATGTCCTCCACGCTGCTGCACCGGACCTCACCGACGTCCCCCTGTAAAACCCAGAGGAGGTGCTGTATACAGATGGCAGTAGTTTCATGGTCAATGGAGTCAGGTATGCCGGGGCAGCCGTAGCCACCCTAGAGCGGGTTGCTGGGCCCAGGGTCTTCCACGTGGAACCTTGGCCCAAAAGGCAGGACTCAGAGCTCTGACGAAGGCCTTAGACTGGGCGGAGGGGAAACTGTAAACATCTACACGGATAGCCAGTATGCCTATGCAACGGCTCATGTACATGAGGCCATTTATAAAGAAAGTAAACTTATCTCAGAAGAAAAAACCATCAAAAATAAATCCTAGCCCTACTAAAGGCTACATGGAAGCCCAATACAGTAGCATTAACACACTGCAAAGGACACCAGGAGGGGAATTCACCACAGGCGAGGGGAAATAAGGTGGCTAACCTACAAGACAGACAGGCAGGCTTGGGACCAGTAAAACCTCTGACTCTTCTTGTAACTCTGCCGGCCCCAACCCTGCCTCCTACCCCTATGTACTGACCTAAGTAAAAAAACTTTGCTAAAGAACAAGGGGGTACACAATATTCCACAGGATAGTGGATTCAACCAGACCCAAGTATTGTGGTCCCTGAAACTCTAGGATGGGCCCTAGTTAAGAACACACACCAGGCCACTCACAGAGGACAAACCAAACTAACTGAGCTGCTAAAAGCCAAATACTACATTCCACACTGACATAAACTTATCAAGAAAATTACTACTCGATGTAATGTATGTTCCCGAGTAAATCCGTAAGGGAACAGGTCCAGCCAGGTAGAAGTAAGATGCAGAAGGACTAGCCCTGGGGAGCACTAGAAAGTAAATTTCACTGAAATAAAACCCACAGCATATGGGTGTAAATACCTCCTGGTGTTTATAAACATGTTCTCTGAATGGGTCGAAGCCTCTCCTACTAGGTCAAAGACTGCCTTGGTAGTGACACACACACACAAACAATTACAAGACCTTGTTCCCCGGTTTGGCCTCTCATTAACATTGGGGTCGGATAAAGGGGCCGCCTTTACTGTGCAAATTTCTCAGGGCCTAGCCAAGCCGTTATGTACATCCTGGAAATTACACTGTGCATGTCGTCTCCAGAGTTCAGGGCAAGTTGAATGACTAACCTGGACCTTAAAAGAAACCCTCACAAAGTTTATCCTAGAGATTGGTAAAAACTGGGTCAGGCTGCTTCCTTGCGTCCTTCGCCTCAGATGCCCACCTTATCAGAAAGGTTTCCCCCCTTTTAAAATCATGTTTGGTAGGCCTCCTCCCTTACTCCCGAAACCAGCAGATACCGTGCACGCGGAAGTCCATAATTATATACTCCTTAAGTCCTTACAGGTGCTCCAGTCTGTTCAATCCCAGATACACCAGGTCATTAAGGACACCCGTCCCACCCCATTGAACCTCGCAGACAAGCCAACACACTCCTTCCAGCCCGGAAGCTCTGTCCTTGTTAAAAATTTGCTAGCTCGGGCCTGCCTCCCCATTGGAAGGGAACCTACATCGTTACCCTAACCACAGACGCCACATTCAAAGTGAACGGACCAACAGCCTGAATTCATCACACCCATAATAAGACTGCCCCACCAGAAGGACAATAGAGCGTAAAACACTCATCCCCTGATTCACTAAAGATAAGACTTGTGCACTCTTCACGGTCACCACCCTCACCACCCTAATCTGTGCTGTAAATCCCTATAGAAACCTCCCTCTAGAACCCACATACTATTAATGGGTCCTCACCGAGGGCTCCCCTAAAGAATATGTTAGCTCCTTAACTAGAAAGGAATCCACCCTAGTCAACTTAACCCTGGAGTACATTCCAAAGAACCCTACTACCTCCTCCTTAATCCTCTGTGCCCTCCTTGGCCCCAACCTAAATTTCAGAACAAGTGAAAGTGTAGCTGGGTGCAGCAGTTCAAGGGCAGAGCAACAACTATCTGTGCCCAGGATCCATCCCACATAAAAAGATACAACTGTGGAAACTTAAGTTCTATTACCCCCACTAGTGTTGTAAAACTATCTCCACTATATCTGGGTACACCAAAAACATAAACTCCATCTCTTTTAACCAAGACTCTCCCCCATCCCCATGCTACACCAGGTCTTAAACCCCCTCAAGATAACTGTAACTATCCCAGATGGTAAATAGACAACGGGACAAACCTGGGGTCTCAGAGTATATATATGCATAAATGGGACATAGAAAACAGGTTTCCTACTCCTGCAGAGACTCATGTTTGGCCACTGCCTCCTAAACCAACTGCTCAGATTCATAAAATCCAGAGTAAACTCTGTAAAATTAATAATATTAAAGCAGGCGTCCCCAAACTATGGCCCGTGGGCCACATAAAGCCCCTCATGCCATTTATCCGGCTCCCCACCGCACTTCAGGAAGGAGCACCTCTTTCATTGGTGGTCAGTGAGAGGAGCACAGTATGTGGCGGCCCTCCAATGGTCTGTGGGACAGTCAACTGGCCCCCTGTGTAAAAAGTTTGTGACACCTGATATTAAAGTCTCAATATAGGACTTTAAAACCAACAAACACTCACGCCTATAATCCCAGCACTTTGGGAGGCCGAGGCGGGTGGATCACAAGGTCAAGAGATCGAGACCATCCTGGTCACACGGTGAAACCCCGTCTCTACTAAAAAATACAAAAAATTAGCTGGGCATGGTGGCGCGTGCCTGTAATCCCAGCTACTCAGGAGGCTGAGGCAGGTGAATTGCCTGAACCCGGGAGGCGGAGGTTGCAGTGAGCCGAGATCGCGCCATTGCACTCCAGCCTGGGTAACAAGAGTGAAACTCCGTCTCAAAAAAAAAAAAAAAAAAAAAAAACCAACAAACAATACTAACCTGTTAAAAAAAATCAATAATTTAATTCCTGTAAATAAAACGGGGGGAATGTGACATGGTAACAAGCCCCCTAAACCTGCATACTTCAACCGTAACTCGACTTTCTGTTGAAACTGCTCTCTGTAAGCCAAGTGTGACAGCCATCTTGGTCCCTGTGACTTGTAATTTCCACACTACCCAGACAATGTGTAAGTAAATGCATAACTTTTGTGAACTGCTTAAGTAACAGTCAGAATGTCAGAAGTCCCCTGGCCCTCAGATTGTCTGGATCCCCTAATGCTCATCTTTGCCCAGGAATCCACTGGAATGTTTGGAGCCCCTTACCCTCATCTCCACCCAGGAGGTAATTTACAAAATCTACTAGCCCTCAGAATGTCTAAAGCGCCTCACCCCCGCTCCTGCCCCTCACCCTCACTCCTGAAGTGGTTGTATGGGTATAAAACATCTTAACATCCTCCTTTTGGGGCCATGGGTTGGATAGACATGAGAACTCTGTGGCTGCCGGCAATAAAGACCTTGCAATTTGGCATAGTTTTGTCTTGGTGTTAACTTTCTATGCTCACTCCACCACAGCAGAATGATTGTTTTAGTTTTAGTTCTTAGTGTTAGTGTTCAAGTTTTGGGAGGTGGGTGGTGGGAGGTGGGAGGTGATAGCTCTCGTCTGTTTGGTAATTGATCCCTGAAGGGAAAACTCAAGAGTCCCTCTTTTAAATCTGCCTTTGTTTTCAGGCTCAGGATGTAAATCTTGAATATCAGCTCGGTCTCCTGGACTAGAATCTTTTTTTTTTTTTTTTTTCCGGTTATTCACTATATTTCTAAGTCACAACATATGAATTTGTGGTAGATTTGGAAGTTCCTCCTGATCTTGCTTTCAAGGGCTCTTAGCAGAAGTCCTACCATCGCCTCCTAAATATTGCCCCAGGGTGCCCTAGTCCTCTTTTTAATGTATATATACATTTTTAAATTATACATTAAGTTCTGGGGTATGTGTGCAGAATTTTTTAAAGGCAAAGAGGGATCTGGATCCAAGACGGCCGTTTAGGAACAGCTCAGGATTGCAGCTCCCAGTGAAAGCACAGAGGGTGAGTGGACGCCCCATTTCCAGATGGATTTTTATTGCCCACAGACCAGGAGATTTCCAGGCATAGGCGCCCCATGGGTCGCCAGCATGACTGTTTGGGCCAGTGCAGCCGTTTCGGTCCCCCTGGTTGTTTTGGCCTGTGTGGCTGCTTTGCAGCTCCCTGGCATGGCTGTTCTCTGTACAAAATATACTGGTCCTGGTGCCCTTTTAGCTGGTGATTGGAAACCCGGGAAGGCACAGTCGTCCATTCGTCTGACTAAAAAGGGGTCTGAAACAGCGAGACAGGCCAGGAGATTCCTGGGCAAAAACAAACAAACAAACAAAAAAGCCCCATGAATCTGAATGCTGCTGTTTCAGCCGGCACTGTGAGTCACTGCAGGGGAAATCACATATACCCCGGCGCCTTTTCAACAGGCGACTGGAACACCGGGGAGAGAGTTGACCATTCAACTAAAAAACAAAAGGCTCTGAGGCAGGGAGCCAGGTGATCAGGCTAGGCTGGTCCCACCCCCACAAAAGAACAGCAATCAAACTCTTTGGATTGAGAGTTTCACAGCAAGCACAGCTGAACCTGGGATGGTCCAGCTCTGTGGGGGACGGGCGTCTGCCATTGCCGAGGCACTCCACCAATATGAAGGTAGTCCACCATTGCTGAGGCAGCCCGTCATTGCTGAGGCAACCTGCCGTGACCAAGGCAACCTGACATTACAGCGAGAGTCCGCCATTACAGAGGTGGGCCACCAATGCTCAGACAGTTCTAACTACACCCATATAAACAGGACTGCAGGGAAACACACATGACAGCTGGGCGGAGCACAAAGCAGTTCAGCAAAGTCTCTGCAGGCAGACAGTGACTAGGCAGCATCCTTGCTGCGCAGGGCAGCCCTTAAAAAAAAGAAACGCAACAGCACAATGGAACCTCATAAATAAAGCCCTAACTCCCTGGGACAGAGCTCCTGAGGACAAAATGGTGTTTATGAGTTCTGCGGCAGCAGACATAAACGTACCTGCCCAGCAGCCCGGAATGAAAAATGGAGCTCACAGCCCAGCACTTGAGCTCATGTGAAGGATAGACTGTCTCCTCAAGCAGCTCCTTGACCCCTGTATATCCAAAGAGTCACCTCATAAAGGAGAGATCAAACTGACATTTAGTAGGTATCCTTCTGGGACAAAGATAGCAGAAAAAGAAACTGGTAGCAACCATTACCATTCTGCAGCTGCTGCAGGTGATCCCCAGGCAAACAGGGCCTGGAGTGGACCTCAGCAGCCCTACAGCAGAGGGGCCAGACTGTTAGAAGGAAAACTAAGAAACAGAAATAACTTCATCATCCACAAACTGGAAGGCCACTCAGAGACCCAATCTGAAAGTCAGCAACTACAAAGACGACAGGTGGATAAATCCACAAAGATGGAAAGAAACCAGTACAAAAAGGATGAAAACACTCAACAGCAGAACACCTCTCCTCCTACAAGGGTTCACAACTCCTCACCAGCAAGAGAACATCACTGGATGGAGAGTAAGTGCGATGAAATGACAGAATCAGACTTCAGAAGGTGGGTAATAAGGACCTTCCATGAGCTAAAAGAACATGTTATAACCCAATGCAAAGAAAGCAACAACATTGAAAAAAGATTTGAAGAAATGCTAACGAGAATGGACAAATTAAAGTGGAATATAAGTGAACTGATGAAGCTGAAAAACACAACACGAGAACTTTGCGAAGCACGCACAAGTTTCAACAGCCAAATTGATCAAGCAGAAGAAACGATGTCAGAGGTTGAAGATCAACTCAATGAAATAAAATGAGAAGGTAAGATGAGAGAAAAAGGGGTAAAAAGGAATGAACAAAGTCTCCAAGAAATGTGGGACTATGTGAAAGGACCTAATCTACCTTTGATAGGTGTATCTGAATGTGATGAAGAGAATGAATCCAAGCTGGAAAATACTCTTCAGGATATTATCCAGGAAAACTTCCCAAACCTAGCAAGGCAGGCCAATATTCAAGTCCAGGAAATACAGAGAACACCACAAAGATATTCCTCAAGAAGAGCAACCCCAAGGCACATAATCGTCAGATTCACCATGGTTGAAATGAAAGAGAAAATGCTAAGGGCAGCCAGAGAGAAAGGTCGGGTTACACACAAAGGAAGCCCATCAGACTCACAGCAGATCTTTCAGCAGAAACCCTACAAGTCAGAAGAGAGTGGGAGGCCAATATTCACCACACTTAAAGAAAAGAACTTTCAACCCAGAATCTCACATCCAGCCAAACTAAGCTTCATAAGGGAAGGAAAAATAAAATCCTTTGTGAACAAGCAAGTACTCAGAGATTTCATCACCACCAGGTCTGCTTTAGAAGCGCTCCTGAAAGAGGCTCTACACATATAAAGGAACAACCAGTACTAGCCACTCCAAAAATAAACCAAACGGTAAAGAGCATCAACACAATGAAGAATCTATATCAACTAATGGGCAAAGCAGCCAGCTAGCATCAAAATGGCCGTATCAAATCCACACATAACAATATTAACCCTAAATGTAAATGGACTAAATGCCCCAATCAAAAGACACAGACTGGCAAATTGGATAAAAAGCCAAAACCCATCAGGGTGCTGTATCCAGGAAACCCATTTCACATGCAAGGATACACAAAGGCTCAAAATAAAGGGATGGAGGAAGATTTACCAAGCAAATGGAGAGCAAAAAATGCAGGAGTTGCAATTCTCATCTCTTATAAAATAGACTTTAAAGCAAGAAAGATCAAAAGAGACAAAGAAGGACACTACATAGTGGTAAAAGGATGAATACAACAAAAAGAGTTAATGATCCTAAATATGTATGCACCCAATACAGAAGCACCGAGATACATAAGGCAAGTTCTTAATGACTTACAAAGAGACTTAGATTGCCACACAATAAAAGTGGGAGACTTTAACACCCCATTGTCAATATTAGACAGATCAACCAGACAGAAAATTAACAAGGATATCCAGGACTTGAACTCAGACCCGAAACAAGCAAACCTAATAGACATTTACAGAGCTCTCCATCTCAAATACACAGAATATACATTCTTCTCAGCACCACATCACACCTACTCTAAGATTGACCACATAATTGAAAGCAAATCACTCCTCAGTAAATGCAAAAGAATTGAAATCATAACAAACAATCTCTCAGACCACAGTGCAATCGAGTTAGAACTCAGAATTCAGATACTAACTCAGAACTGCACAGCCTCATGGAAACTGAACAACTTGCTCTTGAATGTTGACTGGATAAACAATGCAATGAAAGCAGAAATAAAGACATTCTTTGAAACCAATGAGAATGAAGACACAACATACCAGAATCTCTGGGACACATTTAAAACAGTCTCTAGAGGAAAAAAAATATAGCAATGAGTGCCCACATGAGAAGCAAGGAGAGATCTAAAATTGACACCCTACCATCAAAATTGAAAGAGTTAGAGGAGCAAGATCAAAAAAACTCAAAACCTAGCAGAAGATAGGAAATAACTAAGATCAGAGCAGAACTGAAGGAGATAGAGACACAAAAAACTCTTCAAAAAATCAGTACATCCAGGAGCTGGTTTTTTGAAAAGGTCAACAAAATAGACAGACCACAGAATAACCAAATTGATGTAATAAAAAACGATAAAGGGGATATCACCACAGATTCCACAGAAATTCAAACCATCATCAGAGATTATTAGAAACAACTCTATGTGCATAAACTAGTAAATCTGGGAGAAATGGATAAATTCCTGGACACTTGCCTCCTCCCAAGCCTAAATCAGAAGAAGTGAAACCCTGAATAGACCAATAGCAAGGTCTGAAGTTGAGGCAGCAATTAAGATCCTACCACCCCAAAATACCCCAGGTCCAGATGGGTTCACAGCCGAAATCTACCAGACATACAAAGAGGAGCTGGTACCATTCCTTCTGGAACTATTACAAATAATTCAAAACGAGGGAATCCTTCCCAAATCATTTTATGGGACCAACATCATCCTGATACCAAAACCCGGCAGAGACTCAACAAGAAAAGAAAACTTCAGGCCAATATCCATGATGAACATAGATGCAAAAATCTTCAATAAAATACTGGCAAGCCAAGCCAGGTGCGGTGGCTCAAGCCTGTAATCCCAGCACTTTGGGAGGCCGAGGCGGGTGGATCACGAGGTCAAGAGATCGAGACCATCCTGGTCAACATGGTGAAACCCTGTCTCTACTAAGAACACAAAAAATTAGCTGGGCATGGTGGCGCGTGCCTGTAATCCCAGCTACTTAGGAGGCTGAGGCAGGAGAATTGCCTGAACCCAGGAGACGGAGGTTGCGGTGAGCCGAGATCGCGCCATTGCACTCCAGCCTGGGTAACAAGAGTGAAACTCCGTCTCGGGGAAAAAAAAAGTACTAGCAAGCCGATTACAACAGCACATCAAAAAGCTTATCTACCATGATCAAGCAGGCTTCATTCCAGGTATGCAAGGCTGGTTCAACATACGCGAGTCCATAAACATAATTCACCACATAAACAGAATCAAAGACAAAAACCACATGATGATCTCAATTGATGCAGAGAAGGCCTTTGACAAAATTCAACAGCCCTATATACTAAAAACTCTCAATAAACTAGGTATTGACGGAACATACTCAAAATAATAAAAGCTATTTATGACAAACCAACAGCCAATATCATACTGAATGAGCAAAAACTGGAAGCATTCCCTTTGAAATCTGGTACTAGACAAGGATGCCCTCTCTCACCACTCCTATTCAATATAGTACTGCAAGTTCTACCAGAGCAATCAGGCAAGAAAAGGAAATAAAGAGTATTCAAATCAGAAAGGAGGACGTCAAATTGTCTCTATTTGCAGATTACATGATTGTATATCTAGAAGACCCCATCGTCTCAGCCCAGTCTCCTGAAACTGATAAGCAACTCCCCTAAAGTATCAGGATACAAAATTAATGTGCAAAAATCACAAGCATTCCTATACACCAATAACAGACTTAAAGAGAGCCAAATCAAGAACAAACTGCCATTTAGTTTGTTGCTACAAAGAAAATAAAATACCTAGGAATACAACTGACAAGGAACGTAAAGGACCTCTTCAAGGAGAACTACAAACCACTGTTCAACGAAATAAGAGAGGACACAAACAGATGGAGAAACATTCCATGTTCATGGTTAGGAAGAATCAATATTGTGAAAATGGCCATACTGCCCAAAGTAATTTACAGATTCAATGCTATCCCCATCAAGCTACCAAGGACCTTCTTCACAGAACTAGAAAAAACCACCTTAAACTTCATATGGAACCAAAAGAGAGCCCGCATAGCCAAGTCAGTTCTAAGCAAAAAGAACAAAGCGGGAGGCATCACACAACCAGACTTCAAACTATACTACAAGACTACAGTAATCAAAACAGCATGGTACTGGTACCAAAACAGAGCTATAGACCAATGGAACAGAACAGAGGCCTCAGAGGCAACATAAAATATCTGCAACCATCTGATCTTTTAATCTGACAGAAACAAACAATGGGAAAAGATTCCCTGTTTAATAAATGGTGCTGGGAAAACTGGCTAGGCATGTGCAGAAAGCAGAAACTGGATTCCTTTCTGACACCTTACACCAAAATTAACTCCAGATGGGTTAAAGACTTAAACATAAGACCTAACACCATAAAAACTCTAGAAGAAAATCGAGGTAAAATCATTCAGGACATAGGTGTAGGCAAGGACTTCATGACCAAAACACCAAAAGCATTGGCAACAAAAGCCAAAATAGACAAATGGGACCTAATCAAACTCCACAGCTTCTGCATAGCAAAAGAAACAGTCAGTAGAATGAATCGGCAACCAACAGAATGGGAAAAAATTTTTGCAGTTTACCCATCTGACAAAGGGCTGATATCCATACTTTACAAAGGACTAAAAGAGATTTACAAGAAAAAAAATAAACAAACCCATTCAAAAGTGAGCAAAGGATATGGACAGACACTTTACAAACGAAGACATACATGAGTCCAACAAACAGATGAAAAACTGCTCATCATCACTGGTTATTAGAGAAATGCAAATCAAAACCACATTGAGATACCATCTCACGCCCGTTAGAATGGCAATCATTAAAAAATCTGGAGACAACAGATGCGGGAGAGGATGCGGAGAAACAGAAACACTTTTACACTGTTGGTGGGAGTGTAAATTAGTTCAACCATTGTGGAAGACAGTGTGGCGATTCCTCAAGGACCTAGAAATAGAAATTCCATTTGACCCAGCAATCCCATTACTGGATATATATCCAAAGGATTATAAATCGTTCTACTATAAGGACACATGCACACGGATGTTCACTGCAGCACTGTTTACAATAGCAAAGACCTGGAACCAACCCAAATGCCCATCGATGATAGACTGGACAGGGAAAATGTGACACATATGCACCATGGAATATTATGCAGCCATCAAAAACGATGAGTTCATGTCCTTTGTAGGGACATGGATGAACCTGGAAGCCATCACTCTGAGCAAACTGACACAAGAGCAGAAAATCAAACACCGCATATTCTCACTAATAGGCGGGTGCTGAACAATGAGAACACATGGACAAAGCGAGGGGAGCACTACACACTGGGGACTGTTGGAGGGAAACAGGGTAGGGACAGTGGGAGGTGGGGAGTTGGGGTGGTGGCATGGGGAGAAATGTCAGATATAGGTGAGGGGGAGGAAGGCAGCAAATCACACTGCCACGTGTGTACCTATGCGACAATCCTGCATGTTCTTCACATGTACCCCAAAACCTAAAATGCAATTTAAAAAAAAGGCAAAGAGAAGATACGGAAAGACCACGACCAGAGTATTAACGGCAGTGAATCCATACGGGTCTACAGCAACCTCTGTTCTTGCCCCCTCAGAAGTAATAATTCAGCTGAGGGAGCATGAGGCAGCGGGAGAGAAAGGCAAGTTTTAGAGCAGGAGGGAAAGGTTATTAAAAAGCTTTAGAACAGGAATGAAAGGAAGTACATTTGGAAGAGGGCCAAGCAGGCAGCCTGAGAGAGCAAGTGCACAGTTTGACCTCTGACCTGGGGTTTTGTAGGTCGGCATTTTCCCGAGGTCTTCGCTGATTCTTGCCTTGGGGTGGGCTATCCACTTGCGCAGTGGCCTGCCAGCGCTTGCGGGGGGTGCAGGCACTGTGTATATTACTGGAGTTGTGCGCATGCTCACTGGAGGCGTTCTTCCCTTACTAGCTGGATGGCCCTAGAAGGTCATATACCAGTCAAGTGCCACCATTTTGCCTCCTAATGCGCATGCTTGAGCCCACTCACCCAAATCCTGTGTTCTTACTGGAAAGCTGCTGATAACCAGCTTCAGGTGTTTTCAGTCTATGGCGAGCCTGCCTTTCCCTGGCACAGGCTATAACCAATACATTATTTTAGAGAGACAGTGTTAACAACCAATTGACGATCTCACCTGATGGTTGCTGGGGCGTGGCCCTGCTTGCTCATGTCTGCCTGGCTACCTACTGTAACAATAGGAGCCCTGGCCTGAAAAAAGAGCAATACAGAGAAGAAGGGATTGCCCCAGACCAGGAGGGGCCTCACTGTAAGACTACTGACAGGGCAGGTAGAGCCATAGGGTACCCAGAATTCAAAGCCACTTTTGCCAACAGAACAGAGGAAACCATGAGGCAGTTAGAATTTCCAAAAGAGAAGTGTCACCAGAGGTGTGTCCCATGTGGAGAGGAGTGGCTGGCCCCACAGCTGTACCCAGGAACCTCAAGCACTCACTCTAAGCCACTGCCGTCTCCTCCTGGTGAAGGTGGTACAATTAGCACACATCAATTTGGGCCTTGTTTTTCTTTAGCAATGTGAGAGATAAGAAATTTCTTCCAAGTTTATATCTTAGACTACATTATAAGGAGAAGGAGTTAACAATCTCTTGCTCTATGGCCATTATCCACTATTGGCATAAATATACACCCATGTAGATATATTCTCTACATCAGCTACACCTTAAATCAGCTGACTCTTTCCCAGAACAGAATTAGGCAAGCTCCAACCCCTGATGCATGCCATTCCTTATTTGGAAACCCTCCTGACCTTCTCCTGACTAGCTTCCTCTCCTTCCTTGTCTTCTTCCTCCTCTTCTTTCCCCTTATCTATTCAGGAAATTTCCAAGTTTTTAGCCAATTGCGTCAAACATAGAATGTGAGGTCCCGTTCTGGCCAATGGAAACTGACCACAACAGTAGGGTGATTGCATCAGGTTATGAAGTTATAAATGTTCCTGTCTCCCTTGTTCAGGTGTGCTCTGGTGGTGAGACTGCTGGCGAGTCGCACCTTCCTGCGGGAAGTAAACTAGCCTTGCGAAGTAATGCATTTCCTCAGTGCGGATTTTTCTCAACGTTATAAACCAGTTTCTAACGTCAAGAAACTGAGTTATTTGCTGAGCAGGCCACACAGAGAAACAGGTGTCAGTGGCGACAATTACAAGTGCATTACTTACCACATATGGCATTCCCTCCTAAGGCAATTTCCCCTTCTGTGAGCTTTTTGAAAGAACTTCCAGGTTCACTGAACTTTGTAAACCAAAAGGTGACTGAGGCAAGGTCTCAATCGATTTGTTTATTTAGCCAAGGTCAAGGATGCGCCTGGGAAAAAGCACGGGTCACAGGAGCGTCTGTGACCCGTGCTTTTTCCAAAGGGGATTTGGGAACTTTGGTATTTAAAAGGGAAAGAGCAAGCAAGAGGGGAAATATAGGGAGGGTAGGCCATGAGGCAGATGGTTACCTTCTTGTGAGGCTCTGATTAGCTTCAGTGAATTTACATTTCACATGTGAAAAGAGGGAGCAGAGGAAAAAAAGCAATTAAGCATTGTCGCCAGCTCAGTAAATCTACATTTTACACAAGAGAAGCTCAGCAAATCTACATTTTACACAAGATAAAGGTAACAGCTGTCTGTTTGGGAGCAGAAGGAAAAGCAGTTTCTGTGTGACTCAGTTCCCATGCTGAACTTTCCCTTTGCCATCCTGAGTTTGGAATCCCGAGATTCTATTTTCCTTTCATACTTTGAATACAGAGTGTCTGACACATGATGGCAGCATCTGTGCCAAATTCAAATGCCCAGGGCTTCCTTTGCTCATGGCTGCTGTTGTCCCCCAGTGGAACTGGCAGTGACAAAGGCCATCACCTGCTGGAAATGCTGCTGCTGCTGCTGCCAAATCGGAAGGGGGTGTGGAAGGACTGGAAAGGATGTTAGAAAGCAGATGACCTTCTGCAGTGATCTGTGTCCCATGGCATGAGAAAATTCACCTGGTGAGAGAAACCCTATTTGAATATTTGTAACCTCTCTCAGGGAAGCAATGCCTTCTTCATCTTTGAAAACTAGCAATATTTTTGAATGGAATGAATTTTATTCTAAATGATGAGAGGAATTCAGACTCTTTCATGGAACATTTGTGTCTCCTGAGGTACAAATATGTGCTCCTCTTTAAAATGATTCTGAGATCTGATAAGAAATACTGCCTTAAAGACAGCTTTAAAAAGAGGCTGGGCACAGTGGCTCATGCCTGTGATTCTACCACTTTGGAAGGCTGAGGAGGGATGACTGCTTGAGTCAAGAGTTTGAGACTAAACTGGGCCAAATAGTGAGATCCCCATCTCTACCCAAAAAATTTTTTTAATTAGCTAGGCGTGGTGGTGTGCTTGTAGTCCCAGCTACTCCCAAAGCTGAGGTGGGAGGATTGCTTGGAGTTTGAGGCCAGCCTGGGTAACACAGTGAGACCTCATGTCTACAAATAATAACAATAATAATAGCCAGGTGGGGTGGCACATGCCTGTGGTCCCCCAGTTACTCAGGAGGCTGAAGCCAGAAGATCACTTGAGCCCAGTAGGTCAAGGTTGCAGTGAGCCATGATCATACCACTTTACTCCAGCATGAGCAACAGAATGAGACCTGATCTCAGGAAAAATTGAGAGAGACTTATCTGCAGGACTCGGAGAACCTTTTAGTTATCAATACAAAGGGTGAATTTCCAAAAGCTGAGAGAATGTGCAGCGTTTCCACATGTATCTGAGTGTGGATAAGCACCTGGCATCCACCTCTGAAGTCTATGCCCACATAAAAGACTCTTCCTTGCAAGACCTTGATGGGCAGCCTGGACAAGCCAGGACATTCTTTTTGTCTACATCCTCAGAGTCGTCTGGACATCCTCCCAGACCAGTGTTTTCAGAGTAGGGTTGTACTCCAAAGCAATCTCAGGCGTTTGTAATTGAGGCACAGATGTCATCAAATCATAGAGAATCATTTGTCTTTTGCATTATGTAGGCAGCTAGGTGCACTGACTCCAGACTGCCTCCATTTGAATCCTGGCTATCCTAAGCAACTCAAGGTCAGGTAACCAGGTCCACACGTTTGTGTATTTTCACAGCATCAGATTTTATCGATGCTATTTCAATCACAAAAGCCACGAGCTACACAGAATTCCCAAGGAGGCGATTCTCCTTACTATTACCTATTCACTCAGTAGTCAGAGCTGTGAGGCTCAAACCTTTCCATAAGTCAGTCAACATTGCAAACCATACATTGTGTGGTATGCTGCTTAATCAATATATGAATGTTGTAGATGAAACATTCCACATCAAAAAAAGTAACATTTTATATCAAGAGAGGCTGGGTGCGGTGGCCCACATCTGCAATCCTAGTACTTTTGGAGACCAAGGTGGGCAGATCACTCGAGGTCAGAGACCAGCCTGGCTAACATGGTGAAACCCTGTCTCTAGTAAAAACATAAAAATTAGCCGGGCATGGTGGTGTGTGCCTGTACAGCTACTTTGCAGGCTCAAGCTGGAGAATTGCTTGAACCTGAAAGGCAGAGGTTGCAGTGAGCCGAGATGGTGCCACTGCCCTCCAGCCTGGGCAATAGAGTGAGACTCTGTCTCAAAAAAATAAAAAATCAAGAGAAAAGGGTTGAGGGAAAGGGTACACAGTCCAGGAAGCGCAATGTAGACAAAAAGAAGGTCCTGGTTTGTCCAGGCTGCCTATCAAATTCTTGCAAGGAAGAGTCTTTTATGTAGGCATAGACTTCAGGGGTGGATGCCAGGTGCTTATCACAAGTGACAGCAGGACAGTATCTGCTAAGATGGCTGTTCTGAGCTGGCAAAGTCCTGCTCTTTTTATGGCCACAGAGTCCTCTGGTGTGGACTGATAATGGGAGAGTGTGCCTGGTTATGTCCTTATCTAGTTGGGCGCAGTCTCTATTGATTAGTTTAATATCTGGTCCCTGTCAGCATGATGCCTTTTAAAATGTAAGATGAAGTCTTTTTCTAAGATGGAGTTGCTTATGTTAATGCTGCTTGATCCACTGGCTCTGCCATTTTTTCCATCTTGTACCTCAGAGTATTAGTCCATTCTCACACTGCCACTAAGAAACACTTGGCTGGGCACAGTGGCTCATGCCTGTAATCCCAGTACTTTGGGAGACCAAGACAGGTGGATCACCTGAAGTCAGGAGTCCAAGACAAGCCTGGCCAACATGGTGAAACTCCATCTCTACAAAAATGCAAAAATTTATAAAGAAAAGAGGTTTAATTGGCTCACAGTTTTGCAGGCTGTACAGGAAGCATGATGGCTATTGAGGAGACCTCAGAAAACTTTCAATCATGGCAGAAGGCAAAACGGAAGCAGGGGATGATGCTACACACTTATACAGCCAGATCTCACAATAATTCATGATCACTAGAATAGCACTGAAGGGGAAATCCACCCCCATGATTCAATCACCACCCACCAGAACCTACCTCCAACTTTGGAGACTACAATTGGATATGAGATTTGGGTGGGGACACAGACCCCCTATCACTGAGTTTCCTCATGTGTAAAATGGGAAAACAGTCTACCGCATACAATTGTTATGAATATTAAATGCAATACCATGTATAAAGTGATTATGACAGTAAGCACTAATCAAATAAGCTATTCTATTGCATAGCTCTCTTTATGCAGAGAAAGCAGGCCTCAAGTTCAGAGCCTTTAACAGTATCTAACTAGAACATTTAATTTTTGTTTTCATTATATTTATTAATTGGCTCTTTGCATCAGTGATAAAACATTTGCTTTAAAAATAAACTCATTTGCAGAAATACTTAAAAGTATATAGAAAACAATTTTTAATTAGTAAAGGTGATACACAGATATAGAAAAAAGGTGAAGATACGGTAAAAATGAAAATGGTATGTGAATGTCTGCATAATATAATGAAACCAGTCAGTCCGGGACTCCTGGTCTAATGTGATCCCACTGTTTAATGCAACCCATGGAAGAGACCAGGTGATTTGCCTGAGTAAGTCTGAAGAACCACAGAAGCTTTTAAAGATGGCTGGGTATGGTGTCTCTCACCTGTGGGAGATCTTTGGGAGGCCAATGTGGGTGGATCATTTAAGTCCAGGAATTCGAGATCAGCCTGGGCAACAGAGCAAAAAACCATAGTTAAAATACAAAACTTAACAGCCTGAGCAACATGGCAAAAAACCCATATCTACTAAAAATACAAAAAATCGCCAGGCATGGTGGCATGTGCCTGTAGTCCCAGTTAATTGGGGGGCTGAGGCAGGAGGATCACCTAAGCCTTGGGAGGTCAAGGCGGCAGTGAGCCATGATCGGGCTACTGCACTCCAGCCTGGGCAACAGAGTAAGGCTCTGTCTCAAAATAAATAAAATAAAAAGATACTGCCTCCAGTTTTAAAATTTCTTCTGGTAAGACTTATTGGGAGATTATTGATTAATTAACTATAGATCATAAGAATTATAAAACTATTTTTTAAATTTGAAATGTAAAGTAAGTTGTGTTTTTTTTTTTTTTTTTTTTTTTTTTTTTTTTTTTTTTGAGACGGAGTTTCGCTCTTGTTACCCAGGCTGGAGTGCAATGGCGCGATCTTGGCTCACCACAACCTCTGCCTCCTGGGCTCAGGCAATTCTCCTGCCTCAGCCTCCTAAGTAGCTGGGATTACAGGCACGCGCCACCACGCCCAGCTAGTTTTTTTGTATTTTTAGTAGAGACGGGGTTTCACCATGCTGACCAGGATGGTCTCAATCTCTTGACCTCGTGATCCACCCGCCTCAGCCTCCCAAAGTGCTGGGATTACAGGCTTGAGCCAACGTGCCCAGCGTGTGTTCTTAATATTTGTTTCAGCACAGCCTTTTCCTAGAAATATAAGTCTGAAACTTGGGAACATATATTTGATTTGTGAAAACTTTCATGTTTTTTAGGCAGTCCTTATGGGTTGAATACTTCTGCTCAGAACGTTTTACTGAAGCCAAAATGAAAAAGTGAGCCCACATGTTTCCCTCATTAGAAATAAAAGCCAAATCTTGCTAACCAATTTGGTACACGTGGAAAAGAACAAATTGCTTGGGTTTATTTTATGCTCAGTGATTGAGAAATCATGGCATGAAATTAGGTTGGGTACAGGCCACATACCCAGTGTGTGTGTCAAGGGGTTTCTGTAATGCCCTGCCAGCTAAACAGGCACTCACTCTTTCTTACTCCAGAAAGCAAGGCTCGCTGGTAAACGAGCAGGACTTCGAGAGGGACACAGAATGAAGCTCAGCTGAAATTCTCCCCAGCAAAACAGCACTTCACTGGGGAAAAGCATTTTATTTTATTTATTTATTATTTTATTTTATTCTACTCTTTTGAGACAGTCTCATTCTGTCTCCCAGGCTGGAGTGCGTGGCATCATATCAGCTCATGCAACCTCTACCTCCCCAGTTCAAGTGATTCTCCTGCCTCAGCTTCCCGAGTGGCTGAGACTACAGGTGCACACTACCATGTCCAGCTATTTTTTGTATTTTTAGTAGATATGTAGTTTTGCCTGGTTGGCCAGGCCAGTCTCAAATTCCTGGCCTCAAATGATCCGCCCACCTGAGCTTCCCAAAGTGCTGGGATTACAGGTGTGAGCCCTGCACCTGGCCAAAAAGTATTTTAAAAAGCAAAATAGCCGGGCGCGGTGGCTCAAGCCTGTAATCCCAGCACTTTGGGAGGCCGAGGCGTGTGGATCACGAGGTCGAGAGATCGAGACCATTCTGGTCAACATGGTGAAACCCCGTCTCTACTAAAAATACAAAAAATTAGCTGGGCATGGTGGCACGTGCCTGTAATCCCAGCTACTTAGGAGGCTGAGGCAGGAGAATTGCCTGAGCCCAGGAGGCGGAGGTTGCAGTGAGCCGAGATCGCGCCATTGCACTCCAGCCTGGGCAACAAGAGCGAAACTCCGTCTCAAAAAAAAAAAAAAAAAAAAAAAAAAAAAAAGCAAAATACAGGCAAGGCATCATTTACAGTCCCAGGAAATTGTCCTAAAAACATACAGCAGATGGAGAAACAGTCAATTGACAAAATGTACCAAACAGCAGGGTGCGGTGGCTCACACCTGTAATCCCAGCACTTGGGAGGCTGAGGTGGGCAGATTACCTGGGGTCAGGAGTTCGAGACCAGCCTGGCCAACATGGCAAAACCCCGTCTCTACTAACAATATAAAAAGTAGCCAGGCGTGGTGGCAGACACCTGTAATCCCAGCTACTCAGGAGGCTGAGGCAGGAGACTCTCTGGGATCTGGGAGGCAGAGGTTGCAGTCAGCCAAGATCACTCTACTGCACTCCAGCCTGGACAACAGAGTGAGACTGTTTCAAAAAACAAAAAAAGAAAGAAAGAAAGAAAAAGAAAATGTACTAAACGCTGGTAAAAAGAAGAGCCAAAGTCTGGGACCTTTGATCCATGACCTTGCCGACCCCTCCTCCCCTCCAGCTCCGGAAGCTCTATTCCGGGAGCATGGGCACCATGCTGGGGCAGATGTAGCCAAGGACAGGGAGACTCCCGCTCCCCTTAACACCCTGTCTGTGGCAACATTTCACCTTGGGAGTGTTAAAGCAAACTAAATTAGCCCAAGAAGGACTCCGTACCTCTACATTTGAGTCCCTGTGAACTGGAACCTAGCTTAACAGGCAAGATTGAAAACCGAATTTAGGAGTATGCCCTGTAACAATAAGTAAGTCTTGGCTAATCCCAGCAGCCATACTTCAACCACTCAGACTGCTAAGTGTTCAAACTGTTCAAATAAGGCAAACACTAACCTGTAACCAATCCAGCTGTAACGTGCCTCACTGCCGAGTTCTGTACGTCATTTCTCTTTTTTTAATCTGTAAATCTTCTTGCAACGTATGGCTGTATTGGAGTCTTGGTGAATCTGCTGTGATTCCGGGGGCTGCCAGATTCTCGAATAGTTAATTGCTCAGTTAAACTCCTTTAAATTGAATTCAGCTGAGGTTTTTCTGTTACCAGGAGGGAGCGGCTGCTGGCATTTCTCATCCTCCCCAGCTCCTCACTGTGGAAGCTCTAGTCCAAGTAAACGTAGGGAACAGGACTAGGGCCTCCTTGCACTTAAAGGGGAGAATCTCTGCAGGAGTCCACAAGTAAGAGGCCTGACACTCCCTGCTAGATCTTTCACAGGGCAGATTCGATACCAGGGAAGGCAAATCGAGAAGACCAGGACTGCCACATCATCCTCCCTCAGTGCTCACCTGCAGAGCAGGGATATCACTCCTAGAAAAAGTCTCTGCGGTGGTGGGGTCGGGGGAAGGCATGCGATCAGGGTGAGGAGCTCTGCAGCTCTGCCCGAGGAAACTGACTTTATTTGAAACAGTATCTGGAGAACTGCATACCTAAGGGTGTTGTCAAACATAGTGGAGACGAAGGTGGAGAGCAGAGAAGGAGGCCGGAGCTCTAGCATATGAGTGGAAGGGCAGAGCAGCTGGAAGCTTCTTAGAATCAGGGCAAGAGCCCAGAAGAGAGCTGCTGCGATCAGTCAATTTTGGGATCACAGTCAATTCTGCGAGTTGGAAAGGCTGTGCACGTGCACTAGGTTTCACCCACTCAAGGCCAGTCAAAGCAGGATGTTAGGCAGACCTGAAGGCTTTCCCCAAGTTGTACACAGACCAATCAACACAAGGCAGGAGCTTTGCAACCAAATGCAAGCCCAGCTGCTCGCTGCTTGCACAGTCCAATTAATAAGAGTGAGGGCTTATAGAAAGAAAGCGACTTTTATTCCAGAGCTTAGCTGAGAGGAAGAGACACAGGCTTTTGCCTTAAGTGAACCACTTCATCTTTGGGGGCAGACAGCAGAGGCTTTAAGGGAGACTTGGAGTGAATGCTATGCAGAGGAGGAGGAGCAGGGTCCATGTAACTGGGGACTTGCTGGCTGCCACCATGGAGGGCAGAGCTGGGTAGTAAATTGATTTGACTTCAGCAATCTTTCGGTAGGTAAGAATCCCGGAGAGTGCCTGGTTTGGTTCATTTGGTCCTTAGAATTTCTAAGCAAACATGTAGTTAGATAAGCTCTCAGTGCAGGGAGTGCCTGATGAAGAGATGGTAAATGTTGGAAATGCATTCCTAACGAGCTAAATAAGAGGTGAACACGCAGAGAAAAAGAGAAAAGAGAAAGATCATTTTTAGGAAAATGGGGTACTCGTTTACAGTCTCACTGCCACAAGAGGCATAAACACAATCTCTGAGCAAACACTGGCTGAAAAATAAGCTACTACAAACCAGGGGGGAAGCCTAGGAAGTCAGGATTAAAACTAAATTTGCTCTCATTCCTGACTGTCTGGAAGACTGTGGATGTTTGAGGCTGAGACCTCTCAGGAGTGATTAGAGTGGGAACTCTAAGCTACTGATCCCTAGCTGAATGCAGAGCCAAACAAAATGTAAATTCCCTGATATGTGATAGCAACCTCTGAATTACACATATGGCCAACAGTTAAGGAGGAAAATCTAATTGACTATGGGGCTTAAGCATAACCTTTGACTAACCAGTGGCCTATGCAGACCCAAGAAGGGGAAAGATATGAGCAGGGACATCAATGAGCTCCAATAAAGGAAATTATGTAGGTAATGATAAAAGCTGCATAATTACATGTCTCCATTTTTCTTCTCTTGAACGATTTAGAAAAGCAATTGCACAAAACAATAGGTATCTAATTGTGGTGTTGGTCCTATAACATACAGAAATATAGTCTATTTGACAATAAGAGAACAAAGGAGTCAGGTGGAGCCAAGCTGTATTGGTGTAAGGAAATAGACAAGATGTATCAATTAAAACCCACTCTCCTAATAACTGAATCAAAGAAGAAAGCACAAGAGAAACTAGAAAATACTCTGAGATAAATAACAATTAAAACCATAACATACCAAAACCTATGGGATCTAGCTAAAAAAAAGTGCACAGAAGGAAATGTAAGCTGTAAATGCGAATATTAAAAAGAAGAAAGATCTCTAATCAGTAATCTAAACTTGACCTTAAGAAGCTTGAAGAAGAAAAGCAAACTAAATGCAAAACAAGTAGGAGGAAAGGATAAAGAACAGAAATAAGTGAAATAGAGACTAGAAAAACATAAAATCAACAAAATTAAAAGTTGGCTCTTTGAAAAGATCAACACAATTTGGAAAACGTTTAGCAAGATTGATAAGGGAAAAAATGAGAGAAGACTCAAATGCGAATGAAAGAGAGGACATCACTAGAGATGTCACAGAAATAAAAAGGGTTATATGGGAACACTGTGGTATGCAACACACTATTGTATGCCAAATGTTAGATAACCCAGATGAAATTGGACAAATTTCTATAAAGATGAACATTACCAAATCTAACTCAGAAAGAAATAGAAAATCTAAATAGAGCTGTAGGAAGCAGAGGTTAAATTGGTCATTTTAAAACTACTCACAAAGAAAAGACTAGGAGCAGATGATGTCACTAGTGAAATCTACCAAACATTAAAAGAACTAAGACCAGTTCTTCTCAGTTTTCCCAAAAACGGGATCACTTTCTAACTCCTTTTATGAGGCTAGTATTATCAAAACCAGACAGTGATATCACAAGACAAGAAATCTATAGACCAATATCCCTAGAGAATATAGAGGCGAAAATTCTGGGGGAAAAAAAAAAAGCCAGAAAACTGAATCCAGCCACACATAGTAATGACCATACACCATAACCAAACGAGATTTATCACAGAAATTCAATGTTGGCTTAACATTTGATAGAAAGAACTATACACCATAACCAAATGAGATTTATCACAGAAATTCAATGTTGGCTTAACATTTGAAAATCAATTGATGTAATATACTATATCAATGGAATAAAAGACAAAAAGCAAAGATTTTAGAAAAAAAGATAAAATTCATTAATGATTTAAAAATGCAATAATAATTTAAAATAAAACCTAACCATCCAACAAAGTAAGAATGAAAGGGAACTTCATCAGTCTGAAAAAGAATATCTATTAAAAACCTACAGCTGACATAATATTTAATAGTATGATAATGTTTCAGCAAGACTGAAAGCTTTTCTCCTAAGTTCAGGTATAAGATACGGATGATTGTTCTCATGAACTCTTTCATTGTACTGGAGATTCTAGCCAGGCAAGAAAAAGAAAGGACATACAGATTGGAGAAAAGAAACAAAATACCTTTATTTACATATACCATTATTTTTTATATAAAAAATCCTAAAGAATCTACCAAAAAAAAGAGGCATTAGAACTGAGAGTTCACTAAGGCTACGGGATACAAGATCTACAAAAATCAGTTATCTTTCTACATACTAGCAACTAACATTCCAAAAATTGAGAAATCAATTCAATTTTCAATAGTATCAAAAAGAATAAAACGCTTTGGAACAAAGTTAACAAAATGATTGTTAAGACTTGTATACTGATTACAAATCATCGTTGAAAGAAGTCAAATAAATGAAAAGACAATCCAATCCATATTCATGTATTCATGGATCACAAAATACTATTTTTTTTTTTTTTTTTTTTTTTGGAGATAAGTCTCGCTCTGTTGCCTAGGTTAGAGTGCAGTGGTACAATCTCGGCTCACTGCAAGTACCACTTCCCATGTTTAAGTGATTCTCCTGCCTCAGGAGTAGCTAGATCTACAGGCACATCCCACCATGCCTGACTAACTTTTGTATTTTTAGTAGACACAGGGTTTCACCATGTTCACCAGGCTAGTTTTAAACTCCTGACATCAAGTGATCTGCCTACCTTGGACTCAAAAAGTGCTGGGATTACAGGCTTGAGCCACATTGCCCGTCTTGGAATACTCTTTACATTTATCTTCAGATTCTACACCATCCCTGTCAAAATTGCCTTTTTTTTTTTTTTTTAGAAGTTGACAAGATGAAGATGTTCTTAAAATTCATTAGGAAATGCTAAAGACCCAGAATAGCCAAAAATCTTAAATTAAAAAAAAATTTTGAAGGATTCTCACTTTCCAAACTCAAAAATTGCTTCACAGCTACAGTAATCAAGACAATGTATTACAGTAAGGAGATAAACTTATAGAGCAATAGAATATAGTTGAGATTCCCAAAATTAATCCTTACATTTATTTATGTTTATTGATTTTTGACAAAGGTGACAAGACAACTCAATGGGAGAAAGAATAGTTTCAACAAATAATGTTGGGACAATTGGGAATTGACATGGAAAAGAATGAATTTGGACCCCTACCTCATACCACACACAACATTTAACTCCAAATAGATTATAAACCTAGATGCAAGAGCCAAAACAATCAACCTCTTTGAAGAACATACAGCGGTCAATCTTTGTGACCTGGGGTCAGATACTATGTTCTTAAGATTCAAAACCAAAAGCACAAGTGACAAAAGAACAAATAGATACATTAACTTGAACTGTATCTAAATTTAAAACTCATGCTATACACAAGGCTGTCAAGAAAATGAAAGTAACATACAGGAGAAAATATCTGTCAATCATATATCTGATCAGAAACTAGAATCCAGAATATATCAAGAGCACTTATTCAATAAAAGACAAATAATTCAAGTCTGAAGAACCACGGAAGCTTTTAAAGATGGCTGGGTATGGTGGCTCTCACCTGTGGGAGATCTTTGTGAGGCCAATGTGGGTGGATCATTTAAGCCCAGGAATTCGAGATCAGCCTGGGCAACCGAGCAAAAACCCATAGTTAAAATACAAAACTTAACAGCCTGAGCAACATGGCAAAAACCCTTATCTACTAAAAATACAAAAATTAGCAAGGCACGGTGGCGTGTGCCTATAGTCCCAGCTACTTGGGGGGCTGAGGCAGGAGGATCACCCAAGCCTTGGGAGGTCAAGGCTGCAGTGAACCATGATCGGGCCACTGCACTCCAGCCTGGGCAACAGAGTAAGGCTCTGTCTCAAAATAAATAAAATAAAAATATAATTCCTCCAGTTTTAAAATTTCTTCTGGTAAGACTTATTGGGAGATTATCCATTAATTAACTATAGATTATAAGAATTATGAAACTAATATTTTTTAAATTTGAAATGTAAAGTAAGCTGTGTATTCTTAATATTTGTTTCAGCACAGACTTTTCCTAGAAATATAACTCTGAAACTTGGGAACACATATTTGATTTGTGAAAACTTTTATGTTTTTCAGGCAGTCCTTATGGGTTGAATACTTCTTCTCAGAACGTTTTACTGAAGCCAAACTGAAAAAGTGAGCCCACGTTTCCCTCATTAGAAATAAAAGCCAAATCTTGCTAACCGATTTGGTACACGTGGAGCAGAACAAATTGCTTGGGTTTATTTTATGCTCAGTGCTTGAGAAATCATGGCATGAAATTAGGTTGGGTACAGGCCACATACCCAGTGTGTGTGTCAAGGGGTTTCTGTAATGCCCTGCCAGCTAAACAGGCACTCACTCTTTCTTACTCCAGAAAGCAAGGCTCGCTGGTAAACGAGCAGGACTTCGAGAGGGACACAGAATGAAGCTCAGCTGAAATTCTCCCCAGCAAAACAGCACTTCACTGGGGAAAAGCATTTTATTTTATTTATTTATTATTTTATTTTATTCCACTCTTTTGAGACAGTCTCATTCTGTCTCCCAGGCTGGAGTGTGTGGCATCATATCAGCTCATGCAACCTCTACCTCCCCAGTTCAAGTGATTCTCCTGCCTCAGTTTCCTGAGTGGCTGAGACTACAGGTGCACACTACCATGTCCAGCTAATTTTTGTATTTTTAGTAGATATGTAGTTTGCCTGGTTGGCCAGGCCAGTCTCAAATTCCTGGCCTCAAATGATCCGCCCACCTGAGCTTCCCAAAGTGCTGGGATTACAGGTGTGAGCCTTGCACCTGGCCGAAAAGTAGTTTAAAAAGCAAAATACAGACAAGGCATCATTTAAAGTCTCTGGAAATTGTCTTGAAAACATATAGCAGATGGAGAAACAGTCAATTGACAAAATGTACCAAATAGCAGGGTGCGGTGGCTCACACCTGTAATCCCAGCACTTGGGAGGCTGAGGTGGGCAGATTACCTGGGGTCAGGAGTTTGAGACCAGCCTGGCCAACATGGCAAAAACCCGTCTCTACTAAAAATATAAAAAGTAGCCAGGCGTGGTGGCAGACACCTGTAATCCCAGCTACTCAGGAGGCTGAGGCAGGAGACTCTCTGGGATCTGGGAGGCAGAGGTTGCAGTCAGCCAAGATCACTCCACTGCACTCCAGCCTGGGCAACAGAGTGAGACTTTTGTTTCAAAAAAAAAAAAAAAAAAAAAAGAAAGAAAAAGAAAATATACTAAACGCTGGTAAAAAGAAGAGCCAAAGTCTGGGACCTTTGATCCATGACCTTGCCGACCCCTCCTCCCCTCCAGCTCCGGAAGCTCTATTCCGGGAGCATGGGCACCATGCTGGGGCAGATGTAGCCAAGGACAGGGAGACTCCCGCTCCCCTTAACACCCTGTCTGTGGCAACAGTTTCGCCTTGGGAGTGTTAAAGCAAACTAAATTAGCCCAAGAAGGACTCCATACCTCTATATTTGAGTCCTTGTGAACTGGAACCTAGCTTAACAGGCAAGATTGAAAACCGAATTTAGGAGTATGCCCTGTAACAGTAAGTTAAGTCTTGGCTAATCCCAGCAGCCATGCTTCAACCACTCAGACTGTTAAGTGTTCAAACTGTTCAAATAAGGCAAACACTAACCTGTAACCAATCCAGCTGTAATGTGCCTCACTGCCGAGTTCTGTACGTCATTTCTCTTTTTTTTAATCTGTAAATCTTCTTGCAACGTGTGGCTACGCTGGAGTCTTGGTGAATCTGCTGTGATTCCGGGGGCTGCCAGATTCTCGAATAGTTAATTGCTCAGTTAAACTCCTTTAAATTGAATTCAGCTGAGGTTTTTCTGTTACCAGGAGGGAGCGGCTGCTGGCATTTCTCATCCTCCCCAGCTCCTTACTGCGGAAGCTCTAGTCCAAGTAAACGTAGGGAACAGGACTAGGGCCTCCTTGCACTTAAAGGGGAGAATCTCTGCAGGAGTCCACAAATAAGAGGCCTGACTGCCCCTGCCAGCTCTCTCACAGGGCAGATTCGATACCAGGGAAGGCAAATCGAGAAGACCAGGACTGCCACATCATCCTCCCTCAGTGCTCACCTGTAGAGCAGGGATATCACTCCTAGAAAAAGTCTCTGCGGTGGTGGGGTCGGGGGAAGGCATGCGATCAGGGTGAGGAGCTCTGCAGCTCTGCCCGAGGAAACTGACTTTATTTGAAACAGTATCTGGAGAACTGCATACCTAAGGGTGTTGTCAAACATAGTGGAGACGAAGGTGGAGAGCAGAGAAGGAGGCCGGAGCTCTAGCATATGAGTGGAAGGGCAGAGCAGCTGGAAGCTTCTTAGAATCAGGGCAAGAGCCCAGAAGAGAGCTGCTGCGATCAGTCAATTTCGGGATCACAGTCAATTCTGCGAGTTGGAAAGGCTGTGCACGTGCACTAGGTTTCACCCACTCAAGGCCAGTCAAAGCAGGATGTTAGGCAGACCTGAAGGCTTTCCCCAAGTTGTACACAGACCAATCAACACAAGGCAGGAGCTTTGTAACCAAATGCAAGTCCAGCTGCTCGCTGCTTGCACAGTCCAGTTAATAAAAGTGAGGGCTGATAGAAAGTGACTTTTATTCCAGAGCTTAGCTGAGAGGAAGAGATACAGGCTTTTGCCTTAAGTGAACCACTTCATCTTTGGGGGCAGACAGCAGAGGCTTTAAGGGAGACTTGGAGTGAATGCTATGCAGAGGAGGAGGAGCAGGGTCTATGTAACTGGCGACTTGCTGGCTGCCACCATGGAGGGCAGAGCTGGATTGTAAATTGACTTGCCTTAGGCAATGTCTGGGTAGGGAAGAATCCCTGAGAGTGCCTGGTTTGGTTCAACCTTTGGTCCTTAGAATTTCTAAGCAAACATGTAGTTAGATAAGCTCTCAGTGCAGGGAATGCCTGATGAAGAGAAGGTAAACGTTAGAAATGCATTCCTAACGAGCTAAGTAAGAGGTGAACACGCAGAGAAAAAGAGAAAAGAGAAAGATAATTTTTAGGAAAATGAAGTACTCCTTTACAGTCTCACTGCCGCAAGAGGCATAAACACAGTCTCTGAGCAAACACTGGCTGAAAAATAAGCTACTACAAACCAGGGGCGAAGCCTAGGAAGCCAGGATTAAAACTAAATTTGCTCTCATTCCTGACTGTCTGGAAGACTGTGGATGTTTGAGGCTGAGACCTCTCAGGAGTGATTAGAGTGGGAACTCTAAGCTACTGATCCCTAGCTGAATGCGGAGCCAAACAAAATGTAAATTCTCTGATGTGTGATAGCAACCTCCGAATTACACGTATGGACAACAGTAAAGGATGAAAATCTAATTGACTATGGGGCTTAAGCATAACCTTTGACTAACCAGTGGCCTATGCAGACCCAAGAAGGGGAAAAATATGAGCAGGGACATCAATGAGCTCCAATAAAGGAAATTATGTAGGTAATGATAAAAGCTGCATAATTACATGTCTCCATTTTTCTTCTCTTGAACGATTTAGAAAAGCAATTGCACAAAACAATAGGTATCTAATTGTGGTGTTGGTCCTATAACATACAGAAATACAGTCTATTTGACAATAAGAGAACAAAGGGGCCAGGTGGAGCCAAGCTGTATTGGTGTAAGGAAATAGACAAGATGTATCAATTAAAACACACTCTCCTAATAACTGAATCAAAGAAGAAAGCACAAGAGAAACTAGAAAATACTCTGAGATAAATAACAATTAAAACCATAACATACCAAAACCTATGGGATCTAGCTAAGAAAAAGTGCACAGAAGGAAATGGAAGCTGTAAATGCCTATATTAAAAAGAAGAAAGATCTCTAATCAGTAATCTAAACTTGACCTTAAGAAGCTTGAAGAAGAAAAGCAAACTAAATGCAAAACAAGTAGGAGGAAAGAATAAAGAACAGAAATAAGTGAAATAGAGACTAGAAAAACAGATAAAATCAACAAAATTAAAAGTTGGCTCTTTGAAAAGATCAACACAATTTGGAAAACCTTTAGCAAGATCGATCAGGAAAAAAATGAGAGAAGACTCAAATGCGAATGAAAGAGAGGACATCACTAGAGATGTCACAGAAATAAAAAGGGTTATATGGGAACACTGTGGTATGCAACACACTATTGTATGCCAAATGTTAGATAACCCAGATGAAATTGGACAAATTTCTATAAAGATGAACATTACCAAATCTAACTCAGAAAGAAATAGAAAATCTAAATAGAGCTGTAGGAAGCAGAGGTTAAATTGGTCATTTTAAAACTACTCACAAAGAAAAGACTAGGAGCAGATGATGTCACTAGTGAAATCTACCAAACATTAAAAGAACTAAGACCAGTTCTTCTCAGTTTTCCCAAAAACGGGATCACTTTCTAACTCCTTTTATGAGGCTAGTATTATCAAAACCAGACAGTGATATCACAAGACAAGAAATCTATAGACCAATATCCCTAGAGAATATAGAGGCAAAAATTCTGGGGGGAAAAAAAAAGCCAGAAAACTGAATCCAGCCACATATAGTAATAACCATACACCATAACCAAACGAGATTTATCACAGAAATTCAATGTTGGCTTAATATTTGATAGAAAGAACTATACACCATAACCAAAGGAGATTTATCACAGAAATCCAACGTTGGCTTAATATTTGAAAATCAATTGACGTAATATACTATATCAATGGAATAAAAGACAAAAAGCAAAGATTTTAGAAAAAAAGATAAAATTCATTAATGATTTAAAAATGCAATAATAATTTAAAATAAAACCTAACCATCCAACAAAGTAAGAATGAAAGGGAACTTCATCAGTCTGAAAAAGAATATCTATTAAAAACCTACAGCTGACATAATATTTAATACCATGATAATATTTCAGCAAGACTGAAAGCTTTTCTCCTAAGTTCAGGTATAAGATACGCATGTTTGTTCTCACGAACTCTTTCATTGTACTGGAGATTCTAGCCAGGCAAGAAAAAGAACATATAGATTGGAAAAAAGAAACAAAATACCTTTATTTACATATACCATTATTTTTTATATAAAATATCCTAAAGAATCTACCAAAAAAAAGAGGCACTAGAACTTAGAGTTCAATAAGGCTACGGGATACAAGATCTACAAAAATCAGTTGTCTTTCTACACACTAGCAACTAACATTCCAAAAATTAAGAAATCAATTCAATTTTCAATAATATCAAAAAGAATAAAACGGTTTGGAACAAAGTTAACAAAATGATTGTTAAGACTTGTATACTGATTACAAATCATTGTTGAAAGGAGTCAAATAAATGAAAAGACAATCCATATTCATGTATTCATGGATCACAAGATGCTAAGATGGCAATACTCTTTTTTTTTTTTTTTGGAGATGAGTCTCACTCTGTTGCCTAGGTTAGAGTGCAGTGGTACAATCTCGGCTCACTGCAAGTACCACTTCCCATGTTTAAGTGATTCTACTGCCTCAGGAGTAGCTGGATCTGCAGGCACATCCCACCATGCCTGGCTAACTTTTGTATTTTTAGTAGATACAGGGTTTCAGCATGTTGGCCAGGCTAGTTTTAAACTCCTGAACTCAAGTGATCTGCCTGCCTTGGACTCACAAAGTGCTGGGATTACAGGCTTGAGCCACTTTGCCCGGCTGGGAATACACTTTACGTTTATCTTCAGATTCTACATCATCCCTGTCAAAATTGCCTTTTTTTTTTTTTTTAGAAGTTGACAAGATGTTCTTCAAATTCATTAGGAAATGCTAAAGACCCAGAATAGCCAAAAATCTTAAATTTATAAAAATTTTTGAAGGATTCTCACTTTCCAAACTCAAAAATTGCTTCACAGCTACAGTAATCAAGACAATGTATTACAGTAAGGAGATAAACTTACAGAGCAATAGAATATAGTTGAGATTCCCAAAATTAATCCTTACATTTATTTATGTTTATTGATTTTTGACAAAGGTGACAAGACAACTCAATGGGAGAAAGAATAGTTTCAACAAATAGTGTTGGGACAACTGGGAATTGACATGGAAAAGAATGAATCTGGACCCCTACCTCATACCACACACAACATTTAACTCCAAATAGATTATAAACCTACATGCAAGAGGCAAAACAATCAAACTCTTTGAAGAATGTACAGTGGTCAATCTTTGTGACCTGGGGTCAGATACTAAGTTCTTAAGATTCAAAACCAAAAGCACAAGTGACAAAAGAAAAAATAGATACATTAACTTGAACTGTATCTAAATTTAAAACTCATGCTATACACAAGGCTGTCAAGAGAATGAAAATAACATACAGAATAGGAGAAAATATCTGTCAATCATATATCTGATCAGAAACTAGAATCCAGAATATATCAAGAGCACTTATTCAATAAAAGACAAATAATTCAATTGAAAATGGGCAAGGGATTTGAATACACATTTCTCCAAAGAAGATATCAAATGGCTAATGAACACATGAAAAGATACTCTAAATTATTAGCCATTCAGGTAATGCAAATCAAAACCACAAGGAGATACTACTTTGCACCCATAATAATAGTATAAAAATGGCTATAAGGTAAAAGAAAGATAACAACTGTTTATGAGGACGTAGAGAAATTAGATCCCTGATGCCTTGCTGATAAAATGGCACAGACACTTGGAAAACAGTTTGGCAGTTCCTTAAAATGTTAAACATGCAGTTACCTTATGATTGGGCAATTCCTCTCCTGCAGTTCCAAGAGAACTGAGAATACATATCCATCCAAACACCTGTCATCAAAAATTCACGATATCATTATTCATACTAGTTAAAAAGTAGAAACGCTCATATATATACTGATGAATGGGTAAATAAAATGTGATGTATTCATCCAAGGACTATTATTTGGCAATAAAAAGGAATGACATGCTATCACTTGGATGATCCAGAAAAACATTATGCTAGGTTAAAAAAAAAAATCCAGTCATAGAAGATCACACTGTATGATTTCATTTCTTTAAAATATCCAATAGGCCAGGCATGGTGGCTCATGCCTGTAATCACAGCACTTTGGGAGGCTGAGGCAGGAGGATCTTTTGAGCGCAGAAGTTAGAGACCAGCCTGGGCAACGTGGGGAGAGTCCATCTGTACATTTTTTTTTTTTTTAATTAGAAAGGGCATGGTGATACATGCTGGTAGTCCCAGCTACTTGAGAGGCTGAGGTGGGAGGATCACTTAAGCCTGGGAGTTTGAGGCTGCAGTGCAGTGAGGTGTGAGCTGTGATCACACCACTGCACTACAGCCTAGGTGACAGAGCAAGACCCTGTCTCAAAAATAAATAAATAAGTGTATAGAATAGGCAAATAGAGACAGAAAGATTAGTGGTTGCTTACGGATAGATAGAAGGAGAAGAAATAGAGAATGACTGTGCGTGGGTACGGAATTTCTTTGGGGAGAACAAAAATGTTCTAAAATTAGATCGTAATGACAGTTGGACAACTTTGTAATTACACTAAAAATCATTGAATTGTATACTTTGAAAGGGTGGATTACATGATAAAAGCAGTAAAATTATTTTTTAAAATGATAGATGAGCAAGATTGCTATTGTATGAAAAGGTAAACTGTATGTAGTCTGTATTATCATCTATTAGTTGTAATAGATTACTGGACATACCTGAAAATGCACTGAGGAAACGCTGATATAAACACTTTGCTTAAGAATTTCCATCCTACATGGTCATGGGAAGAAACAGTAGATAAATTTCACTTTCAATTGTTACTGCTGCATTGAATTTATTCTGAGAGTTTATATTTAACTTTTGTTAGGCAACGCCTTTGAACATAGTTCCTGAAATTCTTTCCTGCATGCATGTTGCTGGAAGGAGCCAGCAGGTAAACACAGCTCTCCATTTTCTTGTTTTGAACATTGAGGAGGTTTGGAAAAGTCAGCTCGATGTCAGGTGTCATGCAGCAACACAAATAGGAGCTCTGCAATAATAATAAGAGAAAGATGGAGGATTAAGAGGTTTAGAATTTAATTGCTAATTCTACTCGTACTGGTCCATGTGTTTTATGTGCCTTAAACCAATTTAATCTTTCCAATAACGATAGGAGGTAGCGTGTTATTTTGCTGGGACTGCCAGAGCAAAGTGATCTAAACAACAGAAATATATTTTCTCATACCTACCTACCTACCTACCTTCCTTCCTTCCTTCCTTCCTTCCTTCCTTCCTCCTTCTTTCTTTCTCTTTCTTTAGTTTTGCTCTTGTTGCCAAGGCTGGAGTGCAATTATACGATCTCAGCTCACTGCAACCTCTGCCTCCCAGATTCAAGTGATTCTCCTGCCTCAACCTCCCAAGTAGCTGGGACTACAGGCATTTACCGCTATGCCGGGCTATTTCTTTCTTTCTTTCTTTCTTTCTTTCTTTCTTTCTTTTTCTTTCTTTCTTTCTTTCTTTCTTCTTTCTTCTTTCTTTCTTTCTTTTCTTTCTTTTCTTTCTTTCCTTCTTTCTCTTTCTTTCTTTCTTTTCTTTCTTTCTTTCTTTTCTTCTTTCTTTCTTTCTTTCTTTCTTCTTTCTTTCTTTCTTTCTTCCTTTTCTTTTCTTTTTCAGTAGAGATGGGATTTCACCATGTTGGCCAGGCTGTTCTTGAACTCCTGACCTCAGGTGATCCACTCATCTCGGTCTCCCAGAGTACTGGGATTACAGGCCTGAGCTACCATGCCTGGCCTACATATGAATTTTTTTAGGGGAGAAATAATTCAGCGCATAACAGGCAGGTTCTGTTATTATACATCCTACTTTTGGACTGTTAGGAGAGGTAAGAGCACAGGTTTCTATGAGAAAGCCCCAGAGAACATAGCAGAGAGTGATGAAGCCATATTGAGGATGGAGTGATGACATTTTTAGGTGAAACACAAGACTGAAATAAAGGAAAAGATTTGGAGTCACAGGTGGTTAGGCTGCTGGCTGGTGGTCTGGTAGAGTCTGAGGTCATGAAGGAATGTTGAGCTAGCAGTCCATGACCTGATGAAAGCATTCCACAACATTGTGCCTACTGAATACAGCTCACATTTCTTGGTCAATTGGCTTAAATCTAACCTATGTCTATTCCCTGTACAGGTGTACTTGAGATGGTGAGTGCAAGCATACCTCTACTTCTGAGGGGGATGTCTTCGGCCATAGTCCCTCCTGCCTCTCCCTGAGTTCAGCATTGCTGGTTGAAGTAGGCATGGGCATCTGCTGGCCTGGCATGCAAAAATGGACCCATCTAGCAAGGCTCCTACTTTTAGGACTAGAAATGGGCAAGACAACAAAAAGTAGGAGCAGAGGGAATGTTTTGATTAGGGGAGAGGGGTCAGAGTGGTCACTAGAGCCACTTCCAGGTCAAAGCTAAGATAGAAGAGAGACGTGGATAAGGCAGAAAAAGCTGGCTCAAAGAGAACTGAAAAATGCAGAAAAGCATGCCAGAGACCACACACTCTGAGAGTGGATCTGAAGATGATCGGGGTCTCTAGAGTTAGCTACATCTCCCTAGCCCAAATATATTCTTAAAAGGACCAAATATATATATATCGCCTCCATCTCCCCAGCCCAAATATATTCTTAAAAGGACCAAATATATATATATACACACACACACACACACACACACACACACACACACACACACACATATATATATATATATATATATATATATATATATATATATATATATATATATCGCCTATGTCTCCCCAGCCCAAATATATTCTTAAAAGGACCAGATATGTATATTGCCTCCGTTTCCCCAGCCCAAATATATTCTTAAAAGGACCAAATACATATATTGCCTCCACATCCCCAGCCCAAATATATTCTTAAAAGGACCCACCTCCCCAGAAATTCACTGATCACAAGAATTTGAATGAATCCTTGCATTTGCATTGGCAATACCCAGTTGAAGCATACCCCTTTCCTAGGAATTCCTTTATTCCATTATTGGGCGCTGCCATGGTCTCAATGCCCGTGTCCCCTCAAAATTCAAATATGGAAACCTAATCCTTGGTGCAATAGTATTAAGATGAGAGACCCTTAGGTGGTGATTAGGTTATGAGGGTGGAGCCCTCATGAATGGGATTAGTGCCCTTATAAAAGAGGGCTGAGTTTGGGCCTAGTGGCTTAGGCTTGTAATCACAGCACTTTGGGAGACTGAGACCGGTGGATCATGAGGTCATGAGTTTGAGACCAGCCTGACCAACATGGTGAAACCTTGTCTGTACTAAAAATACAAAAAAAAATACACCTGGGAGGTGGAGGTTTCAGTGAGCCAAGATTGCACCATTGCACTCCAGCCTGGGCGACAGAGCAAGACTCCATCTCAAAAAAAAAAAAAAAAAAAAGAGGTTTGTGGCTGGGCATGGTGGCTCACGCCTGTAATCCCAACACTCTGGGAGGCCAATGGGGGCAGATCATGAGGTGTCAGGAGATTGAGACCATCCTGGCTAACACTACTAAAAATACAAAAAGTTAACCAGGTGTGGTTTTACGTGCCTGTAGTCCTAGCTACTTGGGAGGCTGAGGCAGGAGAATTGCTTGAATCTGGGAGGTGGCATTTGCAGTGAGCTGAGATTGCACTACTGCACTCCAGCCTGGGTGTCAGAGCAAGACTCCATTAAAAAAAAAAGCCTGAGGGAGCTGTTTGCCCCTTTCATCATTCCAGATCACAACAGGCAAGCACTATCTGTGAAGCAGAGGGCAAACCCTCACCGGACACTGCCTCTGCTGGCTCACTGGTCTTAGACTCTGCAAGATCTAGTAGTGTAAGAAATAACTCTGTTATTTATAAATTATTCAGTCTAAGGTATTTTGCTATGGCAGCCTGAAGGGACTGAGACAGGCACTCACGAGCCAGGAGCTGTCTGGGGGGCAATGAATATTCAACACTGGATAAGACCCCTGCAGAGAGCAGATTTGCTTGTGGTCATCGATGGTAATTTTCGATACTCACTACTGCATTAGTCACCACAGTTCCATGTCCTGCGCTTGCCCATCTGGGGCACAGGCTTTTGACTCACACTGTTCAGAATATTTTCTCGTCATAGAATTCCCTTCACCAGCTAAAATCCTACCCCATTTGCTAGTCCAGCCCAAAAGCTACCTCTTCCTTATAGCTTTCTAGAAACTCTCAGACAAGGTTAATTTCCCTCTTTCCTATACCACTTAACACTTCTGTGGCCAGTGTGGCATTATGCCATTTGGCCTTAAAGTTAGTTACATGCCTAATCTTCAGCAATGTAAACTCCTGAGGAACCAGAAATGAGCCTGACTCCCCCTCTTCCTAGGGCATATCATGGAACTTTCCCCATATGATCCATTCAACGGATACCAGTTAAAATTACATTCACCCTATGAGTAGCCAGCAAGGAAGAAAGTGAGCAGGACATTGACCTTCATCCCTTATTCCCAGCTTCCATATCCAAGAATATGACCCACCCTATCTCCTAAAGTAAAATGAAATGGTGATGCATAAAGGCTTCAGTCTAGCTGCCTCCCTACAAATCTAAATTATCACCAGCTCATGGATAAGCTAGTTGTTTTTCAGCCTTGGCATGTGGTCAGGATTGCACAACTAGGAAGAAAGCATAATAAAATACTTCCAAGTGCTTTGAACTGGCAAAACTGTGTTTATACAATTACATGAAAACAAGCTAATGTGATGGCATTGCAGACATTTAATGATGTTGGGCTCAGGAAATTACAGTTCCCTGGTTCCATGTTTCACTGCAGAGTGGTTTGCATCTCATCAGAAAAGAATCTCACTTTGGAGTTAGTCCTTCATGCATGGAGCTTGCTACAGATAAGGGGCTGATAAAGTGAATTCTTGTGTGAATTTTATTTCCTCCTGTGAAGTAAATATGACAGGTGGATTTAGCTTCTGGGATGTACCAGAAAATTCCGCTAATGATGTGCAGGTAGCAGCAATGTGGAGAATAATAAAAGATATCTTCTGTGTCTTTTGTATGTGTGTCCAGGATTTTTTTTTCAGCCACTTCTTCTATGAAGGCCCACGGACCTTGCCAAGACCTCATGGACATAGGCCAGAGATGAGCTAATGCAGAACTAGAAAGAGCACTGGACTTGCAATCAGAAGAGGCAATTAAAGACTCCGATAGCCACTGAGCAGCCACAGGATCTTGGGCATCCTGCTGGACTTCTTTAAATCTTAAATTGCTCATCTGTATACTCAATAATTGCTTAAGGTCCCTTCCAAGGTATGAGTTGAATCTATGTCAGTTCACTGGACTGTTGTCCCACATCTACAAAATTACTGAAGCTGACCCATCCACATTAGGGTTATTCTTCTAATTACACTGATTCATACACATGTTCTGATCTGGCTCTCCTTGTGACTAACGCTGCATCTTTCACATGGCAGCCTGAAGTAATACAATTTGGCTGGGACTGACACTGTGTCCTCTTACCCCTACATGGTATTAGAGGCACGGCTTCTAGGATTGCTATTATTTCCCCAGCAGCATATTCTAATAGTTCATTCACGTGATCACTGGCCTTCAAGGATTTTATCACAGTATTATTTGAACTAAATGTTTGAGTTCTTAAGCTGAGAGGCTGGATGAAGGATACGTGATCTGTGCAGGGGTAATCACTTGTAAAAATAAGGAGATTCAACACAGTTAAAGGAAAATGGTAAATTCGCTGTCAGAAATGTTTACCCCTTGGGGCATCTCTAAAATGCTCTTCTTGGAATCCATGTTTTTGAAACCTGGACCAACAAGACTATGAAGTGCAGCATTCCTAAGACCAAACTGCCAAGACGGAATCCAAAACAGATTTGCATTGCATTGGGAAGCCTGTAGCTGGGAATGGCGGTGCATGCCTATAACCTCAGCTACTTTGGAGGCTCTGGCAGGGGATCACTTGAGCCCAGGAGTTCAAAACCAGCCCAGGCAATATAGCAATATCCTGTCTCATAAATTAAAAATGGATTATAAAATATAGATGCTAAGAGGGATTGTGTCAGTAAACCCACCTCATTTCTGACATCTAGTGCTATGAATGCTCTCAAACACAGTCCCTTTAAAGTTTGCCTTTTTTGGACTCATAGGTCACAGCACACTGAGGTTATAGCAGTGGAAGTTGGACCACTCCGGAAAGCAATTCTCAATATCTGTTAAAAGTCATTAATGAATCCAAATCCCTGCATCCGGTAACTCTACTCTCAGAAATCTATTCCACTATCATAGTGATGTCAAAAATGTATGCATTTAAAAGACATTTCCAACAAAAATTGAAACTGACAATGGGAAAATAATTCTGTACAGTATGTGATAGAAAATGTTACTAAAATGATGCTTCTGAAGACTGTTCTAATAATATACAGAAATTTTTATGTGATCTTAGTAAAGAAATGCGTCAACACACGTGAAGACAAATGCAGGACAAAAGTTAACAGAGGGGCTAGGCACAATGGCTGATGCCTGTAATTCCAGCACTTTGGGAGGCAAAGGTGGGAGGATTGCTTGAGCCCAGGAGCTCGAGATCACCTTGGGCAACATGGCAAAACCTTGTCTCTGAAAAAAATAAAAAAGTTAGCCAGGTGTGGTAGTGCACGTCTGTAGTCCCAGCTACTCTGGAGGCCACGGTGGGAGGATCCCTTGAACCCCGGTTTACTGGAAAATCCCAAGATGATGGCGGCAATACCCTACTTATTTTCAAATGATTATTTTAAGGATAACAGAAAGAAACCCTAGAGTGGGTTGTCTGGGCCCAGGCTCTTCCACATGGAAACTTGGCCCAAAAGGCAGAACTCATAGCTCTGATGAAGGCTTTAGACTGGGCGGAGTGAAAAACTGTAAACATCTACACGGATAGCCAGTATGCCTTTGCAATGGCTCATGTACATGGAGCCATTATGAAAAAAGGGAACTACTTACCTCAGAAGAAAAAACCATCAAAAATATATCCTAGCCCTACTAAAGGCTACATGGAAGCCAAAGACAGTAGCATTAATACTTGCAAAGGACACCAGGAGGGGAATTCACCAGAGGCGAGGGGAAATAGGAGGCTAACCTACAAGCCAGACAGGCAGGCTTGGGACCAGTAAAACCTCTGACTCTTCTTGTAACTCTGCCGGCCCCAATCCTGCCTCCTACCCCTATGTACTGACATACAAAAAAAAAAAAAAAAAAAAAAAAAAAAAAAAACGTTGCTAAAGAACAAGGGGCACACGAGATTCCACAGGATGCTGGATTCTACCAGACACAAGAATTGTGGTCCCCAAAGCTCTAGGATGGGCCCTAGTTAAGAACACACACCAGGCCACTCACTTCGGACAGACTAAACTAACTGAGCTGCTAAAAGCCAAATACTACATTCCACACTTACATAAACTTATCAAGAAAATTACTACCCGATGTAACGTATGTTCCCGAGTAAATCCGGAAGGGAACAGGTCTAGCCAGGTAGAAGTAAGACTCAGAGGGGCTAGCCCTGGAGAGCACTAGAAAGTAAATTTCACTGAAATAAAAACCCCCAGCAAATGGGTGTAAATACCTCCTGGTGTTTATAACATGTTCCCTGAATGGGTCGAAACCTCCCCCACTAAGTCAAAGACTGCCTTGGTAGTCACATACATACACAAAAATGATTACAGGACCTTGTTCCCCGGTTTGGCCTCTCACTAACATTGGGGTCGGACAATGGGCCCACGTTTACTGCTCAAATTTCTCAGGGCCTAGCTAAGGCCCTAGGTATATCCTGGAAATTACACTGTGCTTATGGTCCCCAGAGTTCAGGGCAGGTCGAATGAATAAACCGGACCTTGAAAGAAACCCTGACAAAGTTTATCCTAGAGACCAGTAAAATGTGGGTCAGGCTGCTTCTTTCTGTCCTCCTTCCCATCCAATGCCCACCCTATCTGAAAGGCTTCTCACCTTTTAAAATCATGTTGAGTAGGCCCCGTCCCTTAATCCTGAAACCTGCAGATACCGTGCATGCTGAAGTCCATAATTATACACTCCTTAAGTCCTTACAGATGCTCCAGTGTGTTCAATCCCAGATACACCAGGTCATTAAGGACACCCATCCCACCCCATTGAACCTCGCAGACAAGCCAACACACTCCTTCCAGCCCAGAGGCTCTGTCCTTGTTAAAAAATTCGCCACCTCTGGCCTCACTCCCCATTGGAAGGGACCCTACACGGTTATCCTAACCATACCCACTGCACTCAAGGTGGACGGACCAACAGCCTGAATTCATCACACCCATATTAAGACTGCCCCACCAGAAGGACAATAGAGCGTAAAACACTCATCCCCTGATTCACTAAAGATAAGACTTATGCGCTCTTCACGGTCACCACCCTCACCACCCTAATCTGTGCTGTAAATCCCCATAGCAACCTCCCCCTAGAACCCACATACTATTAATGGGTCCTCACCAAGGGCTCCACTAAAGAATATGTTAGCTCCTTAACTAGAAAGGAATCCACCATAGTCAACTTAACCCTGGAGTACATTCCAAAGAACCCTACTACCTTCTCCTTAATCCTCTGTGCCCTCCTTGGCCCCAACCTAAATTTCAGAACAAGTGAAAGTGTAGCTGGGTGCAGCAGTTCAAGGGCAGAGCAACAACTATCTGTGCCCAGGATCCATCCCACATAAAAAGATACAACTGTGGAAACTTAAGTTCTATTACCCCCACTAGTGTTGTAAAACTATCTCCACTGTATCTGGGTACACCAAAAACATAAACTCCATCTCTTTTAACCAAGACTCTCCCCCATCCCCATGCTACACCAGGTCTTAAACCCCCTCAAGATAACTGTAACTATCCCAGATGGTAAATAGACACCGGGACAAACCTGGGGTCTCAGAGTATATATATGCATAAATGGGACATAGAAAACAGGTTTCCTACTCCTGCAGAGACTCATGTTTGGCCACTGCCTCCTAAACCAACTGCTCAGATTCATAAAATCCAGAGTAAACTCTGTAAAATTAATATTAAAGCAGGCGTCCCCAAACTACGGCCCGTGGGCCACATAAAGCCCCTCATGCCATTTATCCGGCTCCCCACCGCACTTCAGGAAGGAGCACCTCTTTCATTGGTGGTCAGTGAGAGGAGCACAGTATGTGGCGGCCCTCCAATGGTCTGTGGGACAGTCAACTGGCCCCCTGTGTAAAAAGTTTGGGACACCTGATATTAAAGTCTCAATATAGGACTTTAAAACCAACAAACACTCACGCCTATAATCCCAGCACTTTGGGAGGCCGAGGCGGGTGGATCACAAGGTCAAGAGATCGAGACCATCCTGGTCACACGGTGAAACCCCGTCTCTACTAAAAAATACAAAAAATTAGCTGGGCATGGTGGCGCGTGCCTGTAATCCCAGCTACTCAGGAGGCTGAGGCAGGTGAATTGCCTGAACCCGGGAGGCGGAGGTTGCAGTGAGCCGAGATCGCGCCATTGCACTCCAGCCTGGGTAACAAGAGTGAAACTCCGTCTCAAAAAAAAAAAAAACAAAAAAAAACAAAAAAAAAACAACAAACAATACTAACCTGTTAAAAAAAATCAATAATTTAATTCCTGTAAATAAAACGGGGGGAATGTGACATGGTAACAAGCCCCCTAAACCTGCATACTTCAACCGTAACTCGACTTTCTGTTGAAACTGCTCTCTGTAAGCCAAGTGTGACAGCCATCTTGGTCCCTGTGACTTGTAATTTCCACACTACCCAGACAATGTGTAAGTAAATGCATAACTTTTGTGAACTGCTTAAGTAACAGTCAGAATGTCAGAAGTCCCCTGGCCCTCAGATTGTCTGGATCCCCTAATGCTCATCTTTGCCCAGGAATCCACTGGAATGTTTGGAGCCCCTTACCCTCATCTCCACCCAGGAGGTAATTTACAAAATCTACTAGCCCTCAGAATGTCTAAAGCGCCTCACCCCCGCTCCTGCCCCTCACCCTCACTCCTGAAGTGGTTGTATGGGTATAAAACATCTTAACATCCTCCTTTTGGGGCCATGGGTTGGATAGACATGAGAACTCTGTGGCTGCCGGCAATAAAGACCTTGCAATTTGGCATAGTTTTGTCTTGGTGTTAACTTTCTATGCTCACTCCACCACAGCAGAATGATTGTTTTAGTTTTAGTTCTTAGTGTTAGTGTTCAAGTTTTGGGAGGTGGGTGGTGGGAGGTGGGAGGTGATAGCTCTCGTCTGTTTGGTAATTGATCCCTGAAGGGAAAACTCAAGAGTCCCTCTTTTAAATCTGCCTTTGTTTTCAGGCTCAGGATGTAAATCTTGAATATCAGCTCGGTCTCCTGGACTAGAATCTTTTTTTTTTTTTTTTTTTTTTTTTTTTTTTCGGTTATTCACTATATTCCTAAGTCACAACATATGAATTTATGGCAGATTTGGAAGTTCCTCCTGATCTTGCTTTCAAGGGCTCTTAGCAGAAGTCCTACCACCGCCTCCTAAATATTGCCCCAGGGTGCCCTAGTCCTCTTTTTAATGTATATATACATTTTTAAATTATACTTTAAGTTCTGGGGTATGTGTGCAGAATTTTTTAAAGGCAAAGAGGGATCTGGATCCAAGATGGCCGTTTAGGAACAGCTCAGGATTGCAGCTCCCAGTGAAAGCACAGACGGTGAGTGGACGCCCCATTTCCAGATGGATTTTTATTGCCCACAGACAAGGAGATTTCCAGGCATAGGCGCCCCATGGGTCGCCAGCATGACTGTTTGGGCCAGTGCAGCCGTTTCGGTCCCCCTGGTTGTTTTGGCCTGTGTGGCTGCTTTGCAGCTCCCTGGCATGGCTGTCCTCTGTACAAAATATACTGGTCCTGGTGCCCTTTTAGCTGGTGATTGGAAACCCGGGAAGGCACAGTCGTCCATTCGTCTGACTAAAAAGGGGTCTGAAACAGCGAGACAGGCCAGGAGATTCCTGGGCAAAAACAAACAAACAAACAAGCCCCATGAATCTGAATGCTGCTGTTTCAGCCGGCACTGTGAGTCGCCGCAGGGGAAATCACATATACCCCGGCACCTTTTCAACAGGCGACTGGAACACCGGGGAGAGAGTTGACCATTCAACTAAAAAACAAAAGGCTCTGAGGCAGGGAGCCAGGTGATCAGGCTAGGCTGGTCCCACCCCCACAAAAGAACAGCAATCAAACTCTTTGGATTGAGAGTTTCACAGCAAGCACAGCTGAACCTGGGATGGTCCAGCTCTGTGGGGGACTGGCGTCTGCCATTGCCGAGGCACTCCACCAATATGAAGGTAGTCCACCATTGCTGAGGCAGCCCGTCATTGCTGAGGCAACCTGCCGTGACCAAGGCAACCTGACATTACAGCGAGAGTCCGTCATTACAGAGGTGGGCCACCAATGCTCAGACAGTTCTAACTACACCCATATAAACAGGACTGCAGGGAAACACACAGGACAGCTGGGCGGAGCACAAAGCAGCTCAGCAAAGTCTCTGCAGGCAGACAGTGACTAGGCAGCTTCCTTGCTGCACAGGGCAGCCCTTAAAAAAAAAAAAAAAAAGAAACGCAACAGCACAATGGAACCTCATAAATAAAGCCCTAACTCCCTGGGACAGAGCTCCTGAGGACAAAATGGTGTTTATGAGTTCTGCGGCAGCAGACATAAACGTACCTGCCCAGCAGCCCGGAATGAAAAATGGAGCTCACAGCCCAGCACTTGAGCTCATGTGAAGGATAGACTGTCTCCTCAAGCAGCTCCTTGACCCCTGTATATCCAAAGAGTCACCTCATAAAGGAGAGATCAAACTGACATTTAGTAGGTATCCTTCTGGGACAAAGATAGCAGAAAAAGAAACTGGTAGCAACCATTACCATTCTGCAGCTGCTGCAGGTGATCCCCAGGCAAACAGGGCCTGGAGTGGACCTCAGCAGCCCTACAGCAGAGGGGCCAGACTGTTAGAAGGAAAACTAAGAAACAGAAATAACTTCATCATCCACAAACTGGAAGGCCACTCAGAGACCGAATCTGAAAGTCAGCAACTACAAAGACAACAGGTGGATAAATCCACGAAAATGGGAAGAAACCAGTACAAAAAGGATGAAAACACTCAACAGCAGAACACCTCTCCTCCTACAAGGGTTCACAACTCCTCACCAGCAAGAGAACAACACTGGATGGAGAGTAAGTGCGATGAAATGACAGAATCAGAATTCAGAAGGTGGGTAATAAGGACCTTCCGTGAGCTAAAAGAACATGTTATAACCCAATGCAAAGAAAGTAAGAACATTGAAAAAAGATTCGACGAAATGCTAACGAGAATGGACAAATTAAAGAGGAATATAAGTGAACTGATGAAGCTGAAAATCACAACACGAGAACTTTGCAAAGCACGCACAAGTTTCAACAGCCAAATTGATCAAGCAGAAGAAACGATGTCAGAGGTTGAAGATCAACTCAATGAAATAAAATGAGAAGGTAAGATGAGAGAAAAAGGGGTAAAAAGGAATGAACAAAGTCTCCAAGAAATGTGGGACTATGTGAAAGGACCTAATCTACCTTTGATAGGTGTACCTGAATGTGATGAAGAGAATGAATCCAAGCTGGAAAATACTCTTCAGGATATTATTCAGGAAAAATTCCCCAACCTAGCAAGGCAGGCCAATATTCAAGTCCAGGAAATACAGAGAACACCACAAAGATATTCCTCAAGAAGAGCAACCCCAAGGCACATAATCGTCAGATTCACCATGGTTGAAATGCAAGAGAAAATGCTAAGGGCAGCCAGAGAGAAAGGTCGGGTTACACACAAAGGAAGCCCATCAGACTCACAGCAGATCTCTCAGCAGAAACCCTACAAGTCAGAAGAGAGTGGGAGGCCAATATTCACCACACTTAAAGAAAAGAACTTTCAACCCAGAATCTCACATCCAGCCAAACTAAGCTTCATAAGGGAAGGAAAAATAAAATCCTTTGTGAACAAGCAAGTACTCAGAGATTTCATCACCACCAGGCCTGCTTTACAAGAGCTCCTGAAAGAGGCTCTATGCATATAAAGGAACAACCAGTACTAGCCACTCCAAAAATAAACCAAATGGTAAAGAGCATCAACACAATGAAGAATCTATATCAACTAATGGGCAAAGCAGCCAGCTAGCATCAAAATGGCCGTATCAAATCCACACATAACAATATTAACCCTAAATGTAAATGGACTAAATGCCCCAATCAAAAGACACAGACTGGCAAATTGGATAAAAAGCCGAAACACATCAGGGTGCTGTATCCAGGAAAACCATCTCACATGCAAGGATACACAAAGGCTCAAAATAAAAGGATGGAGGAAGATTTACCAAGCAAATGGACAGAAAAAAAAAGCAGGAGTTGCAATTCTCATCTATGATAAAATAGACTTTAAAGCAAGAAAGATCAAAAGCGACAAAGAAGGACACTACATAGTGGTAAAAGAATGAATACAACAAGAAGAGCTAACGATCCTAAATATGTATGCACCCAATACAGGAGCACCCAGATACATAAGGCAAGTTCTTAATGACTTACAGAGACTTAGATTCCCACACAATAATAGTGGGAGACTTTAACACCCCATTGTCAATATTACACAGATCAACGAGACAGAAAATTAACAAGGATATCCAGGACTTGAACTCAGACCTGGAAGAAGCAAACCTAACAGACATTTACAGAATTCTCCACCTCAAATACACAGAATATACATTCTTCTCAGCACCACATCACACCTACTCTAAAACTGACCACATAATTGAAAGCAAATCACTCCTCAGTAAATGCAAAAGAATCAAAATCATAACAAACAATCTCTCAGACCATAGTGCAATCGAGTTAGAACTCAGAATTCAGATACTAACTCAGAACTGCACAGCCTCATGGAAACTGAACAACTTGCTCTTGAATGTTGACTGGATAAACAATGCAATGAAAGCAGAAATAAAGACATTCTTTGAAACCAATGAGAATGAAGACACAACATACCAGAATCTCTGGGACACATTTAAAGCAGTCTCTAGAGGAAAAAAATATAGCAATGAGCGCCCACATGATAAACAAGGAGAGATCTAAAATTGACACCCTATCATCAAAATTGAAAGAGTTAGAGGAGCAAGATCAAAAAAAACCTCAAAACCTAGCAGAAGATAGGAAATAACTAAGATCAGAGCAGAACTGAAGGAGATAGAGACACAAAAAACTCTTTGAAAAATCAGTCAATCCAGGAGCTGGTTTTTCGAAAAGGTCAACAAAATAGACAGACCACTAGCCACATTAATTAAAAAAAAAAAAAAATAGAGAATAACCAAATTGATTCAATAAAAAATGATAAAGGGGATATCACCACAGATTCCACGGAAATTCAAACCATCATCAGAGATTATTACAAACAACTCTATGTGCATAAAGTAGTAAATCTGGGAGAAATGGATAAATTCCTGGACACTTGCCTCCTCCCAAGCCTAAACCAGAAGAAGTGAAACCCTGAACAGACCAATAGCAAGGTCTGAAGTTGAGGAAGCAATTAAGAGCCTACCACCCCAAAATACCCCAGGTCCAGATGGGTTCGCAGCTGAATTCTACCAGACATACAAAGAGGAGCTGGTACCATTCCTTCTGGAACTATTACAAATAATTCAAAACGAGGGAATCCCTCCCAAATCATTTTATGAGACCAACATCATCCTGATACCAAAACCTGGCAGAGACTCAACAAGAAAAGAAAACTTCAGGCCAATATCCATGATGAACACAGATGCAAAAATCTTCAATAAAATACTGGCAAGCCAAGCCAGGTGCAGTGGCTCAAGCCTGTAATCCCAGCACTTTGGGAGGCTGAGATCGAGACCATCCTGGTCAACATGGTGAAACCCTGTCTCTACTAAGAATACAAAAAATTAGCTGGGCGTGGTGGCGCGTGCCTATAATCCCAGCTACTTAGGAGGCTGAGGCAGGAGAATTGCCTGAACCCGAGAGGCGAGGTTGCAGTGAACCGAGATCGCGCCATTGCACTCCAGCCTGGGTAACAAGAGCAAAATTCTGTCTCGAAAAAAAAAAAAAAAAAATACTGGCAAGCCGACTACAACAGCACATCAAAAACCTTATCTACCATGATCAAGCAGGCTTCATCCCAGGGATGCAAGGCTGGTTCAACATACACGAGTCCATAAACATAATTCACCGCATAAACAGAACCAAAGACAAAAACCACATGATGATCTCAATTGATGCAGAGAAGGCCTTTGACAAATTTCAACAGCCCTTTATGCTAAAAACTCTCAATAAACTAGGTATTGATGGAACGTATCTCAAAATAATAAAAGCTATTTACGGCAAACCAACAGCCAGTATCATACTGAATGAGCAAAAACTGGAAGCATTCCCTTTGAAATCTGGTACTAGACAAGGATGCCCTCTCTCACCACTCCTATTCAATATAGTACTGGAAGTTCTACCAGAGGAATCAGGCAATAAAAGGAAATAAAGGGTATTCAAATCAGAAAGGAGGAAGTCAAATTGTCTCTATTTGCAGATTACATGATTGCATATCTAGAAGACCCCATCGTCTCAGCCCAGTCTCCTGAAACTGATAAGCAACTCCCCTAAAGTCTCAGGATACAAAATTAATGTGCAAAAATCACAAGCATTCCTATATACCAATAACAGACTTAAAGAGAGCCAAATCAAGAACAAACTACCATTTAGTTTGTTGCTACAAAGAGAATAAAATACCTAGGAATACAACTGACAAGGAACGTAAAGGACCTCTTCAAGGAGAACTACAAACCACTGCTCAACGAAATAAGAGAGGACACAAACAGATGGAGAAACATTCCATGTTCATGGTTAGGAAGAATCAATATCGTGAAAATGGCCATACTGCCCAAAGTAATTTACAGATTCAATGATATCCCCATCAAGCTACCAATGACCTTCTTCACAGAACTGGAAAAAAACACCTTAAACTTCATATGGAACCAAAAGAGAGCCCGCATAGCCAAGTCAGTTCTAAGCAAAAAGAACAAAGCGGGAGGCATCACACAACCAGACTTCAAACTATACTACAAGGCTACAGTAATCAAAACAGCATGGTACTGGTACCAAAACAGAGCTATAGACCAATGGAACAGAACAGAGGCCTCAGAGGCAACACAAAATATCTGCAACCATCTGATCTTTGACAAACCCGACAGAAACAAGCAATGGGAAAAGGATTCCCTGTTTAATAAATGGTGTTGGGAAAACTGGCTAGCCATTTGCAGAAAGCAGAAACTGGATTCCTTCCTGACAACTTACACCAAAATTAACTCCAGATGGATTAAAGACTTAAACATCAGACCTAATACCATAAAAACCTTAGAAGAAAATCGAGGTAAAATCATTCAGGACATAGGTGTAGGCAAGGACTTCATGACCAAAACACCAAAAGCATTGGCAACAAAAGCCAAAATAGACAAATGGGACCTAATCAAACTCCACAGCTTCTGCATGGCAAAAGAAACAGTCAGTAGAGTGAATCGGCAACCAACAGAATGGGAAAAAATTTTTGCCGTTTACCCATCTAACAAAGGGCTGATAGCCATAATTTATACAAAGGACTAAAAGAGATTTACAAGAAAAAAATAAACAAACCCATTCAAAAGTGAGCAAAGGATATGGACAGACACTTTACAAACGAAGACATACATGAGTCCAACAAACATGAAAAACTGCTCATCATCACTGGTTATTAGAGAAATGCAAATCAAACTACATTGAGATACCATCTCACGCCCGTTAGAATGGCGATCATTAAAAAATCTGGAGACAACAGATGCTGGAGAGGATGTGGAGAAACAGAAACACTTTTACACTGTTGGTGGGAGTATAAATTAGTTCAACCACTGTGGAAGACAGTGTGGCGATTCCTCAAGGACCTAGAGATAGAAATTCCATTTGACCCAGCAATCTCATTACTGGATATATATCCAAAGGATTATAAATCGTTCTACTATAAGGACACATGCACATGAATGTTCATTGCAGCACTGTTTACAATAGCAAAGACCTGGAACCAACCCAAATGCCCATCAATGATATAGACTGGACAGGGAAAATGTGGCACATATGCACCATGGAATATTATGCAGCCATCAAAAACGATGAGTTCATGTCCTTTGTAGGGACATGGATGAACCTGGAAGCCATCACTCTCAGCAAACTGACACAAGAGCAGAAAATCAAACACCGCATATTCTCACTAATAGGCGGGTGCTGAACAATGAGAACACATGGACAAAGGGAGGGGAGCACTACACACTGGGGACTGTTGGAGGGAAACAGGGTAGGGACAGTGGGAGGTGGGGAGTTGGGGTGGTGGCATGGGGAGAAATGTCAGATATAGGTGAGGGGGAGGAAGGCAGCAAATCACACTGCCACGTGTGTACCTATGCGACAATCCTGCATGTTCTTCACATGTACCCCCAAACCTAAAATGCAATTTAAAAAAAAGGCAAAGAGAAGATACGGAAAGACCACGACCAGAGTATTAACGGCAGTGAATCCATACGGGTCTACAGCAACCTCAGTTCTTGTCCCCTCAGAAGTAATAATTCAGCTGAGGGAGCATGAGGCAGCGGGAGAGACAGGCAAGTTTTAGAGCAGGAGGGAAAGGTTATTAAAAAGCTTTAGAACAGGAATGAAAGGAAGTACATTTGGAAGAGGGCCAAGCAGGCAGCCTGAGAGAGCAAGTGCACAGTTTGACCTCTGACCTGGGGTTTTGTAGGTCGGCATTTTCCCGAGGTCTTCGCTGATTCTTGCCTTGGGGTGGGCTATCCACTTGCGCAGTGGCCTGCCAGCGCTTGCGGGGGGTGCAGGCACTGTGTATATTACTGGAGTTGTGCGCATGCTCACTGGAGGCGTTCTTCCCTTACTAGCTGGATGGCCCTAGAAGGTCATATACCAGTCAAGTGCCACCATTTTGCCTCCTAATGCGCATGCTTGAGCCCACTCACCCAAATCCTGTGTTCTTACTGGAAAGCTGCTGATAACCAGCTTCAGGTGTTTTCAGTCTATGGCGAGCCTGCCTTTCCCTGGCACAGGCTATAACCAATACATTATTTTAGAGAGACAGTGTTAACAACCAATTGACGATCTCACCTGATGGTTGCTGGGGCGTGGCCCTGCTTGCTCATGTCTGCCTGGCTACCTACTGTAACAATAGGAGCCCTGGCCTGAAAAAAGAGCAATACAGAGAAGAAGGGATTGCCCCAGACCAGGAGGGGCCTCACTGTAAGACTACTGACAGGGCAGGTAGAGCCATAGGGTACCCAGAATTCAAAGCCACTTTTGCCAACAGAACAGAGGAAACCATGAGGCAGTTAGAATTTCCAAAAGAGAAGTGTCACCAGAGGTGTGTCCCATGTGGAGAGGAGTGGCTGGCCCCACAGCTGTACCCAGGAACCTCAAGCACTCACTCTAAGCCACTGCCGTCTCCTCCTGGTGAAGGTGGTACAATTAGCACACATCAATTTGGGCCTTGTTTTTCTTTAGCAATGTGAGAGATAAGAAATTTCTTCCAAGTTTATATCTTAGACTACATTATAAGGAGAAGGAGTTAACAATCTCTTGCTCTATGGCCATTATCCACTATTGGCATAAATATACACCCATGTAGATATATTCTCTACATCAGCTACACCTTAAATCAGCTGACTCTTTCCCAGAACAGAATTAGGCAAGCTCCAACCCCTGATGCATGCCATTCCTTATTTGGAAACCCTCCTGACCTTCTCCTGACTAGCTTCCTCTCCTTCCTTGTCTTCTTCCTCCTCTTCTTTCCCCTTATCTATTCAGGAAATTTCCAAGTTTTTAGCCAATTGCGTCAAACATAGAATGTGAGGTCCCGTTCTGGCCAATGGAAACTGACCACAACAGTAGGGTGATTGCATCAGGTTATGAAGTTATAAATGTTCCTGTCTCCCTTGTTCAGGTGTGCTCTGGTGGTGAGACTGCTGGCGAGTCGCACCTTCCTGCGGGAAGTAAACTAGCCTTGCGAAGTAATGCATTTCCTCAGTGCGGATTTTTCTCAACGTTATAAACCAGTTTCTAACGTCAAGAAACTGAGTTATTTGCTGAGCAGGCCACACAGAGAAACAGGTGTCAGTGGCGACAATTACAAGTGCATTACTTACCACATATGGCATTCCCTCCTAAGGCAATTTCCCCTTCTGTGAGCTTTTTGAAAGAACTTCCAGGTTCACTGAACTTTGTAAACCAAAAGGTGACTGAGGCAAGGTCTCAATCGATTTGTTTATTTAGCCAAGGTCAAGGATGCGCCTGGGAAAAAGCACGGGTCACAGGAGCGTCTGTGACCCGTGCTTTTTCCAAAGGGGATTTGGGAACTTTGGTATTTAAAAGGGAAAGAGCAAGCAAGAGGGGAAATATAGGGAGGGTAGGCCATGAGGCAGATGGTTACCTTCTTGTGAGGCTCTGATTAGCTTCAGTGAATTTACATTTCACATGTGAAAAGAGGGAGCAGAGGAAAAAAAGCAATTAAGCATTGTCGCCAGCTCTGTAAATCTACATTTTACACAAGAGAAGCTCAGCAAATCTACATTTTACACAAGATAAAGGTAACAGCTGTCTGTTTGGGAGCAGAAGGAAAAGCAGTTTCTGTGTGACTCAGTTCCCATGCTGAACTTTCCCTTTGCCATCCTGAGTTTGGAATCCCGAGATTCTATTTTCCTTTCATACTTTGAATACAGAGTGTCTGACACATGATGGCAGCATCTGTGCCAAATTCAAATGCCCAGGGCTTCCTTTGCTCATGGCTGCTGTTGTCCCCCAGTGGAACTGGCAGTGACAAAGGCCATCACCTGCTGGAAATGCTGCTGCTGCTGCTGCCAAATCGGAAGGGGGTGTGGAAGGCCTGGAAAAGATGTTAGAAAGCAGATGACCTTCTGCAGTGTTCTGTGTCCCATGGCATGAGAAAATTCACCTGGTGAGAGAAACCCTATTTGAATATTTGTAACCTCTCTCAGGGAAGCAATGCCTTCTTCATCTTTGAAAACTAGCAATATTTTTGAATGGAATGAATTTTATTCTAAATGATGAGAGGAATTCAGACTCTTTCATGGAACATTTGTGTCTCCTGAGGTACAAATATGTGCTCCTCTTTAAAATGATTCTGAGATCCGATAAGAAATACTGCCTTAAAGACAGCTTTAAAAAGAGGCTGGGCACAGTGGCTCATGCCTGTGATTCTACCACTTTGGAAGGCTGAGGAGGGAGGACTGCTTGAGTCAAGAGTTTGAGACTAAACTGGGCCAAATAGTGAGATCCCCATCTCTACCAAAAAATTTTTTTTAATTAGCTAGGCGTGGTGGTGTGCTTGTAGTCCCAGCTACTCCCAAAGCTGAGGTGGGAGGATTGCTTGGAGTTTGAGGCCAGCCTGGGTAACACAGTGAGACCTCATGTCTACAAATAATAACAATAATAATAGCCAGGTGGGGTGGCACATGCCTGTGGTCCCCCAGTTACTCAGGAGGCTGAAGCCAGAAGATCACTTGAGCCCAGTAGGTCGAGGTTACAGTGTGCCGTGATCATACCACTTTACTCCGGCATGGGCAACAGAATGAGACCTGATCTCAGGAAAATTGAGTCTTATCTGCAGGACTCTGAGAACCTTTTAGATATCAATACAAAGGGTGAATTTCCAAAAGCTGAGAGAATGTGCAGCGTTTCCACATGTATCTGAGTGTGGATAAGCACCTGGCATCCACCTCTGAAGTCTATGCCCACATAAAAGACTCTTCCTTGCAAGACCTTGATGGGCAGCCTGGACAAGCCAGGACATTCTTTTTGTCTACATCCTCAGAGTCGTCTGGACATCCTCCCAGACCAGTGTTTTCAGAGTAGGGTTGTACTCCAAAGCAATCTCAGGCATTTGTAATTGAGGCACAGATGTCATAAAATCACAGAGAATCATTTGTCTTTTGCATTATGTAGGCAGCTAGGTGCACTGACTCCAGACTGCCTCCATTTGAATCCTGGCTATCCTAAGCAACTCAGGGTCAGGTAACCAGGTCCACACGTTTGTATATTTTCACAGCATCAGACTTTTATAGATGCTATTTCAATCACAAAAGCCATGAGCTACACAGAATTCCCAAGGAGGCGATTCTCCTTACTATTACCTATTCACTCAGTAGTCAGAGCTGTGAAGCTCAAACCTTTCCACAAGTCAGTCAACATTGCAAACCATACATCGTGTGGTATGCTGCTTAATCAATATATGAATGTTGTAGATTAAACATTCCACATCAAATAAAGTAACATTTTACATCAAGAGAGGCTGGATGCAGTGGCCCACATCTGTAATCCTAGTACTTTTGGAGACCAAGGTGGGCAGATCACTCGAGGTCAGGAGTTAGAGACCAGCCTGGCTAACATGGTGAAACCTTGTCTCTAGTAAAAACACAAAAATTAGCCGGGCATGGTGCTGTGTGCCTGTACAGCTACTCTGCAGGCTCAAGCTGGAGAATTGCTTGAACCTGAAAGGCAGAGGTTGCAGTGAGCCGAGATGGTGCCACTGCCCTCCAGCCTGGGCAATAGAGTGAGACTCTGTCTCAAAAAAAAAAAAAAAAATCAAGAGAAAAGGGTTGAGGGAAAGGGTTCACAGTCCAGGAAGAGCAATGTAGACAAAAAGGTCCTGGCCTGTCTAGAATTCCCATCAAGGTCTTGCAAGGAAGAGTCTTTTATGTAGGCATAGACTTCAGGGGTGGATGCCAGGTGCTTATCACAAGTGACAGCAGGACAGTATCTGCTAAGATGGCTGTTCTGAGCTGGCAAAGACCTGCTCTTTTTATGGCCACAGAGTCCTCTGGTGTGGACTGCTAATGGGAGAGTGTGCCTGGTTATGTCCTTACCTAGATGGGCGCAGTCTCTATTGATTAGTTTAATATCTGGTCCCTGTCATCATGATGCCTTTTAAAATGTAAGATGAAGTCTTTTTCTAAGATGGAGTTGCTTATGTTAATGCTGCTTGATCCACTGGCTCTGCCATTTTTTTCTATCTTGTACCTCAGCATATTAGTCCATTCTCACACTGCTACAAAGAAACACTTGGCTGGGCACAGTAGCTCATGCCTGTTATCCCAGTAGTTTGGGAGGCCAAGACAGGTGGATCACCTGAAGTCAGAAGTTCAAGACAAGCCTGGCCAACATGGTGAAACTCCATCTCTACAAAAATGCAAAAATTAGCCAGGTATGCTGGTGGGTGCCTGTAATAGCAGCTTCTTGAGAGGCTCAGGTGGAAGAATTGCTTGAATTGGGAGGCAGAGGTTGCAGTGAGCTGAGATCTTGCCACTGCACTCCAGCCTGGATGACAGAGCGAGACTCTATCTCCAAAAAAAAAAAAAAAAACACACACACAAAAAACCCAAACACTTAAGACTGGGTAATTTATAAAGTAAAGAGGTTTAATTGGCTCACAGTTTTGCAGGCTGTACAGGAAGCATGATGGCTTCTGAGGAGACCTCAGGAAACTTACAATCATGGCAGAAGTTAAAAGGGAAGTAGGGGATGCTGCTACACACTTAAACAACCAGATCTCACAATAATTCACTCAGTATCACTAGAGTAGCACCGAAGGGGAAATCCACCCCCATGATTCAATCACCACCCACCAGAACCTACCTCCAACTTTGGGGATTGCAATTGGATATGAGACTTGGGTGGGTACAGAGACCCCCTATCACTGAGTTTCCTCATGTGTAAAATGGGAAAACAGTTTACCGCATACAATTGTTATGAATATTAAATGCAATACCATGTATAAAGTGCTTATGACAGTAAGCACTAATCAAATAAGCTATTCTATTGCATAGCATTCTTTATGCAGAGAAAGCAGGCCTCAAGTTCAAAGCCTTTAACAGTATCTAACTAGAATATTTAATTTTTGTTTTCATTATATTTATTAATTGGCTATTTGCATGAGTGATAAAACATTTACTTTAAAAATAAACTCATTTACAGAAATACTTTAAAGTATATAGAAAACAATTTTACTTAGTGAAGGTGATACACAGATATAGAAAAAAGGTGAAGATATGGTAAAAATGAAAATGGTATGTGAATGTCTACATAATATAATGAAACCAGTCAGTCCGGGACTCCTAGTCTAATGTGATCCCACTGTTTAATGCAACCCATGGAAGAGACCGGGTGATTTGCCTGAGTAAGTCTGAAGAACCACAGAAGCTTTTAAAGATGGCTGGGTATGGTGTCTCTCACCTGTGGGAGATCTTTGGGAGGCCAATGTGGGTGGATCATTTAAGCCCAGGAATTCGAGATCAGCCTGGGCAACAGAGCAAAAACCCATAGTTAAAATACAAAACTTAACAGCCTGAGCAACATGGCAAAAACCCATATCTACTAAAATTACAAAAATTAGCCAGGCAACGTGGCGTGTGCCTGTAGTCGCAGCTACTTTGGGGGCTGAGGCAGGAGGATCACCCAAGCCTTGGGAGGTCAAGGCTGCAGTGAGCCATGATCGGGCCACTGCACTCCAGCCTGGGCAACAGAGTAAGGCTCTGTCTCAAAATAAATAAAATAAAAAGATACTTCCTCCAGTTTTAAAATTTCTGCTGGTAAGACTTATTGGGAGATTATTGATTAATTAACTATAGATCATAAGAATTATAAAACTATTTTTTAAATTTGAAATGTAAAGTAAGTTGTGCATTCTTAATATTTGTTTCAGCACAGCCTTTTCCTAGAAATATCTCTGAAACTTGGGAATATATATTTGATATGTGAAAACTTTCATGTTTTTCAGGCAGTCCTTATGTGTTGAACACTTCTTCTCAGAACGTTTTACTGAAGCCAAACTGAAAAAGTGAGCCCACGTTTCCCTCATTAGAAATAAAAGCCAAATCTTGCTAACCGATTTGGTACACGTGGAACAGGACAAATTGCTTGGGTTTATTTTATGCTCAGTGCTCGAGAAATCATGGCATGAAATTAGGTTGGGTACAGGCCTCATACCCAGTGTGTGTGTCAAGGGGTTTCTGTAATGCCCTGCCAGCTAAACATGCACTCACTCTTTCTTACTCCAGAAAGCAAGCCTCCCTGGTAAACGAGCAGGACTTCGAGAGGGACACAGAATGAAGCTCAGCTGAAATTCTCCCCAGCAAAACAGCACTTCACTGGGGAAAAGCATTTTATTTTATTTATTTTTTATTTTTATTTTATTCTACTCTTTTGAGACAGTCTCATTCTGTCTTCCAGGCTGGAGTGCGTGGCATCATAATCAGCTCATGCAACCTCCACCTCCCCAGTTCAAGTGATTCTCCTGCCTCAGTTTCCCGAGTGGCTGAGACTACAGGTGCACACTACCATGTCCAGCTATTTTTTGTATTTTTAGTAGATATGTAGTTTTGCCTGGTTGGCCAGGCCAGTCTCAAATTCCTGGCCTCAAATGATCCGCCCACCTGAGCTTCCCAAAGTGCTGGGATTACAGGTGTGAGCCCTGCACCTGGCCAAAAAGTATTTAAAAAAGCAAAATACAGGCAAGGCATCATTTAAAGTCTCTGGAAATTGTCCTAAAAACATATAGCAGATGGAGAAACAGTCATTGGGAAAATGTACCAAACAGCAGGGTGCGGTGGCTCACACCTGTAATCCCAGCACTTGGGAGGCTGAGGTGGGCAGATTACCTGGGGTCAGGAGTTTGAGACCAGCCTGGCCAACATGGCAAAACCCCGTCTCTACTAAAAATATAAAAAGTAGCCAGGCGTGGTGGCAGACACCTATAATCCCAGCTACTCAGGAGGCTGAGGCAGGAGACTCTCTGGGATCTGGGAGGCAGAGGTTGCAGTCAGCCAAGATCACTCCACTGCACTCCAGCCTGGGCAACAGAGTGAGACTGTGTTTCAAAAAAAAAAAAAAAAAAAAGAAAGAAAGAAAGAATAAGAAAATGTACTAAACGCTGGTAAGAAGAAGAGTCGAGGTCTGGGACCTTTGATCCATGACCTTGCCGACCCCTCCTCCCCTCCAGCTCCGGAAGCTCTATTCCGGGAGCATGGGCACCATGCTGGGGCAGATGTAGCCAAGGACAGGGAGACTCCCGCTCCCCTTAACACCCTGTCTGTGGCAACATTTCACCATGGGAGTGTTAAAGCAAACTAAATTAGCCCAAGAAGGACTCCGTACCTCTACATTTGAGTCCCTGTGAACTGGAACCTAGCTTAACAGGCAAGATTGAAAACCTAACTTAGGAGTATGCCCTGTAACAATAAGTAAGTCTTTGCTAATCCCAGCAGCCATACTTCAACCACGCAGACTGCTAAGTGTTCAAACTGTTCAAATAAGGCAAACACTAACCTGTAACCAATCCAGCTGTAATGTGCCTCACTGCCGAGTTCTGTACGTCATTTCTCTTTTTTTTAATCTGTAAATCTTCTTGCAACGTGTGGCTGTATTGGAGTCTTGGTGAATCTGCTGTGATTCCAGGGGCTGCCAGATTCTCGAATAGTTAATTGCTCAGTTAAACTCCTTTAAATTGAATTCAGCTGAGGTTTTTCTGTTACCAGGAGGGAGCGGCTGCTGGCATTTCTCATCCTCCCCAGCTCCTTGCTGCGGAAGCTCTAGTCCAAGTAAAGGTAGGGAACAGGACTAGGGCCTCCTTGCACTTAAAGGGGAGAATCTCTGCAGGAGTCCACAAATAAGAGGCCTGACTGCCCCTGCCAGCTCTCTCACAGGGCAGATTCGATACCAGGGAAGGCAAATCGAGAAGACCAGGACTGCCACATCATCCTCCCTCAGTGTTCACCTGTAGAGCAGGGATATCACTCCTAGAAAAGGTCTCTGCGGTGGTGGGGTCGGGGGAAGGCATGCGATCAGGGTGAGGAGCTCTGCAGCTCTGCCCGAGGAAACTGACTTTATTTGAAACAGTATCTGGAGAACTGCATACCTAAGGGTGTTGTCAAACATAGTGGAGACGAAGGTGGAGAGCAGAGAAGGAGGCCGGAGCTCTAGCATATGAGTGGAAGGGCAGAGCAGCTGGAAGCTTCTTAGAACCAGGGCAAGAGCCCAGAAGAGAGCTGCTGCGATCAATTTCGGGATCACAGTCAATTCTGCGAGTTGGAAAGGCTGTGCACGTGCACTCGGTTTCACCCACTCAAGGCCAGTCAAAGCAGGATGTTAGGCAGACCTGAAGGCTTTCCCCAAGTTGTACACAGACCAATCAACACAAGGCAGAAGCTTTGCAACCAAATGCAAGTCCAGCTGCTCGCTGCTTGCACAGTCCAATTAATAAGAGTAAGGGCTGATAGAAAGCGACTTTTATTCCAGAGCTTAGCTGAGAGGAAGAGATACAGGCTTTTGCCTTAAGTGAACCACTTCATCTTTGGGGGCAGACAGCAGAGGCTTTAAGGGAGACTTGGAGTGAATGCTATGCAGAGGAGGAGGAGCAGGGTCTATGTAACTGGCGACTTGCTGGCTGCCACCATGGAGGGCAGAGCTGGGTTGTAAATTGACTTGCCTTAGGCAATGTCTGGGTAGGGAAGAATCCCGGAGAGTGCCTGGTTTGGTTCAACATTTGGTCCTTAGAATTTCTAAGCAAACATGTTGTTAGATAAGCTCTCAGTGCAGGGAGTGCCTGATGAAGAGAAGGTAAATGTTAGAAATGCATTCCTAACGAGCTAAGTCAGAGGTGAACACGCAGAGAAAAAGAGAAAAGAGAAAGATCGTTTTTAGGAAAACGGGGTACTCGTTTACAGTCTCACTGCCACAAGAGGCATAAACACAATGTCTGAGCAAACACTGGCTGAAAAATAAGCTACTCCAAACCAGGAGTGAAGCCTAGGAAGTCAGGATTAAAACTAAATTTGCTCTCATTCCTGACTGTCTGGAAGACTGTGGATGTTTGAGGCTGAGACCTCTCAGGAGTGATTAGAGAGGGAACTCTAAGCTACTGATCCCTAGCTGAATGCAGAGCCAAACAAAATGTAAATTCCCTGATGTGTGATAGCAACCTCTGAATTACACATATGGCCAACAGTTAAGGAGGAAAATCTAATTGACTATGGGGCTTAAGCATAACGTTTGACTAACCAGTGGCCTATACAGACCCAAGAAGGGGAAAAATATGAGCAGGGACATCAAAGAGCTCCAATAAAGGGAATTATGTAGGTAATGATAAAAGCTGCATAATTACATGTCTCCATTTTTCTTCTCTTGACCGATTTAGAAAAGCAATTGCACAAAACAATAGGTATCTAATTGTGGTGTTGGTCCTATAACATACAGAAATATAGTCTATTTGACAATAAGAGAACAAAGGAGCCAGGTGGAGCCAAGCTGTATTGGTGTAAGGAAATAGACAAGATGTATCAATTAAAACCCACTCTCCTAAATAACTGAACAGAGAAGAAAGCACAAGAGAAACTAGAAAATACTCTGAGATAAGTAACAATTAAAACCATAACATACCAAAACCTATGGGATCTAGCTAAAAAAAAGTGCACAGAAGGAAATGGAAGCTGTAAATGCCTATATTAAAAAGAAGAAAGATCTCTAATCAGTAATCTAAACTTGACCTTAAGATGCTTGAAGAAGAAAAGCAAACTAAATACAAAACAAGTAGGAGGAAAGAATAAAGAACAGAAATAAGTGAGATAGAGACTAGAAAAACAGATAAAATCAACAAAATTAAAAGTGGCTCTTTGAAAAGATCAACAAAATTTCGAAAACCTTTAGAAGACCGATCAGGAAAAAAATGAGAGAAGACTCAAATGCGAATGAAAGAGAGGACATCACTAGAGATGTCACAGAAATAAAAAGGGTTATATGGGAACACTGTGGTATGCAACACACTATTGTATGCCAAAAAGTTAGATAACCCAGATGAAATTGGACAAATTTTTATAAAGACAAACATTACGAAATCTAACTCAGAAAGAAATAGAAAATCTAAATAGACCTGTAGGAAGCAGAGGTTAAATTGGTCATTTTAAAACAACTCACAAAGAAAAGACTAGGAGCAGATGACTTCACTAGTGAAATCTACCAAACATTAAAAGAACTAAGACCAGTTCTTCTCAGTTTTTCCAAAAGCTAGATCACTTTCTAACTCCTTTTATGAGGCTAGTATTATCAAAACCAGACAGTGATATCACAAGACAAGAAATCTATAGACGAATATCCCTAGAGAATATAGAGGCGAAAATTCTGGGGAAAAAAAAGAAAAGCTAGAAAACTGAATCCAGCCACACATAGAAAGAACTATACACCATAACCCAATGAGATTTATCACAGAAATTCAATGTTGGCTTAACATTTGAAAATCAATTGACGTAATATACTATATCAATGGAATAAAAGACAAAAAGCAAAGATTTGAGAAAAAAAGCTAAAATTCATTAATGATTTAAAAATGCAATAATAATTTATAATATAACCTAACCCTCCAACAAAGTAAGAATGAAAGGGAACTTCATCAGTCTGAAAAAGAATATCTGTTAAAAACCTACAGCTGATATAATATTTAATAGTATGATACTTTTTCAGCAAGACTGAAAGCTTTTCTCCTAAGTTCAGGTATAAGATACGCATGTTTGTTCTCATGAACTGTTTCATTGTACTGGAGATTCTAGCCAGGCAAGAAAAAGAAAGAACATACAGATTGGAAAAAAGAAACAAAATACCTTTATTTACATATACCATTATTTTTTATATATAAAATAATCCTAAAGAATCTACCAAAAAAAAAGAGGCACTAGAACTAAGAGTTCAGTAAGGCTACGGGATACAAGATCTACGAAAATCAGTTGTCTTTCTACACACTAGCAACTAACATTCCAAAAATTAAGAAATCAATTCAATTTTCAATAGTATCAAAAAGAATAAAATGCTTTGGAACAAAGTTAATGAAATGATTGTTAAGACTTGTATACTGATTACAAATCATTGATGAAAGAAGTCAAATAAATGAAAAGACAATCCATATTTATGTATTCATGGAACACAAGATGCTAAGATGGCAATACTCTTTTTTTTTTTTTTTTTTTTTTTGAGATAAGTCTCGCTCTGTTGCCTAGGTTAGAGTGCAGTGGTACAATCTCGGCTCACTGCAAGTACCACTTCCCATGTTTAAGTGATTCTACTGCCTCAGGAGTAGCTGCAGCTACAGGGACATCCCACCATGCCTGGGTACCTTTTGTGTTTTTAGTTGATATGGGGTTTCACCATGTTGGCCAGGCTAGTTTTAAACTCCTGAACTCAAGTGATCTGCCTGCCTTGGACTCGCAAAGTGCTGCGATTACAGGCTTGAGACACTTTGCCCGGCTGGGAATACTCTTTACATTTATCTTCAGATTCTACACCATCCCTGTCAAAATTGCCTTTTTAATTTTTTTTTTAGAAGTTGACAAGATGATCTTAAAATTCATTAGGAAATGCTAAAGACCCAGAATAGCCAAAAAACCTTAAATTAAAAAAAAAAATTTGATGGATTCTCACTTTCCAAACTCAAAAATTGATTCACAGCTACAGTAATCAAGACAATGTATTACAGTAAGGAGATAAACTTATAGAGCAATAGAATATAGTTGAGATTCCCAAAATTAATCCTTACATTTATTTATGTTTATTGATTTTTGACAAAGGTGACAAGACAACTCAATGGGAGAAAGAATAGTTTCAACAAATAGTGTTGGGACAACTGGGAATTGACATGGAAAAGAATGAATTTGGACCCCTACCTCATACCACACACAACATTTAACTCCAAATAGATTATAAACCTAGATGCAAGAGCCAAAACAATCAAACTCTCTGAAGAACATACAGTGGTCAATCTTTGTGACCTGGGGTCAGATACTATGTTCTTAAGATTCAAAACCAAAAGCACAAGTGACAAAAGAAAAAATAGATACATTAACTTGAACTGTATCTAAATTTAAAACTCATGCTACACACAAGGCTGTCAAGAAAATGAAAATAACATACAGGAGAAAATATCTGTAAATCATATATCTGATCAGAAACTAGAATCCAGAATATATCAAGAGCACTTATTCAATAAAAGACAAATAATTCAAGTCTGAAGAACCACAGAAGCTTTTAAAGATGGCTGGGTATGGTGGCTCTCACCTGTGGGAGATCTTTGTGAGGCCAATGTGGGTGGATCATTTAAGCCCAGGAATTCGAGATCAGCCTGGGCAACTGAGCAAAAACCCATAGTTAAAATACAAAACTTAACAGCCTGAGCAACATGGCAAAAACCCATAACTACTAAAAATACAAAAATTAGCCAGGCACAGTGGCCTTGCCTGTAGTCGCAACTACTTGGGGGGCTGAGGCAGGAGGATCACCCAAGCCTTGGGAGGTCAAGGCTGCAGTGAGCCATGATCGGGCCACTGCACTCCAGCCTGGGCAACAGAGTAAGGCTCTGTCTCAAAATAAATAAAATAAAAAGATACTTCCTCCAGTTTTAAAATTTCTGCTGGTAAGACTTATTGGGAGATTATTGATTAATTAACTATAGATCATAAGAATTATAAAACTAATATTTTTAAAATTTGAAATGTAAAGTAAGTTGTGCGTTCTTAATATTTGTTTCAGCACAGCCTTTTCCTAGAAATATAACTCTGAAACTTGGGAACATATATTTGATTTGTGAAAACTTTTATGTTTTTCAGGCAGTCCTTATGGGTTGAATACTTCTGCTTAGAACGTTTTACTGAAGCCAAACTGAAAAAGTGAGCCCACATGTTTTCCCTCATTAGAAATAAAAGCCAAATCTTGCTAACTGATTTGGTACACGTGGAACAGAACAAATTGCTTGGGTTTATTTTATGCTCAGTGCTTGAGAAATCATGGCATGAAATTAGGTTGGGTACAGGCCTCATACCCAGTGTGTGTGTCAAGGGGTTTCTGTAATACCCTGCCAGCTAAACAGGCACTCACTCTTTCTTACTCCAGAAAGCAAGCCTCGCTGGTAAACGAGCAGGACTTCGAGAGGGACACAGAATGAAGCTCAGCTGAAATTCTCCCCAGCAAAACAGCACTTCACTGGGGAAAAGCATTTTATTTTATTTATTTATTTATTTTATTTTATTCTACTCTTTTGAGACAGCCTCATTCTGTCTCCCAGGCTGGTGTGCGTGGCATCATATCAGCTCATGCAACCTCCACCTCCCCAGTTCAAGTGATTCTCCTGCCTCAGTTTCCCGAGTGGCTGAGACTACAGGTGCACACTACCATGTCCAGCTAATTTTTGTATTTTTAGTAGATATGTAGTTTTGCCTGGTTGGCCAGGCCAGTCTCAAATTCCTGATGATCCGCCCACCTGAGCTTCCCAAAGTGCTGGGATTACAGGTGTGAGCCTTGCACCTGGCCAAAAAGTATTTTAAAAAGCAAAATACAGGCAAGGCATCATTTAAAGTCCCTGGAAATTGTCCTAAAAACATATAGCAGATGGAGAAACAGTCATTGGAGAAAATGTACCAAACAGCAGGGTGCGGTGGCTCACACCTGTAATCCCAGCACTTCGGAGGCTAAGGTGGGCAGATTACCTGGGGTCAGGAGTTCCAGACCAGCCTGGCCAACATGGCAAAAACCCGTCTCTACTAAAAATATAAAAAGTAGCCAGGCGTGGTGGCAGACACCTATAATCCCAGCTACTCAGGAGGCTGAGGGAGGAGAATCTCCGGAATCTCAGAGGCAGAGGCTGCAGTCAGCCAAGATCACTCCACTGCACTCCAGCCTGGACAACAGAGTGAGACTATGTTTCAAAAAAAAAAAAAAGAAAGAAAGAAAAAGAAAATGTACTAAACGCTGGTAAAAAGAAGAGCCAAAGTCTGGGACCTTTGATCCATGACCTTGCCGACCCCTCCTCCCCTCCAGCTCCGGAAGCTCTATTCCGGGAGCATGGGCGCCATGCTGGGGCAGATGTAGCCAAGGGCAGGGAGACTCCCGCTCCCCTTAACACCCTGTCTGTGGCAACATTTCACCTTGGGAGTGTTAAAGCAAACTAAATTAGCCCAAGAAGGACTCCGTACCTCTACATTTGAGTCCCTGTGAACTGGAACCTAGCTTAACAGGCAAGATTGAAAACCGAATTTAGGAGTATGCCCTGTAACAATAAGTAAGTCTTGGCTAATCCCAGCAGCCATACTTCAACCACGCAGACTGCTAAGTGTTCAAACTGTTCAAATAAGGCAAACACTAACCTGTAACCAATCCAGCTGTAATGTGCTCACTGCCGAGTTCTGTAGGTCATTTCTCTTTTTTTTTTTAATCTGTAAATCTTCTTGCAACGTGTGGCTACGCTGGAGTCTTGGTGAATCTGCTGTGATTCCGGGGGCTGCCATATTCTCGAATAGTTAATTGCTCAGCTAAACTCCTTTAAATTGAATTCAGCTGAGGTTTTTCTGTTACCAGGAGGGAGGGACTGCTGGCATTTCTCATCCTCCCCAGCTCCTTATTGCGGAAACTCTAGTCCAAGTAAAGGTAGGGAACAGGACTAGGGCCTCCTTGCACTTAAAGGGGAGAATCTCTGCAGGAGTCCACAAATAAGAGGCCTGACACTCCCTGCCAGCTCTCTCACAGGGCAGATTCGATACCAGGGAAGGCAAATCGAGAAGACCAGGACTGCCACATCATCCTCCCTCAGTGTTCACCTGTAGAGCAGAGATATCACTCCTAGAAAAAGTCTCTGCGGTGGTGGGGTCGGGGGAAGGCATGCGATCAGGGTGAGGAGCTCTGCAGCTCTGCCCGAGGAAACTGACTTTATTTGAAACAGTATCTGGAGAACTGCATACCTAAGGGTGTTGTCAAACATAGTGGAGACGAAGGTGGAGAGCAGAGAAGGAGGCCGGAGCTCTAGCATATGAGTGGAAGGGCAGAGCAGCTGGAAGCTTCTTAGAACCAGGGCAAGAGCCCAGAAGAGAGCTGCTGCAATCAGTCAATTTCAGGATCACAGTCAATTCTGCCAGTTGGAAAGGCTGTGCACGTGCACTCGGTTTCACCCACTCAAGGCCAGTCAAAGCAGGATGTTAGGCAGATCTGAAGGCTTTCCCCAAGTTGTACACAGACCAATCAACACAAGGCAGGAGCTTTGCAACCAAATGCAAGTCCAGCTGCTCGCTGCTTGCACAGTCCAATTAATAAGAATGAGGGCTTATAGAAAGAAAGCGACTTTTATTCCAGAGCTTAGCTGAGAGGAAGAGATACAGGCTTTTGCCTTAAGTGAACCACTTCATCTTTGGGGGCAGACAGCAGAGGCTTTAAGGGAGACTTGGAGTGAATGCTATGCAGAGGAGGAGGAGCAGGGTCTATGTAACTGGTGACTTACTGAC